>NC_065595.1:5644444-5961388 GCF_024542745.1 Macaca thibetana thibetana
ATTAAAAAAGAATTTAGAAACAAAAGTCACCTAGTTCAATAAATAAATTAGTCTTTCACTCCAGTCAACGCTCAACGCTCCATTCATTCCGTAAATCTTTCTTCTTTTTTTTTTTTTTTTTGAGAAGGAGTCTCGCTCTGTCATCCAGGCTAGAGTGCAGTGGCCGGATCTCAGCTCACTGCAAGCTCCACCTCCCAGGTTTACGCCATTCTCCTGCCTCAACCTCCCGAGTAGCTGGGACTACAGGCACCTGCCACCTTGCCCGGCTAATTTTTTTTTTTTTTTGTATTTTTTTGGTAGAGACAGGGTTTCACCATGTTCGCCAGGTTGGTCTCAATCTCCTGACCTTGTGATTCACCCGTCTCAGCCTCCCAAAGTGCTCCATAAATCTTTCTAAAGTGAGTGACAGGCACTAGAGTAGGCTCCTATGATAGAAAGATTAATAAGACACAGACCCTTCCCTCTAGGACTTCTCAGTTTAATGAGACATTTGCATAGATAATACGTGATAAACAAGACAGGGAGCACCAAGAGAGATGACTTAGGAGATGGGGAATTCTTCAAAGTGGTGATGTCTGAGATAAGCCTTGAAAGATGAGCAGAAGGAAGGGAATTATAGGCTTAGACAACTGTGATCAAAGACATGGAAGGATGAAAGACCATACTATCTTTGAGAAACAATTCATAGTTTGGCTACTTGGAGAGCAGTAATGGGAGATGAGGCTATAAGTAGGGTTGGTTTGGATCAGTTTGCTGAAGACCTTGCATATCATAGTAAACGGCTGAGATTTCATCTTATAGTCAATGGAGGCCATGGCAGATTTTTGATGAGGGGAATGAAAGCAAACAAAATAAACTGGAGGGAAGAGAAACAAGAAATATCCTCCTTCTCACCCCTTCACCCTTATTTTTCCCCTCCCCCCAACCTGACCAAATAACTATGAAAGAAAAAACCAGAATCCCAGAACCCCAAACTCGCTATACCAAAGGGAACATTAAGCTTGGTAACTGAATCACA
The DNA here is from genome assembly GCF_024542745.1 of Macaca thibetana thibetana. Taxonomy (NCBI): domain Eukaryota; kingdom Metazoa; phylum Chordata; class Mammalia; order Primates; family Cercopithecidae; genus Macaca; species Macaca thibetana. Next base: position 5,645,463 of record NC_065595.1, read on the forward strand.
CAAAAACAAAAAACAAACAAAAAACCCCTGCCTTCCCTTTGTTCCCAGACAGCTTAGTTTCAGATTATGACTGTAAATGTAGATTTACTGAGTGAGAGAAATGCACAATTGACTTTTCCTCTACCCCTTTTCATGTGTTTAATGTAGATTCACTCAGCTGTAATCAAAGCCTCACAAGAATGTAACCATTTGCCTCATTGTCTGCCCTCCTCCTCTTTTTTCCCCTTCCTCTTTCCCCTTCTGCTTGTTCTTTTCCCTTTAAACACTGAAGTCCTCAAAACCCTCTTTTGAAAAAGCATGGGGCACGGATCCTATTGTAACTTGTATTTCTTTTCCCTGGGCATGTCATCAACCTTGGCAAAACAAACCTGAGTCAGTTGAGATCTGCCTCAGTCACGTTTTCGTTAACATAACCAATGCCAGATTTTAATAAAAGGAAAATTAAATGCAATTATCTTTTAGGCTCCATGAGGAATAAAAATGAGTAACACAGGACCTAGAATCTCAAAAACATTACAATTTAGTGGGAACATAGGTATATATGAAACTAATTTTTGTAGCAGTCAGAATGTGTAAGATGCCATATCAAAAACTTAAGTAAAAGTGAGATTCAGAGAAGCTGATGAATAATCATAATTTAGAGAATCGATTTAATTTAACAAGTATGTGTTGAGCGTATAATGTTGAATAGAGGAGAGGCATGTGTTTGCCCCATTTTTGGTGTTTCCTTCCCTGCCCAGAAAGCTCTACTAACACATATTCCTGGAATCATTCTGCTCTGTCATTCATTCCTCCCTAGGGCATATGGATGGTGATATCTTAAACCATAGTTTCCATAATCCCCACATGTTGTGGGAGGGACCCAATGGGAGGTAATTTACTCATGGGGGCAGTTACCCTCATGCAGTTCTAGTGATAGTGAGTTCTCGCGAGATCTGATAGTTTTATAGAGGGCTTTTCCCCCTTTGCTCTGCACTTTTCTCTCCTGCCACCTTGTGAAGGAGGACATGCTTGCTTCCCCTTCCAACATGACTGTAAGTTTCCTGAGGCCTTCCCAGCCATGAGGAACTGTGAGTCAATTAAACCTCTTTCCTTTATAAATTATCTAGTCTCAGGTATTTCTTCAGAACAGCGTGAGAATGGACTAATACAGATGGTAAAATTGGGATGAATAACCAGGCATGCTGGCTCGCCTCTTCCCCTTCCTCTTGGGAGCTGGCCTGCTGGCAGAGAGTCGTGTTCTGCATTCTCTTTGTCATATCAGAACCAGTGCCTGGTCTCCCAAGGGAGGCCTGTCGTTTTTCCACTACTGCAATTAGTGGATGGGTATTACGTCTGCCTAATTCTAAGGTTCAGATAAGCCATGTCCTCCAAGAGCTGTTTTCCCTTTCCAGTAATGAACAGCATGACTATATATTCCAGTTCGTGCATGTTGGGCTAGTATCTCATCAGGTTAGTGCCCCTTTCACTCTCAGAAGCATCCTATTTTGAGGATAAATTATAATCTCACCCTAGTAATAAAAGTGACATTCTGATCTCTATTTATGTCTTACTCCTCTGTCAATCTCTAAATTGGTTCAAACTGAGGTGGAGAATACAAAAGTATCATCTGTAGAAAATTCAAAGGTGAGTAAGCCACAATATTAGTCTTCATGATGCTTCTTATAAGAAAATCAGAGGTATAAAAATAGAAATAAGTATGTGAGTATAAACTACAATTTGGCTCTGTGTCCCTTCCAAAACTCATTTTGGAATTTAATCCCCAATGTGGCAGTATTGAGACATGGAGCCTTTTTTTTTTTTTTTTTTTTTTTTCTGAGATGGAGTCTTGCTCTTCTCTAGCCCAGGCTGGAGTGCAATGGCGCGAGCTCAGCTCACTGCTACCTCTGCCTCCTGGGTCCCGGTTCAAGCAACTCTCCTGCCCCAGCCTCCCGAGTAGCTGGAATTACAGGAATGCAGCACCATGCCCAGCTAATTTTTGTATTTTTAGTAGAGACAGGGTTACACCATGTTGGCCAGGCTAGTCTTATACTCCTAACCTCATGATCCGCTCACCTCGGCCTCCAAAAGTTCTGGGATTACAGGCATGAGCCACTGTGCCCCGCCAATGTGGAGTCTTTAACAGGTGATTGGGTGATGAGGGCTTTGCCCTCATTAATGGATTAATCCATTCATGGATTAGTGGATTAGAAGGTTAATGAACTAATGGTTTATCACGGGAGTAGGACTCACGACTTTATAAAAGGAAGAGAGACCTCAGCTTTCATACCCAGCCCTCTTGCTATGTGATGCCTTGCGACACCTCAGGACTCAGCAGAGAGTCCCCAACAGCAAGAAGGTCCTCACCGGACATGGCCTCTATAACTTTAATAAATAAATTCATTTTCTTTACAAATTACACAATTTCAGGTATTCTAAGTGACAGAAAACAAAGTATGGTACAGGAAAGTATGAGGGTTTAAATGAGGGTGGGAGATCACACAGGGTTTGGAACCTTGGGAAGGTTCCTCATCAGTCCAAGATACACATGCCATGTTACCCATTCCAGTTATTTATAGCAGGTCATCTTCCCTACTAGCTTACATGATTCTCCAGGGCAGAAAAGTGGATCCTATTCATCTTGGACTTATCCATTGTCCTTTGTTACTTATCCACATAAGAGGTAATCAAATAATTAAATGGAAATAAATGAATGGAGGAGTAGCATTTGAGTTGGCCCTTAAATGATGAGAAGGACATGTATAGCCAATCAGAGGGCCATTCTAAGCAAAGGAAGCATCATTTGTCCTATGCCTGGGGTTTCTCAACCTCCACACTATTGACACTTTGGGCTGGATAATTCTGTGTGTGGGGATAAGATGACTGTCCTGTGCAGGGGAGGATATTCATTAGCATCCCTTCTCTGGCCTCTACCCACTAGACATCAGTAGCAACACCATCCTACCTCCATTGTGATAACCAAAATTGTCTCTAGACATTGCCAAATGTCTCATAAGAAGCCAGTCATTCATTTCCCTGCCCTCAACCACTTCCATTAAGAACTACTGGCCTAGAGAAAACACAACATTGAGTGACAGTAGTGTATAAGATGATTCTATACTAGGTGATGTGGGAATCCACAAAATAAAAGACATATCCTTCTACTAAGAAGACAGAATGTGTTATGTGTAAAAAATAGATGCAAAAAAATGCTACCAGAATATCAAGGGCAGGGGAATTAATATTAAACTTAATACGAGCTAAAATTGTGCTTTTTACATTTGGAAGCGAAGGAAGAGGCAAGAAGTGGGTGCTAAGACAGGATAGCTTGTGGAGAGTCTCGGATAGCATCTTAACAAAGTTTCTGAATAAAGGAATAATGTGAAGACCTGTGTTAAATGGACAGAATAATATTTTCTTTGGGGAAGCAGATTTAGAACAATATAAATATATCAAGCATTTAATAATACAAATTTTGATGATAATAAACCTTTCTACCACCCTTAATGTTAAAAATTAAAACCTAACTACATGTTAGTAACAATAATAAACATAAAAAGTACATAGTAAATATAATAAAGTATAGAAATCACAATATGTGGTACCTCAGGTGGTGGCAGTCTGATTGTGCAAGCTTCTATACTTAGACAAACTTGAGTTTCTGTTACATTGATGTTTAATACTGAAAATAAAATATTTAACTGTGAACTATTTGGAATTATTACTCTACTATTAAATGAAGTATTTTAGTAACAAAGGAAACTAACTTATTCAAGTCAAAAACAAGAACAGATTTTTTCCCGCACATGGTAACATTCAAATAATAACCAGTTAATATTTGACAGTTTACAGATGAGACATCTAAAAGAGGACAAAAGTATGAAACAGCATGAATATGTGTGTGGGGTGCAGGTCACAGGCAAGGTTACAATAAGAAAAATGAAACACCCCACAGTTAAGAGAAAAATCCAACAAATACCTTACACAAATCTGATCTATATTATATATACATGGAGATTGTCCTGTTCTGTAATCTAAAGAGGTATCACACCATGTTTCTGACTTGAGTAGTCTTTTACTAACAAATATCCTCAAATATACTGGCAGATATATTCCAGATCTCCTAGAGCCTTGAAGTCCTAGAGTCTTGAAGTCTTTACCTTTCTTTTTCATAAAGAAAACTACTTCTGAAATGTAAGGATAGTGGGGACTTTGGGAAGGGTTAGTACATGAAAAAAGCATGAGGGGGATTCTGAGGTGCTCTTAATGTTGTTTCTTCATCTGAGAACTGGTTACACGAATGTTTAGTTTGTTAAAATTCAATGAGATAGACACTTAAAATTTGTCATAGTGTATTACATTTCAATAAAAGAAAAAAAATCCTAACACAGGAGTGAGGAATTTTCCTCTCCTAAACTGTTATTTTTAATCCCTACAGCTGTAGTGTCATGACAGTGTTTGGAGATGAAACTAGATGTAGGTAATGAACCTATTAACCCAGAGGTCAGGCACACTGACTGACACTACACAAATTAAACATAAAACTAGTTCAAGGAGAGCAAACAGGCTTTAGCTGGAAAGTCAAACCAGATCTAATAGCTGTAGATTACAGGTCAGGATTTTAAGGCTATGCCCAAATGATGTGAAAAGCTACCATGATTGATTAACAATGTCTACGGTGGTGACTCAAGATTCTCATCTATCTGCTATCTCTGGACTACTGTTTAGGAAAGTGTCTATTTGAAACACAACCATGCAAATCAATGAAAGAACTGGATTAGGCCATCTAGTAAACTGTATACTTTAGATCATCTGTGTCTCTTTTTACAATTTTATAAGGAGAAAAAGAATCCTATTCTTATAAGAAATAAAGCTTTGACTTACATCAGTACTAAAGAATTTTTGATGATATGATTCTGGAAACTACACATTATAAATGCGTACAGAATTAAACTCCTTCACAGTCATGATTTTCTTTAAGTAGAGAAATTAAAAATATAGCTTTTTCCAATTAGGATGAATTTTTCTCATACAGTCTAGAATGTACATTTCGAACAAGAAGTGATTTCACAAGTGAAATTCTGATTACAATAATATCTAATTAAGGTCTTATACAACCTGATTAATCAATAATTATACAACCCAATGATCTATGTTATGTTTTTTTTTTTTTTTTTTTTGGAAATAGAGTCTTGCTCTGTCACCCAGGCTGCAGTGCAGTGGTACAATCATGGCTCACTGCAGACTCAACCTCCTGTGCTCAACTGGCCCTCCACTTCAGCCTCCCAAGTAGCTGGGGCTACAGGCATGGTGCCTAGCTAATAATTTTGTAGAGTTAGGGTCTCACCATGCTGCCCAGGCTGGTCTTGAACTTGTGGGCTCAAACAATCTACCTACCTTGGCCTCCCCAAGTGTTGGAATTACAGGCATGATCCACCATGCCCAGCATATGATACTGTTTTCTTTAGCAACTATGAATTATATTATCTATTGACTTATGCATTTATACTTACCAACAGCACTTTGTTTTCCCATCTGAGAAAGAAAATCTCTTCCTTAAAAAATTCACAGAATATGCCATATTATTACAACTCATAATCATGCTTGATATTTATAATTATGCTTGATGTGAAATTAACAAAGCTAAAGAAAATACTTTAAAATTCAGTTGTTATATAAAGTAATATCTGATGACAGTTGAAAAAATATAATCATTCAAAAGGTATCTCTTCAATTAAAAAGATGGAAATACCAATTCTTCCCCCAAATATCTATTTCCTACTATGAAATATTTAGAAAACAGTCAGACTTCAAGAAAAATTTGGGATAGCATCCCAGTTTTAACAGTATTGTGTTCATTTTATCATACTGCTTTGTAACTTACATTTATTCCTAAGTATCAAGTATTATATAGTAATTTTTTTAAAGAAACATCAGGCCTCTGTATATAATCCCAAAGTAAAGAAATGACATTTATGTTGTTGTGGGCTTGCTTGAGATTGCCTAGTTGGGTCAGTTTTAAGAATTATTTGCTAAAAATTATATATCTTAAAATTAAGAACAGATGCACATTGATATGGTTTGGCTGCATCCCCACCTGAATCTCGAATTGTAGTTTCCATAATTCCCACATGTTGTGGGAAGGATATGGTGGGAGATGATTGAATCATGGGGGTGGGGCTTTCCTGTGCTGTTTTCGTGATAGCGAATAAGTCTTATGAGAGCTGATGGTTTTATAAAGGGGATTTCCCATGAGCACGCTCTCTTGCTTGCTGCCAAGTAATACATCCCTTTGCTTTTCCTTTGTCTTCCACCATGATTGTGTGAGGCCTCTCCAGCCATGTGGAACTGTGAATCCACTAAACCTTTCCCTTATAAATTATCCAGTCACCAGTATGGCTTTATTAGCAGCATGAGAACACACTAATACACACATAACAGAAATAATCTAGTTCGGAAAGCCCTAAAGACTAAAAAGATAAAGTTACCTTGTATCAAGAGATGGCCAGTTCTATTCCAGGCTGGAGCAAGTCTAGCCGTGAATGAATATGAAAGGCAGTTCTGAAGAATTACAGGAATTACTCTTTGTGGAGTCTCCATCTAAATATATTAAATGGCAAAATATGGACAAATTTAGAGCAATTGCTGTGTATGTATATACTAATAGGAAACGACTGCCCATTTAGATCACCACCCAACAAACTGGGGTATTCTAGGTAAAAATTATAGCCATTGCTAGAGCTAATCTTGTCTGGTTCTAAAGTTAAAGAAGTATTCAAATATATTCACTTCAAAACCGCTACTATTGTCATGCTATCATGGCCAAATACTACCTGCTTACCCTGGCTAATTAGTCTAAATCTTGAGAATTCTATGCTAAAAACCTTGATCTTTACTTTGTATTCTGCTCCACAAAGAGAAATCCAAATGAGGACAAACTTGTAATAGTTCTCATTATTGTTCACTCTGTTCCTGGACCAAACTGAGGGTCGAGCTGCTATTTCCTGTGGCCCAATAACGAGATGCAAATGAACTGGGGAGGAAGAGAGATTTTATTTTCTGCAACTGGTTACAGGGAGAAGGCCTGGAAATTATTGCCAGACCACCTCAAAATTACAAAGTTTTCCAGAGCTTATATACCTTCTAAGCTGTATGTCTATGTATAAGTGTGCATTTATCTAAAGACATAAGTGATTAACTTCTTTTAATCTATAACTAAGGTCTGAGTCCTGAAGACCTTCCTCTGGAACCTCAGTAAGTTTACTTAATCTAAATGGGTCTAGGTACTGGGGTGATTACCCTTACCTTGTCTCCTGCTAAATAAAGGTTTGGGGAGTTCCTTTAGACCCCAATAAACTTGTTTGTGGAGGCCTAAGGAGTTTCTTTAGCCTCACAATAAAACTTGTTTAATCCTAACAGGGTCCTGTTAAGAATTCCTTCATTATCTTGTCATGCTTCAAGGCCCAGGAAAAGCCTAGGCAAAACTCTTGGTGGGTGCTTTGTTACATTTCAGCCTTTGTATAAGGGCATAGGCTCAATTAGCTTTTAATGTTTAACCTTGCTACTCAGTCAGTGCTGGAACAGTTGTAATGGAGGCCTGAGTTAGTGAGACCTTGCCTGCCACAACTGTAGAAAACAATACATACTTGCATGGGCACACATGCAACCAAGAGAATATCTCTACTTGTATAATACAACATTAATTTTAAAAATTAAGATTTTTCACTTATAATTAAGACCAATAGGTAATAGGAACCAGATTTATCCTCCCACTTGAAATGCCTAAAACACCAGGCAAGCTATATGAAATAACAGTTCACAAGATATCAGCCATCAGGCAACAAAGAACAGTGATCTCCAAAAGATGGGAAATGAACAAGACAAGCCCTAGGATTTCCCCAGCTTCTTGATGATAGAGGGTTTCTAGGCTGCAGTACAGAGCAGGGGAACCTAGGAAGAGGCCAGTAGTCTCGCTGAATTAAGGAGACAGAGCTGAAAGTCTAGGAAGCTAGAGGTTTCAGTGCAAAGTATGGGAGAGGAAAGAGCTGCACAGAAATCAAACTCTGGAGGTCAACAGAGAGTCAGCTGAGTATGGATTAGCACAGACATGTGAGGAAGCTACCCAAGGCTGGAGAAAGAGCCAAGGCTGTTTGATATATAAACATCCTTGAAAATACAGTCCAGAAAAAATTGCTGGCTTTGCCCCTGTGAAAAAGGACATGCAGAAGCATGAGAAAGTCAAGGAAAATTGTCTCCCGATATTATCCATCTCTAAGTTTTGTACCATTTTGACTTCTGATGAATGTTTCCAGGACATAACTGAATAATCTGTTGGCAGAGGATGGAACCAAATTTCTTCAGTCTGTCTCATACAGAATTTAATTAAGGCTACTATAATTAGGACTCCATAATGCTGACCTCAAACATGGCCCCAGGGGCCCAGACCCAAACAGTTGAATAAACCCCATAAACCACCAGGGTCTTCCTTAGAGAGCTAGGTGGATTTCTCTCTTAATTTCTGTATTGACTTTCTCTATGGCCCAAGGAATTAATCCAGATACAGCAAAATCTATCAGCACAGACTCAGCCTTGGCACGCAAGGAGGAAGTATGGGGCAATTCTGTCATTCATAACCATCCTGGTTGGTGACCTGGATGCCTTGCAGTGCAAAGATGGTGTGAGTCATCACTTCAACTAAAGTCAGGGACAAATTCTCTACCACCTTTTCTATGTGAGTGACTCCCATCGCAGGGAAAACTGCTTTCAGGATGTGCATGAACAATGGATTGTTATCTCTCTAAGAAACTCCTCCAAAATAACCAAGGGCAGCCTCATTTTGGAGAGTTTGCAGCAATTGTCTAAGGGCTACAAACAGAACTTCAAGGAGAAACAGATGAATTCATAATTACAGGTAAAGACTTCAATACTACTCTCTTAATAACTGATACAAGTGAACAGAACATAAGTGAGAATATAGCAGACTTAAAAACACTATCAACCAATGTGACCCAATAAACATTTACAGAATACTTGATAACACATTTATAGGATACTCATTCTTCTCAAATGGACAAGGAACATTTACTAAGATAGACTATATTCTGGGGCATAAAATAACCTCAATTAATTTAAAAAGATTCAAGTTATAAAGAACGTATTCTCTAACAACAACTACACTGGAAATCAATAGCAAAAAGATCCCTGGAAAATCCTCAAATATTTGGAAACTATATAACACACTTCAAAATAACCCATAGATCAAAAAAGAAATCAAGCAGGAATTATAACGTATTTTTTAACTGAAGAAAATCAAAATAAAACGTGTTTAGGAAGAAATGTATAGCACGAACGTGTTTAGAAGAAATGTCTCTATATTACAAAACAAAGAAATTCTCAAATCAATGACCTTAGCTTCCACATTAAGAAATTAGAAAAATAAGACCTATAAGATTACCAAGGGCAGAGACTTTATCTGGTTCACAGCTTTATCCCCAGTATCAAGTACAGTGCTTGACATGTTACAGATGTTCAATAAATATCTGCTGATTATGATTATGTGAAAAGTATTCATATAAAGAAAAACTGAGCATAACCATAACAGCTCAATGAGGGTAGAAAAACAAGTGATACTGGAAGAAAGCTTGTGAATAATAAAGAATTCAGGGTTGGAAAGTCTAGTGAAGGTAACAAAAATTTAGTTTATAGGAATGAAAACTGAGATAAATGGAAAAAGGATAAGAGTGTAAACAGAAAAATGTTAAACATTTTGGAGATGTGACACCTTGTACTGATAAAGTCATAGGTGTGAATTAACAAGGTGGAAGAAAAATAAAGTACAAAGCATTTTTATTATTGTATAAGGACTATGGGTGATATTTTCTTAATTTTTCATTCTTTCTTATAAAGTACACAAAAAATGATGATGCTTAGTATAAATAATGCTTTATTAAATCAATACAGTAAGTCCTCATTTAATGTCATTGATAAGTTCTTACAAACCATGACTTTAAACGACATATAACAAAACCAATTTTGTTATATTGGTTTTGGCTATTGCTAAAACTATAGGCTAACTGATACAATTAAAAGTTCCTATGGCATAGTTCTGGTCACAAAAAATCACTAAGCTTTTAAATAAAGACCAAAAACACTTGTAATATTAACATTGAAATAAATGTAAGCTATACATACATTTAAGAAAGATTAATAAAAACAAGTAAGAATTATTCACCCAATTTTTGGTGAATCAGTGAATGACAGTGGTAGTAGTGGTGGTGGGTAAAATCAAAGAATAAATGTTTGCAAAGTGAAAATTTTAAGGAGCACCTCCTACTACCACACAGTTCAAAACAGTCACAAATATGACAGGCTCCCTGAGTGCTTTCGTACCGCATCATTTACGTGCATCTGTATGATTATTGTATACTTTATGAACATTTATTTTATAATAATTTGTATTCATGTATCAATTTATTCATTCATTTTCCAACTAGCTTATTCTGGTTCAGGGTGGTGGGTGGCCAGAGCCTATCCTGGTAGCTCCAGGTGCAAGGTGGGCACCAGCCCTGGACAGGACTCCATTCCATTGCAGGGCAAACACACACATACCCACCCTTACTCAGCCTGGGACACTTTATACATGCCAATTCCCTTAATGTGTGCATATCTGGGATGTGGGAGGAACCCGGAGTATAAAAAGAAAACCCACTCAGACAAGGGAAGAAGGTGCAAACCACACAGACAGTGGCCTTGACTGGGAACTGAATTATTTTCCTTTCTTATTAATGTTATATTGAAACAATGTTGAACAAAATTATTTTATTCAAGGATCTGCTATACTAAAATGTTACCTATTCTTAGGCCTTAATAAATAATAGAATTTGGTAGAGATTGCTTAAAGACCCAAGTCCTAGTTCTAGGTGAATGACATACTGTAAATTTGGTTCTCATAGCTAGTTTGTAAATGGCCTTTCAAGATAACCAGAATCCTTAGATGACCAAAGACTTGTCTCAGGAAAGAGATGTAAACATATTCTTTCCTCATTGCTCTTGAATAATACTGTTTTCCCACAGATTGTAACTGATGGCCAGAACCAACTTTCAGGTCATTCAAAGATTTCTCAGGGAACTGGAAAGTGTTACTGAAATTTTACTTGCCTAGGACCTAAAGGCAACATCTCATTTTAAAGATGACTAGAAACCTCATTATCCCAAACTCTACTAGACTTAGGAACAGAGGCCAGCAGTAACAGCTGGATGGGCTTCTGGGATAACCAATGACAGTGTCTCAGAGTTACATGCAGAGGCATGAAGAGAGCTCTAGTCAAGGCTCCATGACTCAATTTACTGAGACACAGAGGGGTCTCAGTAAATGAATACTAACCACTGTATCATCTTTCTCTTTGTGAAGATCCAGAAGCTCATCACCATGTAGAATACAATCTATAATGTTTTATTTCTCTACATATTAGCTATATAATATGGGCAATAATCTCATCTCTCTGGGTTTATCTGTGAAAATGACGAGATTCACTTATTTGAAGATGTATATGGCAAAAAAGATTATGCCACATTAAATGCCTGAAATAAAGCATCCAACAAAAAAGCCTCTTCTCCTCTTTCTACACTAAATGTGCACATAATAACTGTCAGGAAAAATGTATTGGGTTCTTTCATATGTATAACAATAATCTGTGAGAAAGATACTCCAGTTTTTGTTTGTTGACAAAAGGAGTGAAACATATAATCACTATAAACAACATATGGTATTAATATCATTTTTTAACACTTACCTTAGCTCCATATTTTTCAACATAGGCATTAAGTTTTCTTGCTTTATAAAATGGTATCTGTAACAAAAATCCACATTTATAAAAAGGACTTAACATAAATATATAATTAAATAATGCAATAAAGATTTTAAGCATTATTCTGTAGAGGGCAAAGAATCAGGCCATCATCCAATTAGCATTTGTGCCTTGGAGAAGAAGTGATGATCATTCTCTCCCTGAATTGGAATCTGTGGGCACATTTTCAAAGTGAGGAAAGCCTTTCTAGGAGTGACATGACCCCAGTATCCATATAAAGGAAAAGGCCAATAAATTTTGTATAATAAATATTTAACACGTTTCTTAATATATAATTCTTAGGCATGAATAAGGAAAATAGTCATAAATGGAAGATCATGTTCAAAGGCCTAAGTGCTCCAACTCATTAATAAAAGGAATATAAATTAAAGGAAAATATTATTTGTAACCCAACAGACTGACAACTATTTAAAGGCGTGAATATCTACAGTGTTCGTGAGGGTATGGAAAAACAGGTTTTCTTCCAGACTATTTGTTAACATACAATCCAGCAAAAAGCTTTTCAGACAGCAATTTAGCAGTATCTATATTATAGTTTAAAGTGCATTACAATCTATCTCTAAAAATGTAACCGACAAACTATCAGACAAAAGTGATACAATTTCAATGATGCTTTCTGAAACACTGTAACAGCACAGACTCAGATGTGCACTGGAAAGTATTAAGTAAATTACTATACATCCATACAATGAAGTATTTCACAGCCTTAAAAATGAGGAAGATATGCGTACTGACATGGAAAGATATCCAGGAAAGGCTGTTAAAGGGGAAATGAATGGCAAGTTTCAAAACAGTATGTATGCAATCCCATTTTCTACTTTTAAACATCAACTTTTTTTTTTTTTTTGTTCACGGAATACCTTTGTAAGAAAGCAATACATTTTTTAAAAAACAGATAGCTACTTTCCTCTTATCACCCTTGCTTAAATTCACATACTTGAATTTACTAGTACTGTAAAATAATGTCCTTGTTCCATAAAGATGTTTAGGTAGAAAAAGATACGAATAAGATATTAATTTACTTGTTCACCAACAGCTTGCCTTTTAAAAAAACTTTATTAAGAATAAGAAAATATGGCTGGGCACGGTGGCTCAAGCCTGTAATCTAAGCACTTTGAGAGGTCGAGGTAGGAGGATTGCTTAAGCTCAGGAGTTCGAGACCAGCCTGGGAAACACGGGGAAACCCTCTCTCTACACAAAAGACAAAAAATTAGCTGTGCATGTTGGCGTGCACCTGTAGTCCCAGCTACTCAAAAGGCTGATGGAGGAGGATTGCTTGAGTCTGGGAGGTGGAAGTAGCAGTGAGTTGAGATGGAGCCACTGCACTCCAGCCTGGTCAAGAGAGCCATACCCTGTCTCAAAAAACGGAAGGAAAGAAGGGAGGGAGGAAGGGAGGAAGGGAGGAAGGGAGGGAAAATAGGAGATGGACATATAACCAAGACCTAGGAGAAAAATAAAAGAACTAAACTTTGAATAAAATATGATAAATTGTATCAAGCCCGTGCTATCTTAAAAATTATACTGTAGCATGTTTTATTCATTAATAGTCTTTATCTTAGCATTTATAATGAGAAAAATAAATGTTAAATTAGAACCACAAAAATGGATTTTACACATCAGGCATTTCAATATTAGTTTGTTAATCCAATTAACCTATAACACATTGTGATTAATCAATTAATCCTCATAAACATCTTAACTTTAGCTAGAATACATAAATTATTATTTATCAATATTGTTCTCAACTAGTAATAACATTTCAAAAATATTAAAATACTAACCGCCATCACCACCCAAATTTGGTTTAATATTCCAGACACAGGCGATGCAAGAATATCTTGATGCAAAAACAGCAATTGCCTGTGGAGATGAAATATATTACAAAGTGGACTTGCTCACTGATATGATTTGGTTCTGTGTCCCCACCCAAATCTCACGTTGAATTATAATCCCCAGTGTTGGCAGAGGGACCTAGTGGGAAGTGATTGGATCGTGGGGGTGGATTTCCCCACTGCTGTTCTTGTGATAGTTCTCATTAGATCTTGTTTAAAAGTGTGTAGCACTTCCTCCCCGCACCACTCTCTCTTGCTGCCATTAGAAGAAGGTGCTTGCTTCCCCTTCACCATTCTGACATGATTGTAAGTTTCCTGAGGCCTACAATCATGCTTCCTGTTAAGCTTGCGGAACTGTGAGTCAATTAAACCTCTTTTCTTCATAAATTATCCAGTCTTAGGTAATTCTTTACAGCAGTGTGAAAACAGAGTAATACACTCACTGTCTGTTCTTACTTTATTGGAACATTTTAAACATTTGCTTAGCTAAAATGTTAAGTTTCTCCTAGCCAACAATTGTGTTAGAGACTTTCTCTCCTCACACTTAGCATAGCACCTTGAACAGTGTAGGTGTAGGTACTCAGGCAATATTTGAATTAAGAGAATTAGGAAGTTTTAGATACTAATACTAACATGAGAACTTGTCCCTGCATCTGAATTTCCTAACCTCTTTCATCTGTGAACCTAAATTCATCTTTTAGAACTCAAGTTTTGTCCTAAATACTTGAAGAAATCTACACACAGTGAAGAATCTGTCTTTTTTAACTCCTATTTCTTCCATTTTTCCTTTAAAAAAAAAAAAGGTGGTGGGCAGGGGGCACCAGAGGCAAGAGTCTAAGGATTCACCTGTCAGTGAAGTTACCAACCACTTAAACATTTAGAGCTACTGACTAAATCCTTTTCCTTCAGAAAGGAAATTCTTCCCAAGCCAGAAAGAACTAGGTAGTGGTTTCAACAGCCAAATGAACTTAAAACAAACATCATCAGAATCAAATTACCATTAATAATTTCATTTCAAGGTTCAAGATAGGAAAAATAGAAAAAGAATACAACTGGAAATCTGAAAACCTTCAACATTAGTAATCATCCAAGAAACAAATTAAAATAACCATTAGGATGTATATAGGGTTACCTTGAAAACCAACATAGGCAACATAGAAAACCAACAATCTGTTTCTGGTGGCTTCATATTTGTTGGAACCCAGGTGTATCAGGTACTTGCTTTGGCAAGGTCTGCCATTATCTGACACAGCCAAATGCTAATAGAGAGAGCTCTGCAATCTCTATTCAAGACTCTCTGTTAAACCAGGGTGAGTTAAGATAACCCCACTCTGTGGGCATGGCTACCTTCAATTTGAGGGCAAACAGAAGAAAAACCTCACTTTAGGTTTTCTACCTATTTTAGTATTTCCAAAAGGAGTCGCAGATTAAGTCCTTAACAGGTATCAAATTATACTTTAGCAGGAAGGGTACAGGCTCCCTAATGCCTTTGGGTGGGAAAATATGCAAAAGAGAGAAGAAAAACTTTGTAAATAAGAGGAAAATGAAGGACACCCCAAAAGTGGCTTCCTTATTTCTTGCCTCTGGGTATCTTCTAGTTGTTTGTTCTTCTTTAAGCAATTCATTTAAATATAGAATCTTCTCATGTATTCTATGACTCTTCCTTTGAGTGCCTCAAACAATTTAAAGGAGAGTCCTCAGTAATCATGGAATTATACTTTAGGTTTCCTCTAAGCTGTTTTTCTTTTCTTTTCTTCTACTTTTTTTTTTTTTTTTTTTTTTTTTTTTTGAGATGGTGTCTCGCTCTGTTGCTCAGGCTAAAGTGCAGTGGCACGGTCTTGGCTCACGGCAACCTCTGCTTCCTGGGTTCAAGCGATTCAACTGCCTCAGCCTCCTAAGTAGCTGGGATTACAGGTGCCTGCCACCACGCCCAGCTAATTTTTTTTTTATTTTTAGTAGAGATGGGGTTTCACCATGTTGGCCAGGCTAGTCTCGAACTCCTGACCTCGTGATCTGCCCACCTCAGCCTCCCAAAATGCTGGGATTATAGGCGTGAGCCACTATGCCTGGCCCTCTTAAGCTGTTTTTCAATGACTATGTGGGATCAGATATTTTGAGACAGATCCTAGAGAAATATTTCTCAGTGTCTCATACTGACTTGAGAATTGAGAAACTACTAATCTAAGATGTTTATAGGATCTCTAAGGGCCCTGCCTACTAGAAATACCTACTGGAAAACAGTAGGTATTCCATAAATATTGATTAATTAGGACCTCTACATTTCTGGGAGCCTGAATTTAATTCATGAATGTCTGTGGAGATTTTAAACTTTTAAAAAGCACATAAGACGTCGCAAATATAAAAACTCAACAGTGACATAATTATATTGCAAGTATTTTAAGTCCCTGCTTAAATGTAATCCAATATACCTGGTCAGAACAAAAGACTTCCTTTATTTTAAAATTATAAACACAAATTGAGTGAATGAGTATTTTGCTTTATAGAAAATTCCTCTAAAACAGCTTTTATAGGTCTTAAAGTTTAAAAGTCTTAGTTTTAAGATGTATTTTTACCTGCACATCTTCATTTGTATAGTCCTTATCTCAGTATCTGCCACCTTATTACTCAGTATTATTCTGACAGCACAGAGTTTGTTTAAATCTGGAAGTGTGATGAAGAACAGAGACTGCTGCCTAGAATCATTCATACTTTCTGACTGAGCGTCTCAGCAATCAGGCCTTTAAAAATAAATAGCAAAAAAAGGTAGTAAATTATCTTACCAATAGAGTTCAAATACCAAGTCAGCACACAATATTTTATATTGTTTTAGAATAGGATCATACAAACAAGTTAGTTTGCAAACTTTCAGCAGTTAAGTATCACTGCCATTTACCTTTAAGGTCTTCTAATGATTTTCTATGATTTTTGGTACAAGTTTTACTAAGATATAGTTCACATAACATAAAATTCACCCATTTAATGCGTACAATTCAGTTTTTTACTGTATTCAGAGTTGTACAATCATCAGTGCAATAAATTTTAGAATATTTTAATCACTCCCTTTTCTATAACGATAATTATTTTTTAAAAGTCAAAATGTATAGCAAAGTATTTTGTTGTTTCAGATTTTTCTGTAAAGCACTTCAAGGTTGAGGAATATGTTATTTGTCATTGTACACGAAAGAAAATGTTTACTGAAGTCTCTAAATTATTACCTAGTTTTTGTTTCCACTAATTATCCAGCTTTCAAATTCTATTGGAGGCACAGTTTACAGTTGATAATTCACAAGGTATACCTTTGAAGTCTACATTACGTTTTACTACAGAAACAAAAACTAGAATATAAAAGTAAAGCAACCTAGTGAAGCATCAGTACTCTAACATGCACAAATACACTGGGGAAAAGTAAGCTGGACTCTAGTACTTTCAGCTATTCAACATCAACATGTTTTTTCTTTTTAAGAAAGAATAACATACTGGCTCGGGAATGTGCAGTGTGACCAGCCTTCTGATCACAATACTGAAATGAGTTTGTGGTGTCATCTGAGGAATGCTGGCAATGCCCTTTGGCTCCAACACATCTGCCTCACTCTAGCATCACAGTGTTTGAAATTCTCATCACTAGAGAACCACTTGGTTCTTTTAAAAATAGAAGTAGTCTTACAAAGGTTAACACAAATTCACAGGAGGTGTTGATAAATTAAGATGATTCCTGGTATCATTAACAATAAAAATATTCCCTTTCTGATTTGACCCTTTGAAAAGTTAAAAAGAAAAAAAGTACAAAGTTCCAAGGTAAACACTGCTGACTTCACAATTTTAATTCTCTTCACCCGAGGTTTTTAAGTAGAGAGCATCAATAATGATCAGGTAAAATATATGGCAAAAGGCTGATTACAGCTTAGGCCCAGGACAAATACATGTTTTTAAAAAAATAGGTCAAAGACATGGGGGAAAGTTTGTGATCTGTTACTTTCATTTCTAATGCACATTTCCCACTAAAATTACTTTCTTTTTTTTTTTCTTTTTGAGACCGAGTTTCGCTTGGTCGCCTAGGCTGGAGTGCAGTGGCACGATCTAGGCTCATTGCAACCTCCGCCTCCCAGGTTCAAGCGATTCTTGTGCTTCAGCCTCCCAAGTAGCTGGGATTACAGATGTGTGCCACCATGCCCAGCTAATTTTTGTATTTTAGTAGAAATGGGATTTCGCCATGTTGGCCAGGCTGGTCTCAAACTCCTGGGCTCAAGTGATCCACCCACCTCCGCCTCCCAAAGGGCTGGGATTACAGGCATGAGCCACTGCGCCCGGCCTAAAATTACTTTCTCTCTCATTTTTCCTCTAAATTACAGTAGGGTGTAAATTCCAGGTCACCAAAAATTTCCTGGGTGCAAGTCCTCCCGTTCTGCCAATCTTCAAATACTCATGGATTGCAACACTGTATGTAAACAAGAGTGATCTGTTCAAGGATAAGCACGAATTTATTAGAATTATTACTATTT
This sequence comes from Macaca thibetana thibetana, assembly GCF_024542745.1. Classification (NCBI taxonomy): domain Eukaryota; kingdom Metazoa; phylum Chordata; class Mammalia; order Primates; family Cercopithecidae; genus Macaca; species Macaca thibetana. The sequence goes on from NC_065595.1 coordinate 5,663,640, forward strand.
TTTAATTTTGGGAGTTTCTAGTTGGCAAAACTTGCAGATTCAAAAGGAATGTTGTTTTCTTTGACTAGGCTGTAGAAGAACTATATCGTGAAGCTCAAAACGTACGCCAAGCCTTAGGATGATCTACAGATGTGCTATTAACATCCCGTCCAGGGAGTCGCTCCACTACGTTTCTGTCCCAGGATTTCATCTTTGTCCCCAATCCCCAGCAGGGCAAGGAACCAGCGCCAGGAGCACGCGACAGGAACCTGCACAACTCTACACACGTGAGGACTCGGAGAACCCCAAAGGACCAAAACTCTGGGGCCGCCCAGCTCGCGCAGTGCCGTGCGCGAAGCCTGGGGACCGCGGTCCCATCGGGAGCTCCACTGGCCTCTGGCTACGAGGGGCCCTTCCTAAAAATCAGTCTGGGGCGCGGGGTTCAGGACGGCCCCAGACCCGGCTTCCGGCTGCCCCAGGCGAGCGCCCACCCCTCATCCGGCCCGGCTTCTGTGTCCGCAGTAATGGCCGTGAGTGGAAACCAATCTAAGGTCTTTGTTCGGCTGAATCCATTTCAAAAGGTTTTTCTATAAATTTCCAATATAATAAAATGCCCGAAAAACTGGGACTCATGGGTCTTTGCAGATGAACACAATTTTTTTTTTCCCGATCCAAACCAGCGTCCTCAGGGCGCCGGCACCCGGATCCCGCCCTCAGAGCGGCCCTGACCTGCTCCTCGGCAACCGTGGGGAAGAGAATCGGGAAAAGGGTCTTACAAACTGGAAAAGCAACGCTTCCAACGCCCGCGGCCTCCTGCACTGCAGATATGCCGGCTTTCTCCTCAGCGGGAGGAAAGGGCGGGCGGGCGGCAGGGCCTCCAGCGGCCTCCCTCGCTTCCGCTCTGCCTCCTTCAAGCAGCTGCCCCCCAGACCAGGCCTCCTGGTTTCTGCGAGGCGTCGACTGAGAGCCCGCGCTCCTCAGCTCCCTCCTCGCCACCCTCAGGAGACGCTCCTGGCTTTCCTTGCGGCCCTCAGGAGCCAATCCCAGCATCCCCCGCGCTTTCCCAGCGTGCCCTGCGCTCTCCCAGCATGCCCTGCAAGCCTTGCGCTCCTGGCAGACAATGCAGGTCAACTTTTCCCGCCAACGCAGGAACCGACCACAGCCGGTCGTGGATGACTCAGTGAATCCCTGGGAGCGTCTCTCAGCCCAAGCAGGTGTGGGTGAGGCCGGGACATAAGGTTCTGGCCACCCTCCAAGACGGGGAAGCTGGATCAGTGCAACACGTCCAACGGGGAGCTCCAGCACTGAAGCCCCGGCTAACTGCGTGCTGCACAGGGCTGCCCAGCCTCTCGCCTCCGCACGTTTCCCCTCAGATTCTCATGCTCGACTTTACAGCTTCTGCAGTTCCTTTAGTGGTGGCAATCTCCATGACTGGAACATCTTCATGCCTGGTGTGGAGGGGAAGCGTGGTGGTGCAAGCTCGTGGGAGCAAATGCCCGAAGCGCCTACCATAGTGCAGATGCATTTCTAGGGGGCTGCTGCTAGAGCGCTAGGCAAACAGCATTCCCAGTCTTCCTGGGACGCACATTTTACGTGGGGGTTGGGGGAAAACAGATAAGCAAGATAAATGTGCAAAATCTTAGTATGGCAGATGGCGATAGGTGCATTAGAAAAAAATTAAGTAGGGTAGGGAGGCGGGGAGTGCCAAGGAGAAGTCGTTAGGTTTAATAGCATGGTCAGGAAGGCCTCGTGGAGAAGGGGATGTTTGAGAAAGACATGAAGGCGAGAGTGGGCAGCCTCGTGCATGTCTCAGGGGAGAATGTTTGTTATGAGAGAGGGAATCCTACAAAAGACCAGGGCAGGAGGGGCACCATCTGGCTGCAGTAGAGCAGGAAAGAAGTGGCTCCCTGAGACCGGAGGAGATACAGAGAGCCAGACAGGGTTAGGCCCGATAAGCCACGAAAGTATTAAAGGTGCATCCAGCCTACTGTGCTGGAATGGACTGAAGGGGACAGGGAAAGTATGAAAAGCAGTTAGGAGGCAATGACAGTAAGGAGAGAGGTGGCTTGGATCAGAACAGTGAGAGTAGAGAGGATGGGATGGGATGGGATTGGATTCTGGATATACTTTGAAATTAGATTTAATAGGATTTGGATATGGATTGATGTGGGGTCTGAGAGAGAGGGAGAGGAATCAAGCATCACTCCAGGGTTTTTATACTAAGAACTCAGAAGGATTGGGTTGCCATTAATTACAAAGGGGAAGACTAAGAGGAGCAAGTTTGGAGTTGTTGACATTGAGAAATGAAGAGGAACAATAAGAGTTCTGGGGAAAGATCTGCATCTAATAGATGTTATTTAAAACCCTAGACCAGATTGGATCTCCAAGAGAGTGCATGTAGGAAGAAAAGAAACCCTCACACTGCATCCCGGACACCCCAGTATGAGGTCGGGGAGATGACAAGGAACCTCATGAGTGGAATTTCAGGAAATTTTCATTAAGTCAGAGATTTGCTACTTTTCAATCCCACATCTTCCCAGCTCCCAGATGTGGTATTGTGAAAGAATGAGATTTTATATTGTGTTTAATGTCTAATCAGTTAAAGTCATTTACCTATTTTATTTGCAAAATAATTTTTGGCAAAGAAGAATGTTTTTAGATATCCTCCTATCAATAAGAATGTGTTTGATATTTATAATTGTTTGGTTACTTATGTGAGATCATAGTAAATGATTATCACAAGGTTGTTTAGACAAATCAGCCTCCTAAGACAAATACACTTTACATTAATTGAACAAAACACAATCTTCTGAATAGTCTAACAAATGTAATGTCTCAAATTTAACACTTACAGTCTGAAGGTTTTATGTCACAGTCCTTGGAATTATTAAAACAAACCTTTTAATCAAACAAGCCAGAAAATCTCTTTGTCTTACTTGGTATATACACATGGGGAAAGAAACCCCTCTGTTCTATGAAGACAGGTAAAAAGTATAGATTCAATTTAAATTTTGTGATAACTGTGGATATTCACTAGCCTTTCCTATGTATCTAAACAAAGGGAAGCCGAGTGTTCTTTATTCCCAAAAGCACATGTATCAACACTTTCTGTTCTTAATATCTGTGCTATTGAACTTATGGCCCCTGGTTTTAACAATAATTTTAACCAAGGCAGAATTAAAGACATTTGAAGTTTGTTTGTTTGTTTGTTTTGAGATGGAGTCTCGCCCTGTCTCCCAGGCTGGAGTGCCATGGCACGATCTCGGCTCACTGCAACCTCCACCTCCCAGGTTCCTGCATTTCTCCTGCCTCCACCTCCCGAGTAGCTGGGACTACAGGTGCGCGCCACCATGCCTGGCTAATTTTTGTACTTTTTAGTAGAGACGGGGTTTCACCATATTGACCAGGCTGGTCTTGAACTCCTGACCTCGTGATCTGCCCGCCTCGGCCTCCCAAAGTGCTGGGATTACAGACGTGAGTCACAGTGCCTGGTCTGAAGTTTTAAATTATGTTCACATTACCAAATACTAAATAGGCCATTTCTAATCACATAAAAGGTGCTTAACAAATATTTATTGAATGGATTCACAGGCAGATGTCTCCCAAGCTTTTATATTATGCCTGTGAGAAACTGGTACGATTTTATGTCATGAATTCTGAATCTTGCTACCATCTTCGATTTAGCTGATAAGCTCAAAACCAAATTTGAGATCCACTTTGAGCAATTGTGCAGGACTTGAGGAAATGCATCTTTATATTTGCATGAGAGGAGCTGTTGTTTAGTGGTTAAAAGCATGGTCTTTGGGGCCAGGATGCCTGGATTTGAATCCTGGTTCTGCCAATTACTAGCTATGTGATGTTAAGGTAGGAAACTTAGCCTCTCTGTACTGCAGTTTCATTACCTTAAAAACAGGGATTATAATAGTATTTTTTAGGGTGATAATATACCCCATAACATAATAAAGGAGTTAATGCACATTAAATACATAGCATACTTACATCAGTGCTTGATATAAGGACAATTTAAGTGTCAGTTATAGTTGATACTAAAACCATGGGAAGAAGTATAAAACAGGCTATGGAGGCTCTGGTTTTAATACTAGTCACGTTTACTATGTGTCCTTCGGCCTGATAGTTTGCTTCTTTAAGATGCTATTTGACCATATGGCACATGGAAATGATAGTCACTAGCTCAGAGTCTTCTTGTTAGGATTAAATGAGATAATGTGTATCTGTATATAAAATGTTTGGAAATACTTCCACATAATTAACACTTACTGAATGTTAGTTCATCTTCTTACTAACTTTACTCTTGTTTTATCTTACTTTACCACCTTGGTTTTCCTTTGCTTTGGTTTTTATCTGCTATAGATTGAGCCATGTGTCTCCCCCAGTTCATATGTTGAAGCCTAACCCCCCTACATGTGACTATATTTGGAGGCAGGGCCTAGAAGGAGGTAATTAAGATTAATGAGATCATAAGGATGGGGCTGAGCATATGTCAGGAGGACAAGCTAGAGGAGCTACCCACTCCAGGGCCTCCTTTCTGTGGAGAGCTGCAGAGACATCAGGAGGACCTGTCTGCAGAGAGGAGCTACACACTCCAAGGCCTCCTCTGAGCTATTGTGTCACTCAATAAACCTTTTCTTTGCCTTGCTCACCCTTCTCGTATCCACATACCTCATTCTTCCTGGATGCAGGAGAAGAACTCAGGACCTACTGAATGGCAGGGCTGAAAAAGCTGTAAGACAAACAGGGCTGAAACACACCCCTTGCTCACCATGTTGCAGGTGAAAAGGAAAGAACTGTAGCCCTTCAAGGACCCCAGACCTGGGAGCTCCCTAAGCCCAGGTTGTGACTCCCTCTTTGGGGCCCTGCGGTTCCTGGAGTCTCCAGGCTTCTGGGCAACACCACATTCCCTGGTGGCAGCTGTGGAAGCTGCTTGCAGGGTGCCTGGTCCAGCTGTAGCCTTGCAGAGAGCCGGCACCTGTGCCAGCACCTGGAGCTGCCAACCCTGCTGCAGCAGCCTGACTGTGTGCAATGGCTGAACCCCATGCTTGCTCGCTCACACACCCCTTGTCCTTCCACACCTGGCTCACCATTGGCAGGCATGGGATCCAGGCTAGTAGTGTGAGCCAAGTGCCGCCTGCCAGGCCAAGTGGGTGGAATAAGCCTAGGGGACCTGAGCAAATCTCAGGCAAAGGTGCTACAAGCCACAGAGGTTTCCTGCCAGAAAAGTGACACCCCAAATATCCTGTAACAGAATCATTGTACTTTATGCATAATTCCTTTTTTGCTATCCTTTAGCGAAGTTCGCTTGAATATTCTGACAGTGCTATAAGAAAGCAAAGTAAAGGCTATGCATCCCCACTTGTGCCACAGTAATGAAAAGAGAAGAGTAGTGGTGGGTGGCAAGGAGTGATATTGGTAATCACTGAGGGAATTGAGGGAAAGAAGGATCCAAGGGATGCAGTTGCATACTTGGACACTAATGTCCAGGGTTTAGTTTCTTCTAGAATCAACCTTAGAGTTCCTAGACTATTTTTATCAAGGTAGATAGCTGTGTATCTGACATGTGACTCCCAGCAGCATAGGGTATGAAAATGCCATTGCCGTCTCCATTGTTCTAGTTGTGTTACTTATCAAGCATCTCAGACTTGGACTTAATCAAGTCCAAGTTGATTACAGCACACATTTTCGTTGTAAACTATTTTCACACTGCTGCTGATGTTAGCCTCCCTTTCCCTGTTTTCTCTACTGGAAAAGAAATAAAACAGTATTTCAGCTTTAGTAGAGGTCATGGAAAAAAATTTTAAACTTTGCTGGTACTCTTGCTGGTGATATATAAGTAAGTAAAACCACATTACAGTGTGGTTACAATGTAATTATGATTTTCCATGTACTTAAAATCTATCTTCTGGATCACATTTACGCCCTTATTCATTCAAAAACATTTATTGAACATCTGCTGAGTGCTAAGCACTGTGCTAGGTGCTGGAGATAGCAATGTGATTAACCATCATTGTCCCAAAGAACTCATGGCTCAATGAGAGAGACAGCCATGTAGATGGACGATGTAGTTGGTGTGTGTGATATGACCAAAGAATCAAGGAAGCACTGAGAGGGCACCTAATGGGAGGGAAGGGTGTGGTCAGCACATGCCTCCTCCAGGAAATGACTCCTAAGCTGAGTCATAAAGAGTCCTCAGCCCTTGGCCAATACAGAGAAAGTGGGAAAAAGGAGGTAAAGAGAGTACTCTGGCAAGGGAGAGGACTTGAGCAATGGTATAGAAGTGAGGAAAGTGTGCTGTGTGGAGAACTAAAAATAGTGAATTCTTGCTGGGTTCTAAGGTGTGAGGCAGAAATGACAAAGGATAAAGCTAGAGAGATAGGCAGGTACCAGATTTTGAGTGATCTTGTATGTTGTGGTAAGCAATTTGGATTTTGGTTATCAAGAGACATGGGAAAGTCTTAGGCAAGTTGTGATATGATCAGATTTTAATTTTGAGTCCAGTCCTGTATGGAGGATGGATCTGAAGAGGTCAGGACTACAGGTGAGAATAATTGAAGTTATTGAATGCAGGGTATGCAGGTAATCCTGGAAGGAAGATCTGGAGCAAAGATTGTAAGAATAAAGAGAAGAGCACTGATTGGAGAGATGTTTAACAGATAAAACCTATAGGACTTGGTGATGAATTCAATTTTGATGATGATGTGGATTATTCCCAAGCTTCTGACTTGGATCACTGATAAGGTTAGCCTTTGTGTCCCCACCCAAATCTCATCTTGAATTGTAATCCCCAGGTGTCGAGGGAGAGACCTGGTGGTGATTGGATCATGGGGGCAGTTCCCTCATGCTGTTCTCATGATAGCGAGTGAGTTCTCACAACATCTGATGTATTTACAAGTGTTTGATAGTTCCTCTCTTGCTTGCTGCTTCTCTCTCCTGCCACCCTGTGAAGAGGTGCCTTCTGTCATGATTGTAAGTTTCCCACGGCTTCCCCAGCCATGCAGAACTGAGTAATTAAACCTTTTTTTTCTTTATAAATTACCCAGTCTCAGGTAGTATCTTCAGAGCAGTGTGAGAACAAATTAATACAGTGACCTTATGACAATGGCAGCATCAACTATTTCATGGAACTGTGTAGAACCCTGGACACCTTTTTTTTTTTTTTGAGACGGAGTCTCGCTCTGTCGCCCAGGCTGGAGTGCAGTGCCGCGATCTCGGCTGACTGCAAGCTCTGCCTCCCAGATTCACGCCATTCTCCTGCCTCAGCCTCCCAAGTAGCTGGGACTACAGGCGCCCGCCACCGCGCCCGGCTAATTTTTTGTATTTTTAGTAGAGACGGGGTTTCACCATGTTAGCCAGGATGGTCTCGATCTCCTGACCTTGTGATCCGCCCGCCTCGGCCTCCCAAAGTGCTGGGATTACAGGCGTGAGCCACCGCACCTGGCCCACTTTACAAAGTTAAATATGATATGTGGAATTTCCTTTTTACCATTTTACCCTTGTTCAATTTATGCTGGAGACAAAAAGATTTAAAAAATAAATTTTATATTTCAACCATGTCCTACAATTAAACATTTACTGTCCTTATTGGCCTTCTCCTACTTAAAGATGGACCTACAAGAAAAATGTGTCTAAGGACATATTTACGGTAAGATGCCCTACATAATTAACTTGTCATTGAAGTTACTGAGGAAAATTCCACTATGTCAGCAATGAACTTCAGACATTTGTTTTGGGTTTATGGTGAGATATTATCCGTTGCTTTCTGCTCCTTGTTCTGCCTCAGCAATCCAAGTGATCAGAGGCTCTCAGCAGACATGCTGGTGGGTTATTAATGTACATGAGGGAAAAACAACTTCGAGTCATAAATGCTTCATTTTAAAATGAATAAAAACTTTAAAAATTTAGTAAAGTTTGGGAATTACTGCTAATAGATAGGGAATTGTTTAGAAATCAACTAAATATGGTGTATCTACTAGAAATAGAAATATTTTTGGAAGGAAAAAATTAACCTGTGCTAACATGATATTTAAAAGACATGGATATACTATAGATGATCTGTGTAGATATTTAAAGATTTCATTTGCATAGAAGTGCTCATTTGCTGAAGGAACCAGCTCTCTATTGTTGATATAACTATTTGCCTATGGGCAGGAAAGATCTGCTCAAGTAGGTCTTGTGGATGAGTGACAGAAGGAATTAGAAAAAATAATTTAAAAAGTAACAATGCTACTTTTTGCTATTATAGTAGAGGAGAATAATGAGTGCTTTTTACTTTATATTTTTGCCTGAGGAACTTTAGGAGTAGTATTGATTTTCTAAATATGTATAAAACTGTCTTTACTGCAGGAAAAGTCAGGAGGAGTTTATAAATATTTATGTTCCTTTCTCTGTTATGTTTGTCTCTAAATTTGCCCCTAGATTAACTTCACATCGGACTAACTGCCAAATAGGATGCTTCTTCATCTTTGTTTGAGAATAAGGAAATCTTTTGAGTAATAATAATAATAGCACAAGCTAAAATTTATTTTTTTAATGTTTCATTTTTAATTTTGGGGGGTACATAGAAGATGTATATATGTATGGGTTCCATGAGATATTTTGATACAGGCTTGCAATGCGTAATAATCACGTCAGGGTGAATGGGTGTCTGTCCCCTCAAGTATTTACATTTCGTGTTACAAACAATTCAATTACACTCTTTTAGTTATTTTAAAATGTACAATTAAATTATTTTTTACTATAGTCACCCTGTTATGCTAACACATACTAGGTCTTATTCATTCTTTCTATTGTTTTTGTACCCATTAACCATCCCCACTTTCCCCTACTCCCTGTTATTACCCTTTCCAGCCTCTGGTAACCATCATTATCCTATCTGTCTCCATGAATTCAGTTGTTCTAAATTTTTATCTCCCACAATTAACTAAGAACATGTGAAGGTTGTCTTTCTGTGACTGGCTTATTTCACTTAAGGACCTCCATTTTCATCCATGTTGTTGCAAATGACAGGATCTCATTCTTTTTGTGGCTGAATAGTACTCCATTGTGTATATGCACCACATTTTCTTTATTCATCTGTTGATGGACACTTAGGTTTTGTTAGACCCTTATTAGTGGTTCTGCTTTTTGCCCTTTGAAGCATGTGATCTTTGTACCTACTCCCTGTTCTTACACCCCTTCCCCTTTTGAAATCCTTAATAAAAACTTGCTGGTCTGAGACTCAGGTGGGCAGCATGGTCCTACCGATATGTGATGTCACTACTGGCGGCCCAGCTGTAAAATTCCTCTCTTTGTACTGTCTCTCTTTATTTCTCAGCCGGCCGACACTTATGGAAAATAGAAAGAACATATGTTGAAATACTGGGGGCGGGTTCCCCCAATATCTGGCACGCCAACGTAGTTTTCTTTTTCCTAAGTGCTTGTAGGAGCCCGATTCCTTTTGGTAGGTGCGTAGAAACGTTCATCGGTTGGGTCCACAGAAATGCTTGTTCAGCTCCCTAACAATTGGTGAGTTGTCTGTGTATTGTCTGGGGTAACTATGGGTCACATGAAATCTAAACATTATGCCATCTCTGCTATATTAAACTCCTGTTAAAACAGGGAGGAGCTCGGGTGCCCATGGAAAATATGGTCACCCTATTCAGGGCAGTGGAAGAACACTGTCCTTGGTTTCCTGAAAAGGGAACGTTATATGTGGAACTATGGGATCATGTTGAAGAATCTCAAATCAATAATCTAAACTCCTACTTCAAGAAACTAGAGAAAAAGAGAAAAGTAAACCCAAAGCAAGCAGAAGGAAGGAAGTAATAAAGAAAAAGCAGAAAGTTAATGAAATTGAAGAAAGAAAAACAATAGAAAAAATCAGTGAAACGAAAAACTGTCCCTTTTAAAAGATCAGTAAATCTCCGGAAATGTTGACAAAGAAATAAAAAGACAAAAGTCACAAATTACAAATATCAGGAATTAAACTGAAGATACCATTACAGACCCTGCAGACATGAAGAGGATAATAAAGGACTACTACAAACAACTCCACACACATAGACTTGAGAACTTCAATGAAGCAGACCAATTCTCTGAAAGAGTATCAACTGTTACAACACACCCCATATGAAATGGGTAATTTGAATAGTCCTGTAACTATTAAAGAAACTTAATTGATAGCTTAAAATCTCAAAAAGAAATCTCTAGACCTATATGGTCTCACTGGAGAATTCTACCAAACCTTTAAAGAAGTCTAACATTAATTTCACAAATTCTTTTTCAGAAAAACAGAAAAAATAGAAAAGAAGGTCCCAATTTATTCTCTGAAGTCACTATTAATCTAACATCAAAACCAGACCATTACAGTACATAAAAAGAAAACTATACACCAATATCTCTCATAAGTATAGACACAAAAATTCTTAACAAAACATTAAAAATGGAATTCGGCAATATATGAGAAGAATTATACACCATAAACAAGTGGGCTTTATTCCAGAGAGACAAGGCCATTTGAATATTTGAAAATCAATAAATGTATTCCATCATATGAAAGTCTAGAAGAAACAACATTGAGTGATACAGAAAAATAATTAGATAAAATTCACACCCATTTATGATAAAAACTCTCAGAAAACTGAGTACAGTGGAGAGCTTCCTCAGTTTCATAAACAGCACCTAGAAAGACATACAACATTATACTTACTGGTGAGAGACTGAATACTTTCTGTTTAAGAACAAGAATAAGACAAGGGTGTACATTCACCAGTGCTCTTTAACTTAGTATTGGATGGTCTAGCCTGTGTGAAAAGACAAGAAAAGTAAACTAAAGGCACACATCATTTATAGGTGACGTAACGATCTATGTAGAAAATGCCAAGAAATTTACCAAAAAACTGAGTTCAGCAAGGTTGCAGGGTATAAGACAAACATAAAAATCAATTATATTTTTATATATTATCAGTGAACTCATAGAAACAAAAACTACAATACCATTTACAGTTACTCAAAAAAAGAAATGTTTAGCTGTAAGCCTAACAAAACATGTACCGGATTTATATGCTGAAATTACAGAATGCTAATAAAAATATTAAGAGAGATTTCTAAATAAGTAGAGAGAGATTCTGTATGCATGGATTGGAAAAGTCAATGTAGTAATGACAGCAGTTCTTCCCAAACTGGCATACAAGTTTAAAGCAATTCCTATCAAAATCTCCAATGCATCATTAGATACAGACAAGATTATTCTAAAATGTATATGGAAAGACAAACTAGAATAGCTAAAACAATTCTGGACAAAAAGTGGAAAGAATCATTCTACCTTATTTCAGGACTTATTGCCTAGCTACGCTAATGAAGACTAGATGATATTGGTGGAAGGATAGATATATAGATCAATGGAGCAGAATAGAGAACTCAGAAAGAGCTTCATACAAGTACAATGAACTAATTTTTGACAGAGGTGCAAAAGCAATTCAATGAAGGAAAGATAGTCTTTTTAAACAAATGGTGCTTGAGCAACTAGATACAAGAAAAATGAACCCCAATGTAAGTGACTCAAAATAAATTATAGAATTAATGTAATACTATAACATTTTTAGAAGATAGCATAGGAGAAAATATAGGGCTTGGTAAAGTTCTTAGACACGACGCCAAAAACACGATGCATACAAGAAAAAAAGTGATAAATTGGACCTCTTTAAAATTAAAAACTTTTGCTTTGAGGAAGAATAAGAGGATGAAAATACAAGCTACAAACTGGGATAAAATGTTCCCAAACCACATATCTAACAATGGATCCATGTCTAGTATAAAAAAGAGCTCTCAAAACTCAACATTTTAAAAATTTTAAGTGGGCAAATTTTAAAATGGGCAAAAGACATGGAAAGACCTTTCACCAAAGAGGATATCCAGGTAACAAGTAAGTACAGGTATATGAAAAGATGTCCCAAGTTAAAACCACAATAAGATATCACTGCATACCTATTAGAAAATCGAAAATAAAAAATAGTGACAATACCGATGTTGGTGAGGATATGGAAAAATTGCATCTCTCATACACTGCTGGTAGGAATATAAAATGATACAACCACTCTGGAAGACTGTTTAGCAGTTTCCAAAAAAACTAAACATACGCTTACCATATGTCCCAACAGTCACACTTCTGGGCATTTATCCTAGAGAAAATAAAAACTTATGTTCACACAAAAACCTATACACTAATTGTTCATAGCAGCTTTGCTGTAATAGCCAAACACTGGAAACAACCAAAATGTCCCTCAATAGGGGAATGGCCAAATAAACTGTGATACTCTTGTGCATCCATACCATGCAATAATACTCAGTAATGAAAAGGCACTGACTATCGATACATTTAAAAACTTGTATGGATGTCAGAGGCATTATGTTAAGTGAAAAAAGCCAATCTAAAAGGTCATATTTTATATGGTTCCATTCATATAACAATTTTAAAATGACAAAATTACATAGATGGGAAACATTGCTGGTTATGAGGGGCTAGGGGTGGTATGGGAAAGGCGGTGGGTATAATTATAAGGGGGTAGCAACAGGGAGATCTTTGTGGTGATAGAACAGTCTGTATCTTGTTTGTGGTGGTTGCCACAAATCTACAGAAGTCCTAAGACAGGATGGAACTAACATAGTCCTCCTTATCCACAGTTTCATTTTCCGTGATTTCATTTACCAACTGTCAATCACAGTCCAAAAATATTAAGTAAAAATTTCTAGAAATAAATAATTCTTAGGTTTAAAATTGTGCAACATTCTGAGTAACATGATTAAATCTAGCACGTTCCTGCTTTGTCCTCACATCCCAGCATATGAATCATCCCTTCATCCAGAATGCCCACACTGTAGGCATTCCACGCCCATTACTTAGCCACTTGGTGGCCTTCTTGGCTATCAGATTGACTGTTGCGGTGTTACACTATGTGTTCCAGTGAACTTTGTTTTACTTAATAATGGCCCCAAAGTGCAAGAGTAGTGATGCTGGCAATTCAGATATGCCAATGAGAAGCTGTGAAGTGCTTCCTTTAAGTGAAAAAAATGAAAGTTCTCAACTTAATAAGGAAAGAAAAAAATAGGTTGAGACTTCTAAGATCTAAAGTAAGAAAGATCTTCAACCTGTGCAATTGTGAAGAAAGAAAAATTCATGTTGGCTTTGCCGTTGCACCTAAAACTGCAAAAGTTATGGCCACAGTGTGTGATAAGTGCTTAGTTAAGATGCAAAAGGCATTATGTTTCTCAGTGGAAGACATGAACAGAAACGTGTTTTTATTGATAATGTTGAAGTCAAAATATAGAGATGAATCTCTAAATTTAAAACACTTTATTTGGGAAGCAAGAATTGCAATTCTGGCCACACACAAAACATTTTATTTTAGTCTTCAGTCTTTAGGATGTCTGAAGAACAAAGAAGGTTGGAGGTTTTATAAAAAGGAGAACTGTTACGTGTTATTCTGAAAGTTCATTGGCCCTAGAAAGTTTGGTAAGTGACAGTGGGGTAAAACTCGTCTTAGAGTTGCAGCAGTTTGTTTCAGTAGTTAGTAGATAAAACTGATTTCAGATTATAACAGGCAATGTCTGAAGCCAGCCTGGCAGATAATTACATTCTTAGTGCAATGTCATTATATTATGTGCTCTGAGTGCTTTTTCCCCCGGACTCTCAACTTTGTTATTGTTGAATATAAGAAATGACCCAATTTGTATGATCACCTTTCACAGTTCCCTTTTCTGATCAAGATTTTTCTTTGAGAACATCAGGGACCAGCCATTATGCAGTAAGGCTTAACTGCTCCTCAGTGACAGGATGAACCTATCTAATATGTCTAACTTATTAGATTTCTGTGAATTTATGTAATTTTTGAAACGTGATTATCAACGACATACCCATAAATGTAACTAAAAGATCTCGTATCACTTATTTGACAATGTTTCCTATACAGTTTACTAAATAAGCCTAACTAATATCTCTACAAGATGACATATAGATTTTGAGGCTTTCCATGGGCTCAACTGAAAAATTCTAAAGTTAATTCTAGGTCAAAAAGACTCAATTTAGGATTTGATTTTAGGGAAGTTTTTCAAAGATGTTAAAAAGATCAAAACACTAGATCAAAACAGAATAACAGGTCACTGTAAAACAATAGTTATTAATTTAAAAAGAATGATAGTCAAAAGACTCTACAAGCAGTCCAGAAAGTTACGTAGATATAAAATCCTTAACCCTTTTACAGCTTAGTTTTCCTAAGTCATAAAAAATCTAATAAAGGCAACATAGAAAGTTATCTTGACAAAATGTGAAATCTTTCTTTCTTGGACCCACTACCAAAAAGGTAGAGAAAAACCTTCTGCAGGGTGAGTGTTTCTCCTTATGGAAGCTCATTTAGATAACCTGGAAGTCAAACCTGATGCAGACATATGAAGACTATGTCCAAAGTTATGAATATAACAATTCATATACATCAAGAAAAGCTAAGAGTACAGAATCAAGTTATACTGAAGGAAAATATTGCTTTTCTAGGCCTTTAAGATAAATATTTTGGTGTCAGGCCAAAAAAGCAGAGTTAGAACCGGACAAAAAAAAGTTATAGAAGCTAATAACAAAGTTGGAGAAGAGCATTGTTAACCCAGGCCTTCACAAGGGGAGGAAAAAGGTGAAGGCAGGGATGTCAGACCTACAAGTCATGTGTAGCGAGATATAGCAAAAGCTGAATCTCTGAGATGTGAATCTGAGAAATGTAAAAAGGAAAACTACCTCAGGAAATGAAATTACCATTTTCAATGAAAAGGACAGCATTTTAAACCTGAAACTAGAGAAATTAAATAGATCTTAGGAAGAAATGGCAGAAACAAAAATTGTGCAGTTCAGAACATGGCTGTTAAACAGATTTTAGAATTAAAAATCAAAACCTCTTGCAGTTTTATTAAGGACAGATCAGTACTTCAGGAAGTATTTGTTATTTTAAATACAGAGGACTACACTCTGGTCTGGTATCAGCAACTCCTGACACCAGTGTTTAATTTTTAGAAAAACACATAAACAATTTCTTTCTAATCGCAGCCAATCCGATCGCAAATAAAACTTCCTTCACAAAGCCCACCTTCTATAAATCCTCTTCAACTTGTTTAGAACTTACATTATTTTCCCAAGCCCCCATTCTTAGTCTTGTAGTTTTTCTTTTTTGTAAATTTTGGAATGACTAATTATTGTATCTCAGGACAAAAATGTATCACTTAAGATTTTTTCTCATACAAAATTATTTTTCCCTAAATTCATATTGTGATTAATAGACCTAAATATATTTAGTATTTTTTATAAAATTTAAGAAGCCAAGAAAGAACTTTCATGTATTTGCCAGTTTGGCTCAGTTTTGGATATAACTTGGTCATTTAATATTTATTACTTAATACAACTTTAAAATTTTAAATTGCATGGAAGCTTCATTTATAAATGTTAATTTCATTTCCGATTACCTAATTTATTTTTAAGTAATTATACCTAGATTACTTATGAAAATTAAAATATTAGAGCTAGTCACTATTTTATTGTTTATATACCAATTTCATAGCCTGTTAATATCAAGTGTTTACTTAAGGTAGAACCTTAAAGTTTAATACATGGGTATCCCGTTGGTAACTCAGAAAATACAGCTGTTTTTATTAAATCAACAATATTAAACCTTATCAATCAAAGAACTGCATACACAAACATTATTTTGTTTTAGGCTGGGTTTATAGCTTTATAACCTTAAGAACTCTAGCAGAGGCAGATATATGACCAGTAAACCCAGCCAAAAATGTTGACAATTTTGAAGACTTTTCTAATTTTTTTAATCAACAATTTAAAAACCAATTAATTTATCAAGGATTTGTTTAAGTAAGGCAAGGTAAAAATATTTGGAGTTGTTACATATTTCATATGAGTACATATTTTATCTAAATAGAATTCCTTAAGGGATTTCTGGCCGACTACACCAGGTTTTATCATGTAGATGCAACACATCACACAATACATGTATATATGCATAAACACATCTAAACACATACACATACATGTAAATAAAGATCTTGCAGATTTTATTTTAGAATTTTAGTCATAAGATAGTGAAACATACATACTGGTTTCTTAAAGAGCAGTTGAATTGAAATTATTTTCTGACAAAATGAGAGAAGGCTAAGCTTTTAACTTTTTGTTTGTAGTCCTATAAAGGCTGTGAAACCAATTTTTAGTAAAGCAGTTTGAGGCAGTTACCAATATAGTGGACTGGACAAAGAATAACTGTGGAAATGTGTCTGAATTACGTGAGGGGGGTAGGAGATAAGAGTTACTCTAATGAGGTCTGTACAGTGTTTTCTTGTTCTCAAATACTTGTCCTTGAAGATAAGAATGCTGCCACTCCTTATAGTATAGTGTTTTACATGAGAATTTAATCTTTAGCTTTTTTTTTTTTTTTTTTTTTTGAGACGGAGTCTTGCTCTGTCGCCCAGGCTGGAGTGCAGTGGTGCGATCTCGGCTCACTGCAAGCTCCGCCTCCCGGGTTCACGCCATTCTCCTGCCTCAGCCTCCCGAGTAGCTGGGACTACAGGCGCCCGCCACCTCGCCCGGCTAATTTTTTGTATTTTCAGTAGAGACGGGGTTTCACCGTGGTCTCGATCTCCTGACCTTGTGATCCGCCCGCCTCGGCCTCCCAAAGTGCTGGGATTACAGGCGTGAGCCACCGCGCCCGGCCTAATCTTTAGCTTTTAAGAAACAGCACGAAGGTCAAAACAATTTGATTTTATATCTGCTGGTTTCAAGTGTTTTTACTTAAATAATTAGTATGCCAGAATAACTTAAGTATTTTAGAAAAAGAGAGTTTAAGTTACAAAAGGGTGAAGAGGAGGAATTGTAAGAAGGGGAGGGGAAGCTCCAGAGAGGAAAGCCTCCCAGCTAGCTTTGAGACAGTATTTTGTAGTTAGACAATCTTTGAGTGCTGATTTTTTTTTTTTTTTTTTTTTTTTTTTTTTTTTTTTTTTTTGCCTCAAGGTATCAATTGAAATCTAAGTCTTATTTGTGGTGTATGATTTTATAGCTGTGGTCTTTTAGTTTAGACTGTTTGAATGATCTCTGTGATGTTTAAACATGTTACCAGGTGGAATTAAAAAAAAAAAATCTTGCCATGACGTTGAACTTTGAGAGCCCATTTGTAACTAAATTTATCTAGGTGATTTAGCACTCGCTAATTAGATGCAAGTGCTAATAAACAAAGGCCAAGTAAATGCAAGAACTGATAGAAAACAAAGTACATATTT
This sequence comes from Macaca thibetana thibetana, assembly GCF_024542745.1. NCBI lineage: Eukaryota > Metazoa > Chordata > Mammalia > Primates > Cercopithecidae > Macaca > Macaca thibetana. The sequence goes on from NC_065595.1 coordinate 5,680,929, forward strand.
ACCAAGAAAGATGACTGCCTTCTCTCAATGAAGAGGAAAATTCCCTCATCCAAACCTTGAAGCTAAGATGAGTTAGCTTTGGAATCCCACTTCTGATACCAAGTATGTCCAAGTCAAATACAATCCAGAGGTGAATCTAAAACATTTTATTTGGGAAGCAAGAATTGCAAGTCCAAGCATACATGAGTGGTCTTTGCTATGTCCAAGGAACAAAGAGAAAGTTTGAGGTTTTATAAAAAGGAGTCACATGTATTTTTCTGAAAGTTCACTAGCACTAGTAAAGTTTTGGGTAGCTGGCAAGTTCTGATTGGTGAGTGTTGATGGTGGGTAGAAAGTCTTATAGTAGAAGCAGGTTGTTTCAATAGCTATTAGATAAAACTGGTTTTAAGTTAACAGTAGCCAGTTTCTGTGGGTAGGGTTGCAGAGAACTACATTCTTAGGATAATATATGATGTTTCCTGAGTGCTTTTCCCTCTGGCCTCTTGACTTTATTTTAATTGGGCATGATAAGAATGACCCAATTTATATGATCAAATTTCACAGTGGCAATCGGGTTTGGTACTATTGGTGGGTTCCAACATCAACTGGAGTCTTAGAACTATTCCCTGAGGATAAGAGGGGCCTACTGTGGGCTCATACATTGTACCAATGCTAATTTCCTGGTTTTGATATTGTACTGAAGTTACAAAAAGATGTAACCATTGGGGGAAACTGGGTGAAGGGTACACAGCACCTCTACTATATTTGCAACTTCCTGTGAACCTACAGTTATTTCACAATTAAAGACTGGAAATCATTTCAACATATTTTTGTCGGTTAACGTGAAATAAAATATTTCTATATTGTATATGAACCATGACTGATTAGTATAATACAAATAATTTACCTTCTTCACACTACTTAGTCCTTAAAACTATCTCTGAATAACAAAACGTTACACTTGGAAATGTTTGCTTGATATAAAAAAAAAATGTGATCATTTTGGAATACTTAAAAAATGTGTGTGTATGTTGTCACATGCATCTGTGTGAAGAGACCACTAACAGGCTTTGTGTGAGCAATAAAGCTTTTTAATCATATGGGTGCAGGTGGGCTGAGTCCAAAAAGAGAGTCAGCAAAGGGAGTTAGGGCAGGGGCAGTTTTATAGGATTTGGGTAGGTAGTGGAAAATTACAGTCAAAGGGGTTTGTTCTCTTGCGGGCAGGGGTGGGGGTCACAAGGTGCACAGTCGGGGAGCTTCTGAGCCAGGAGGAGGAATTTCACAAGGTAATGTCATCAGTTAAGGCAGGAATCAGCCATTTTCATTTCTTTAGTGATTCTTCAGTTGCTGCAGGCCATCTGGATGTATATGTGCAGGCTTGGGCTCAGAGGCCTGACATTCCTGTCTTCTTATATTAATAAGAAAAACAAAACAAGATAGTGTGAAGTGTTGGCGAGGGGAAAATTTTGGGGGGGTGGTATGGAGAGATAATGGGCGATGTTTCTCAGGGCTGCTTCGAGCAGGATTAGGGATGGCATGGGAACCTAGAGTGGGAGAGATTAAGGAGAAGGAAGATTTTATGGTAAGGGGTGATATTCTGGGGTTGTCAGAAGGAGCATTTGTCATATAGGATGATTGGTAATGGCCTGGATATGGTTTTGTATGAACTGAGAAACTAAATGGAAGACACAAGGTCTGAATAAGAGGAGAAAAACAAGTATTAAAGGACTAAGAATTGGGAGAACCCAGGACTTCAAATTGGAGAGTGCCTAACAGGGTTCAGCATGATTATTTGCTTGGTTGGCCAGTTTTGGGGCTCTATCCTTGAGTTTTTTTGTTGTCATATACCAGGCCAGATTGATTTAGGTAAAAACAACAATCTTCATTTAAAAATATACAGAGTGTTCCTTTTTCAGCAGTAAGTCAAGGCCTATTCCTGTCTTCTTATATTAATAATAAGAAAAACAAAATAAAATACTAGTGAAGTGTTGGTGTCATGAGGGGAACAGGAAGCTGTTCAGTCTTATTTGCAAATTGATTTTTGGGGGTAAGGAAAACTAGTATACATGTGCCTGTCTAATTAACAGGCAGACACATGTAGGTGGAGGAGCCACAAAGGAAGACGAGACCTTGTGTAAGGCAAAACTGGAAATGTAAAGTGGGTGAAAGAATTGGAGTGTGCTTTTCCAGCAGAGGTAATGTATCCATTCCAAGAGGGAGTTAAGAGTGGTGGTTAGGGGATAAGACCAGGACCAGCTATGATGGTTTGGAGAAAAAGTATAAGCCGGCAGTGTAGACAAGGGCAGGGTATTTATGGATAGGTGAAAACGAAGAATAGGAGTATGACTAGACAGAAGATAGCAGGGATGAAAAGTTTTTGGGATGTAGTCTAAGTAGTGGGGGTGACTGCGTAAAGCCCTGTTGCAGTAAAGAAGAATAGACCTAACAAAATGAAAGGATTTATTAGGCTCATAAGGGTTACTATGTTCTTCAGAAATGTGGGTGAGTTTAAGGGAAGTAGGGGTGAGTACTTGTGACTTCTAAGAGGAAGAGGAGAGATCAGGCTGGCTGTCCCATGGACACGGCTTTATTCTGGAACGGTGAACCCAATGGGGAGGGTCCTGCAGGAGGACGGCAGTTGCGGTATTACAGATGACTAAGTAGAGTCCAGTCCATCGAGGTTGTAGAGTTTGACGGATCAGATTCTTAACAAGAACTGATCATCCAGCTAGAGTGTCTTTATAAGGCTGGGAATCTGGAGGAGGCAAGAGATGATTAGCAGCCTGGTGAATTTCCTGTCTGGCCTGCTGGAGGACTGGAAGATAGTCACCTAGAGGGCTGGTGTCTGGGATGAGGTTGGGGCCAAGCAAGAAAGTGCATCCATATAAAAGTTCAAATGGACTGTACCCTGTACCATCTCGAGGACAGGCTTTAATTCTGAGAAGGGCAAGAGGTAAAAGTACTGTCCAGTCCTTTTTAAGTTGGAGGCTGAGCTTAGTGAGGTGTGTCTTTAAAAGACCACTAGTCCATTCTACCTTTCCTGAAGATTGAGGATGATAAAGGGTATGAAGGTTCCACTGAATACCAAGAGCCTGAGAAACTGCTGGGGTGATTTGACCAATAAAGGCTGGTCCGCTATCAGACTGTATAGCGGTGGGAAGGCCAAACTGAGGAATTACATCTGACAGAAGAGAAGAAATGACCATGGTGGCCTTCTCAGACCCCGTGGGAAAGGCCTCTACCTATCCAGTGAAAGTGTCTTCCCAGACCAAGAGGTATTTTAGTTTCCTGACTCGGGGCATGTGAGTAAAGTCAATTTGCCAGTCCTGGGCAGAGGCAAATCCCCGAGCTTGATGTGTAGGGAAGGGAGGGGGCGTGAACAATCCCTGAGGAGTAGAATAGCAGATGGAGCACTGAGATGCGATTTCCTTGAGGATAGATTTCCACGATGGAAAGGAAATGAGAGGTTCTAACAGACAGGCTAGCAGCTTGTAACCTACATGGAAGAGGTTATGAAGTGATGACAGAATAGAATGGGCCTGTAGAGCTGGAAGGAGATATTTTCCTTGGTCCAAAAACCATTTACCTTGAGTGGGGATGGATTGATAGGTGGAAACTTCAGTGGGAGAGTAAGTAGCAGTGACTGATGAGGAGAAAAACTGGCCATAAGGGACAGAAGTAGGAATGCTAGCTGCTTCTTTAGCTACTTATCAGCATAAGCATTGCCCTGAGCAATGGGATCGGATGCCTTTTGATAGCCCTTGCAGTGAATGACTCCAGCTTCCTTTGGAAGTAAAGCGGCCTTGAGAAGAGTTTTTATTAAAGAGGCATTAATGATGGAGGACCCTTGCGTAGTGAGGAAACCTCTTTCAGCCCATATAACAGCATGGTGGGTGGGATATGGAAGGTATATTTAGAGTCAGTGTAAATATTGACATATAGTCCCTTTGTAAGAGTGAGGGCCCGGGTTAAGGCAATGAGTTTGGCTTGCTGAGAGGTAGTGGAGTGGGGCAGAGCGGTAGCTTCAGTGATAGATGTGGAAGACACTATAGCATAGCCTGCCTTCGCCAGTGATTGGCGATTGGGCCTGGAAGAACTATCATCAATAAACCAAGTGTGGTCTGGGTGGGGAATAGGAAAGAGGTAAATATGGGGAAATGGGGAGAATGAATGGTTTAGTTAGGATGGCAAAACTAGGTATCTAAAGGTGAAAGTGCCTAGCCATGCCTAGGAGGGAAAGGAGTTGTTGTTTTGTAGAAGGGGTTGGGGTTTGGGAGATTAGCCGGACACGATAGGCAGGGAGAGCACATGTGTTTTTATGAAGAATTATGCTGAGATAGGTAACAGATAAGGAAGAAATCTGGGCTTGACTGAAGTAATGGGGGCTGTCCCTGAAGCCTTGTAGCAGTACAGCCCAGGTAAGTGGCTGAGGCTGATGGGTGTCAGGGTCAGTCTAAGTGAAAGCGAAGAGAGGCTGGGATGAAGGGTGCAAAGGAATAGTAAAGAAAGCATCTTTGAGATCCAGAACAGATTAATGGGTTGTGGAGGGGCAAAATGGGGGAATTGTAAGGAGAGTTTATAGGCTTTATAAGGCCATGCTGTAACAGCTGAGTGAAAACAGGCTTTAATTCTTTTAAAGCATGCTCTGGGATGGGATATTGGCATTGAGTGGGGTAAGGGTGATTAGGTTTTAATGGGATGGTAAGGGGTGCGTGATCACTTGCCAAGGAGGGAGTAGAGGTGTCTCATACTTCTGGATTAAGGTGGGGAGATACAAGGGGAGGATGTGAAGGAGGCTTTGAACTGGGGAAAAGGGTGACAATGAGGTGTGGCTGTTGCCTAGGAATAGTCGGGGAAGCAGATAATTTAGTTAAAATGCCTCGACCTAATAAGGGAACTAGGCAGGCAGGGATAACTATAAAGGAGTGCATAAAAGAATATTGTCCCAGTTGGTACCAGAATTGGGAAGTTTTAAGAGGTTTAGAAGCCCGGCCGTCAATAACCACAATTGTTACGGAGGCAAGGGAAAGAGGCCCTTGAAAAGAAGGTAATGTGGAGTGGGTAGCCTCTGTATTGATTAAGAAGGGGACGGACTTACCCTCCACTGTAAGAGTTACCTAAAGCATCTGTGATGGTCCAGGAGGCTTCCAAGGCGATCAGGCAGTGTCAGTCTTCAGCCACTAAGCCAAAAAGATCTGGGAAGGAGTCAGTCAGCGAGCCTTGGGCCAGAGTTCCAGGGACTCTGGGAATGGCTGCCAGGCGAGTTGGATAGTCCAATTTCCAGTGGGGTCCCGCACAGATGGGGCATTACTTAGGAGGAATCCCAGGCTGCAGGCATTCCTTGGCCCAGTGGCCAGATTTTCAGCATTTGAAGCAAGATCCTGAGGGAGGAGGTCTTGGAGGAATGCCTGGCCACTGCAGTTTAGGAGTTTTGAAGTTCTTGTGTGCTGGAGAGGTGGCTGAGGTTTCTTTCACAGTGGAGGCAAGTAATTGCCACTCTTCTCTATTATTGTACACCTTGAAGGCAAGGTTAATTAATCCTGTTGTGGGGTTTGAGGGCTGGAATCTATTTTTTGGAGCTTTTTCTAATGTCGGGAGCGGGTTAGGTAATAAAATGCATATTGAGAATAAGACGGCCTTCTGGACCCTCTGGGTCTAGGGTGGCAAAGCCTTTAAGTGTTGTTGCCAAATGGGCCATGAACTGGGCAGGGGTTTCATATTTGATGAAAAAGAGCCTAACCGTTTTGGGAGAGGTCAGATAAAGAAAAAAAGGAGCATTAACCTTGACTATGCCTTTAGCTCCAGCCACCTCTTTTTGAGGAAATTGTTGGGCAGGTGGGGAAGGGCTCATCACGGAATGAAACTGTAAGCCAGACTGGGTGTGAGGAGGAGAGGTGATAGAAGGATTATAGGGTGGGGGAGCAGAGGCTGAGGAAGAATTGGGACCTGGCTCAGCCTGGGGAGGAGGGGAGAAGTCGGATGGGTCCATAGAAAAGGAACATTCAAAGTACTCAGAGCTTGGGGTGGAGACCGAAGGAACAGACAGGAGAGAAAGAAGAAAGATTTGGGATGAGTCGCATTGGGAGCAGAGACTAGGGAGGGACTGATGTGTAAAAGAAGGCCTGGATATCAGGCACCTCAGATCATTTGCCCATTTTACGACAAGAATTATCTAGATCTTGTAGGGTGGAGAAATTGAAAGTGCCATTTTCTGGCAATTTGGAACCTCTGTAAAGTTTGTATTGGGGTCAGGTGGTATTGCAGAAAAAAATAAGGTGTTTACGTTTTAGGTCAGGTGAGAGTTGAAGAGGTTTTAACTTCTTGAGAACACAGGCTAAGGGAGAAGAAGGAGGACTGGAGGGTGGAAGATCGCCCATAGTGAAGGAGGCAAGCCCAGAGAAAAGAGAGGGTAGAGACACGGAGGGTTGGGGAGGCACTTGCCACCCAAGGGAGGTGGTGCTTGCCACGAAGGTGAAGGATCAAGGCAGGTGTCCCTGTGGTGATCAGACACTTCTGAAATATGGGTGAATAATCAGGCAGGCATCCCTGCAGTGATTAAACACCAAGGGAACACTGTCTTCTCGAGTCTGTGACCAGTGCCGGAGTTTTGGGTTCATGGATAAAACGCATCTCCTCTGTCTCTAGCAGAAAAGGAAAGGAACTGAAATTAAGAGAAGGAATAGATTGAAGGGTGGTGCCAAAATTGAAAGGAGAAAGAGGTTGAGGGACAGTGAGAGAGGTTGGAGAAGAGAGTAAAAAGAAGCTACTTACCCAATTTAAAATTGGTGAGATTTACAAAAAAAACTAGCCGGGCGAGGTGGCGGGCGCCTGTAGTCCCAGCTACTCGGGAGGCTGAGGCAGGAGAATGGCGTAAACCCGGAAGGCGGCGCTTGCAGTGAGCTGAGATCCCGCCACTGCACTCCAGCCCGGGCTACAGAGCAAGACTCCGTCTCAAAAAAAAATAAAAAATAAATAAAAAATAAAATTGGTGAGATGTTCCTTGGGCTGGTTGGTCTGAGGACCAAGGTTGTAGGCGGATCTTTTTCACGGAGCAATGAGCAGGAGGACAGGGGATTGTCTTATCAGTTAAGGCAGGAACCGGTCATTTTCACTTCTTTTGTGATTCTTCAGTTGCTTCAGCATTTTCACTTCTTTTGTGATTCTTCAGTTGCTTCAGGCCATCTGGATGTATATGTGCAGGCTTGGGCTCACAGGCCTGACATGTGTGTGTTTTGTGTTTTTCTGGATAGGCATTCTTTCCTATGGAAGAGGTAAGCAGGGGGAAGGGAGCTTACATTCATCAGACACCTACTATGTGTAGGAACCTGGTGCGTCCCTGGAAGGGTGGATGACCTCACATGTGAAACCTCTAGTGTGGTTCTTTTTGGAATTAACTACCATTGCTCAAAAGGGCCTGAATAAAATACCAAATTTTAACATGCTGGAATTTTTCTTTTTTTTTCCTCCTTCAAACATTTGTAGCTCTTTATATGTGGTATTTTCCCTGCGTCAGAAGGGAAAGAGGGTGCCCTTCGGGGAGGTTCTCTTCCAGACTCCTAGAAGAGAATCTGATTTAGCTTAAATGCACAAACAAGGCCTTGCCACGTCACTGGCCAACCGCAGCCAAACTACTTCAGTCACAGAAATAATTTGGACACTTCTGCTTTTTAAGGGAAAGATGATTTCCCTGGATTTTTTTTTTCCTGTGAGAACGAGGGATTCCAAAACCCCAGCGAGGTCAAGCACAGTTCGCCAACTTTATTTTTTGGGGCGCAGCGCATTTGCTTCCCGAAGTCAGTTGCGAAACCGTTTTCTAGCGCGCACGGGGCTTTCATCTCTTGCGTGTATGCGAGACGCCCTCTTTATGGACTTGGCCATGGCTACTTTTGTTACAAATTAACGTCTGGGACTCGGGCTCCTGCGAATAGGAAACTCCCGTGATTCGCTGCCCAGGTCGCCGCCCTCCCAAGAATGGACTCTGCACCTACCATCCATGCCCGCTGGTACACCTCGCTCACTCGCACGCTTAACCCGCTGGGACGCCCCCGACCTCCCACCTCCACCCTAGCCACAGTTCGTCCCGCCCTTCCGCGCAGACTCCGTGGAGCCCTGTCCCGCCGCCTGCGCGCTGCGGCGGTCGGGAGATTGTGAAGGGCACCTCCGGCAGCCAATTAACACCCGCACACTGGGCGGGACCACGCTTGGGCAGGCGGAGGGGGTCGACCTAAGGCGGGGACTTTTGAATGACAAGGATGACGGCCAACCGTCGGGGGTCCTTCTACTGCGCCCCGCCCCTGAGCCGGCCGCCCAGCCCCCGGAGCTGTGCCCGGCGCGGGGAATGTCCCGGGTGGAGCTGGCGGAGTCGCGCGCTCTGCTCCACCCGACGCGGCTGTGTGTGTTGGGCCTGGCTCGCGGCGAACCGAGATGGCAGAGCAGTCGGACGAGGCCGTGAAGTACTACACCCTAGAGGAGATTCAGAAGCACAACCACAGCAAGAGCACCTGGCTGATCCTGCACCACAAGGTGTACGATTTGACCAAATTTCTGGAAGAGGTGAGTTGGGGATGAGCAGCTTGGGGCGCAGGGAGCGTGGGCCGGGTTTGGGGGTTCACTGGCATGACCTGTCTTTCGCGGGCCCGAGTCCGCATACGTACGCCTGGGCGCGCCCCCCGCCCCCTGAGTTCGCTCACCTGCGCGTGTACGCCTGGGCGCGCTTCCGAGTCCGCACACCTGCACGTGCACACCTGGGTGCCCCCCACCACCCAGAGTCCGCACACCTGGGAGCGCTCCCCGAGTCCGCACATCTGCTCGTGTACACCTGGGAAGTCTCGAGTCCATACACCTGCGCGTGTACACCTGGGAGCGCTCCCCGAATCCGCACACCTGCGCGTGTACACCTGGGAGCGCTCCCCGAATCCGCACACCTGCGCGTGCACACCTGGGAGCGCCCGGGCACGGTGGCATCATCGCTACGTGGTCCGGGGGCGCACTAGGCAGGAGCTGGTGCACTGGGCAGGAGCTGGCGCTCGGGCCCTGTGGCGGTGCTGGAGCAGCCTTCCGGGGAGAGCGCGCAGCTATGCGGGGGATTTAAATGATCCCTTTCTTCCTTGAGTTTGAATAGAAGGGTGTCCTTCCACGACCGGCGGCATCCCCGGAGTGGCCGGCTGGAGACCACCCACCCCGAGAGCCACGGATCCCGCCGGAGGGGACCCCGAGTGCGGAGGTCGGGTGTGGTCCGTGCCCGCCCTTCCCTTGGCAGCCACTGGCCGACCTTGGGGCCCACATCCACTCGCATTCGCGTTCACCTGGAAGAGGCCCGGTGTTAATTAACCTTTTCCTGGCTTTGGCAGCCAGGTGTCGTGCTTGACTCCTGAGACCGCGATGTGTGGCTGGAGCAAGAACACAGGAAGAGGCCAGGCAGAGCAGCGTGCGTTCTGCTGTCGGACTCGCCCCTAACAGTTTTGGAAGGTGTAATAGGGAACGTTTGTTAACTTAAAGGAAGACATTCCTTTGATAAGATAATTTGCAGTCGATTATAATTTTTGCCGCACACGCTAAGGGGCGTTTTTGGTGGTTGTCTTAGATCCTCTGGAAGTGTTTTACCACTTTTGGGGAGTCTGACTCATGAATCTTAACGCATGCTCACGCCCCTCTCCCAATAATGAGAAGGTTTAGTGATGGGAATTTTTTACATAGTCCGGGAGCAGGGAGACAAAAACAGATGCCTGGTCTGAGCTGGATCACAGTTTACATCAGAGGACTTTGGTTTTGCAGAAAATGTTAAAATCAAAAGGCCTGTTTTAAAAAATGAGGCTGGGCCAAGCACGGTGGCTCACACCTGTAATCCCAGCACTTTGGGAGGCTGAGGCGGGTGGATCACTTGAATCTAGGAGTTCGAGACCAGTTTAACCAACATGGCGAAACGCCATCTCTAACCCCCAAAATACCAAAATTAGCCAGACCTAGCGGCGCACGCCTGTAGTCCCAGCTACCTGGGAGGCTGAGACAGGAGAATCCCTTGAACCTGGGAGAGGTTGCAGTTAGCAGAAATCGCACAACTTTACTCCAGCCTGGGGGACAGAGTGAGACCCTGTCTCTAAATAAATAAATAGAATTAAATAAAAAATAAGGCTGGAGTTGATGTTTATTGGTAAGGTATTTCACTCTGGAGCAGTGCCCAAAGATAAAGTCGTGTTACCATTTAGTAAGGAGGGGTTTATGTTAGGGAATCAGAGCTGACCTGCCCTCTCCCTCCTGCCCGGCTGCAGATCCTGACATATAACAAACATCAGTTCTCATTAACTCTAAATGTGGAATTTTAAGACACAGTGTGTGCTTTGTCTGTTTGTGTTTATAAAAAAAGTAACATAAGAGAATATTAGGATATTTTATATTATGAAGCATTTTCTTCGTTTCTTTTGTTTTCTTTTTTCCTAAAACGAGTTTTTTCAACCCTGGCACTGTTGACATTTTGGGCCAGCTGATGTTTGTTGTGGCGTCTGTCCTGGGCATTGTAGGATGTTGAGCCACCTCCCTGAGTTCTACCCACTAGATGACCGGTACCACCATCTCCCGTATTTTTTTTTTGTTTTGAGACGGAGTTTTGCTCCAGGCTGCACTCCAGGCTGGAGTGCAATGGCTTGATGTCGACTCACTGCACCCTCTGTTTCCTGTGTTCAACCAATTCTCCTGCCTCAGCCTCTCAAGTAGCTGGGAGTACAGGCGTGCACCACCACGCCCAGCTATTTTTTGTATTTTTAGTAAAGACGGTTTCACCATGTTGGCCAAGCTGGTCTCGAACTCCTGACCTCAGGTGATCCACCCACCTTGGCCTCCCAAAGTGCTGGGATTACAGACATGAGCCCCCGCTCCCGGCGCTACCTCCCCTATTTACAGCAACAAAAAATGTCTCCAGATATTGCCAGAGGTCCCCTAGGGCACATAATCTCTCCAATTTAAAAATTACTAAGGTTACTGTGCATGACTTTAGGGGTAGATTTTCAGAGAAGATAACAAGGAAGTGAAGATTATTGTTAAAATGTACTCAAAACCATTTACTTTCACATTTCATTCCTGTGAGTCGGGAAAGGAAGGATTGTGCAAAAATTTTCCGAGAAAAACTGAGAGATGAGAGCAAGCTCTTGAGTGCGTAAATTAGCTGAAAACAAATTCCTTTATTTTTTCTTACTCAAAGTTTTTGTGGAGAATGCATCTCAAATAAAATGAACAGGAGGGTGGCTGAGCCCGGGAACGGCTAGGAGGATGGCGTGAGTGAGGAGGCTGGGGTGTGGGAGAAACACGAGGAGTTTGGTTTTTGTCCTGTCAGCTTTAAGGGGTTGGAGAGATCTTCAGGCGTCGGGAGAACTGCAGGCGCTTCTGCCTCCGCTGTCTGCCAGCATGTGGTTCTGGGAAACAGCAAGGCCGCTTAACTTTTCGCTGGATTGTGGCTGCCCTCTCAGCACCTCCCGATTTGACCTTTTATGGACGTATTTTTCCATTTGCCATCTTTATATTATTTGCTTTGACTTTCTGTGACCATCTCTTGCTTATTGCATATCCTGGTCATTGGCTTCCCAGCCTCTGGCAGGGCCTCAGGTTCTACCTGAGATTCTAACCAGGATTCCTTGCAGGTGACTGCCTGTGCTCCTGGGATTACATCTCAAATAAGCGCGCATCTTCTCGCTCAGAGCTCTTCAGCACACTGCCCTGCCAGGTAGTTCTTTTTTTTATTTTTTTATTTTTTTATTTTTTTATTTTTTTATTTATTTATTTTTTTTTTTGAGACGGAGTCTCGCTCTGTCGCCCAGGCTGGAGTGCAGTGGCGCGATCTCGGCTCACTGCAAGCTCCGCCCCCCCGGGTTCACGCCATTCTCCTGCCTCAGCCTCCCGAGTAGCTGGGACTACAGGCGCCTGCCACCTCGCCCGGCTAATTTTCTTGTATTTTTAGTAGAGACGGGGTTTCACCGTGTTAGCCAGGATGGTCTCGATCTCCTGACCTCGTGATCCGCCCGTCTCGGCCTCCCAAAGTGCTAGGATTACAGGCTTGAGCCACCGCGCCCGGCTGCCCTGCCAGGTAGTTCTTTTAGGAGGCCAGTCTGTTTGTCTCAAACCTACTTTTAAAACAAATGAGTGCAGAATGTCTCTGTCTTTCTTCCCCGCTTGCCCGGTCCTCCTTCCTGTCTTCTGTTGTTGAAAGGCTCCAGAATTTCTTGCAGCCTTTGTGTGTTAACTAAAAAATATTTTATCTCACCTAATTTACCTAAATAGGAAAGATTTTTCTTCCCCTCCTAACTCTCAAATGAGCTTTCAGTCATTATGGGCTAGACCTTTGTCTACTGTGAGATCCCCCATCCGTATGGACAAGATTTCTCATGACTGAGTATTTCACATTCTTTCAGAATGTCCTAGATTTATGTGCATGTCCGCGTTCATGTTGAGAAGGTGCGTGGTGAGATGGTGGAGGGATCCTGCTCTGCTGGCAGGTACAAGCCAAGAACACAGGTTGAAGCTCAGCTGTGCAGTGTGCGCTCTGACCTCCTGAAATAATGGCCTCTAAAGCTGTTTTTGCTGTTCAGGAAGAGGGGTAGAAACCTAAGAGGGAAGACTGGTTTATTACTAATGGCAGTCTACATAGCAGCAGGTGCTTAGTTACTGTCTGATACTTAAAAGATTTTGAGCTTTATTACCTACATATTTTGAACTAGATTTTTTTTCAATCCTGAGTTATAGTTTTTGAGTTTATATTTGTGAAACTGAGTCTGCTTGATCATAGAACTTCAAGGGATAGTTCTTTGAAATGAAAACTTAGGCGTTTAGGGCCGGGGGAGAAATGTTTGCATTTCCCTTTCTGCGATTTGGGCAGCAGCATCTATTCAGGTTTTAAAAGAGCTGTGGGCCGGGCGCGGTGGCTCACGCCTGTAATCCCAGCACTTTGGGAGGCCGAGGCGGGCGGATCACGAGGTCAGGAGATCGAGACCATCCTGGGTAACACGGTGAAACCCCGTCTCTACTAAAAATACAAAAAAAAATTAGCCGGGCGTAGTGGTGCGCGCCTGTAGTCCCCGCTACTTGGAGGCTGAGGCAGAATGGCGTGAACCCGGGAGGCGGAGCTTGCAGTGAGCGGAGATCGTGCACTCCAGCCTGGGCGACAAAGCGAGACTCCGTCTCAAAGTCTCAAAAAAAAAAAAATAAAAAATAAAAAATAAAAAAAAATAAAAAATAAAAATAAAATAAAAGAGCTGTGGAAGGGAGAGAGAAAGGTATCCTGTAACTAACAACAGTTACATGGAAGGGATAGAGAACAGTATCCTGTAATTAACAACAGTTGCGTTAGATGTTGCTTTTGGTTCAAGTCAGTGGGTGTTTGATTTGTGAAATAGATGTTGTCCTGGAAAACTTTATAAAGCAGAATGTAATGTCTTTTTGTCAAGTTGTCTCCTCTCCCTTTACATCATAAAAATGGAAACTTGTTTCTGTAGAACATTTTCTAGGGATCCTGGGATTCTGGTAGTCTTGGACCCGAGCCTTAAATGTTCTTTACAGCATTCTGCCTCGTAGAAGCTATTGGCTCCTGACTCACTTTGATTTTTGGAGTCTGAAGAGTGTTCTTTCTAGCAGGTGTTGTTGTAGGGACTTGCTGTTTGATATTTTCCATTGAATATGGCTGCCTACGTTGCATAGACCGGTACTTCTAAAGCTTGGGGATCGCGGAAGAGAGTATGGGTGTTGAAATTCGTTGCCCTTAATTCTGAAAAACATAGAACACATATCTTTACCCTTGTTAAAGCTACCATATTTAGGGCTAAAATGCTAAATGCCTTTGCTTTTTGCAAGAAAATTTGATAGTATTCTGAATCTCATGTTACTAAAAGGCTACATTTGGCAAATATGCCTTTGATGCATGTAAAATGGGAACATTGTTATTATTTAGTATATACCATTAGGTAAATAAAACTTAGAAATTATGGAGTCTGTAGGAGGGAAATATAAAGGTATTGTTGGTAGTGTTGGTGGCTTAGGCATCTTGGGTAAAGTGATAGCAAAACAACATCTTAGAAGGCCACCTGGGGAACGTGAACCCGTAAGTCTTTTATATATTTCTACGTATATCTCTATATTTTTTGGTAACCTGCTGCTACTTTTGAAAAGAGGTTCCAGGAGGCAACTTTGTTTTGAAACAGTAAAAAAAAAAAACAATAAAGAAACACCAAATTAACTTTTGCTTTTTGATGATCTTAAAGGTAGTTGAAAATTGTAAATAAGGAAGGGAAAACACATGCAAGCCAGCTTTGGTAAATCAAGGAATAAATAATACGCACAATTCTACTGAACGTGAATCTCTGGTATTCTGACAAGTCCTCCCGGTGAAGATGGCTGATAAGTGCCTTTGCAGTTGAGTGGAGTCTGAACAACCCTGTCCCACTGGGCATTCACGGGAAAGCATTGGGCTGGGGTTAGGAAAACTAGACCTGGTCCTAGACCAATCATGGAGGTGACCTTGGGCAAGTCAGGTAGTTCTTTCAGTCACTTTCCTTGTTCTGAAGTGGGGACTCTTCTGTCACTGGCATCTGCATTGGGAGAAATGATATGTGTGAAAACACTGGAAAAAGTATGTAAAGAGAAGGCATTTAAGTGACTATATTTTGATTGAATAAAAATTTTAAAATAAATTGTTTCTATGTAGAAGGTCCATTATTTAGTAGGAACATATCTCAGAAATTACGGTGTTTACTAGTAAACAAAATGACTCAAAATACAAATATTCACTTGAAACAATTTTTCAGGAATGTGTGCTTTGCATGATTGGAAATCATCCCATTTCGGGAGCTTTTAAACATACAACTTTGTTGTGTAAGGCAAAATAATACATGATCATGTTAAGGAAGTGGACAGTGTGGAAAACTGCAAAGCAGGAAATCAAAGCTGCCTGCAGCTCTGCTCCCCGAAGGTGGCCAGCACGAGCAGTTTGCACACTCGCTGCTACAATGTCCTGCTCGTGGATGTGCTTTGCGTCCGTGGAAATGTGCTCTGCATGCTCTGTAATCTCCCTTTTTCTCCACTAGACTAGGTGTTGAGGTACCAGTCCTGAATTTAAGTAACTCCTGTTCCCAGGCTGCCTCCTTATTGTATAGAGGGATCCTAACGTACAGAATCCTCTCTCCTTCCACGTTTTTAGTTTCCCACCTGCAATTACCTCCTTATGGTAGATCTTTGTAAGTGGGATTCTTGGATGAAAGGATGTACACTTCTACCTTTTTTTTTTTTTTTTTTTGAGATGGAGTCTTGCTCTGTTACCCAGGCTGGAGGGCAGTGGTGCGATCTCAGCTCACTGCAGCCTCGACCTCCTGGGCTCAGGTGATCCTCCCTCTGGAATAGCTAGGACCACAGGCATGAGCCACCATGCCCAGCTAATTTTTGTATTTTTTGTAGAGATGGAGTCTGTTGTTGCCCAGGCTGGTCTCGAACTCCTAGGCTCAAGTACTCTGCCCCCTTTGGCCTCCCAAAGTGCTGGGATTACAGGCATGAGCCACTCTAAATTTGGATGGATGTTACCAGAGTGCCCTGGGGTGGCACACCAGTGTGTACGTTTCTCGGTTCTTAGGAGTGGAGGAACTTGGTTGCGCCTCATTCAGCCCCCTTCCTGAATTATTTGGCTGTGTACTTCTGTTGAAAAGGGAAATGTATGGAATACTTTTTTAGCCCCTTTAGCTTATAAATGCTCTTAAAAGTGCAGCTGTGCAAGTAATACCTTGTCTATTCTATGAAAGAATTTCATTGTCTGAAGGCTCAAAGCATCAGAAAAGTGACCGGAGGCAGCAGCTGACTACGTGGGAAGCTGAGTAGCAGGCTCAGAGCCATTTTTGGAGTCTCAAGAGAGTCCTTTCTAGCAGGTGTTGTTGTAGGGACTTGCTCTTTGTTATTTTCCATTGAACATGGCTGTCTACATTGCATAGACCAGTGCTTCCAAGGCTCAGGGATCAGGGAAGAGAGTATGGGTGTTGAAATTCATTGCCCTTAATTCTGAAAAACAGAACATTTTAATCAAGTGTGCTTTCTTCCCTATTACCCTTGGACCTAGTTTTCTTGGGAACATGGTCTTGAGTGTATATGGTAACTGGGCATCTGTGCCTTTTATTGAGTTCCAACATGGGGACCGGGAGGGTGAACTGAAGATCGGGTGGGGACAACTCAGTTCTTGCTGTTGATAGAATCTGGCCTGTGCTGCCTGTTGGCTTAGAGCTGACATCTCTGTGGATGATGGCAAGAAGTTACTTTCTTAGATCCATAGAATTCTGTCTCTAGCAGGCCCATGCCAAAATGATGGCATCTGAGTCAGCACTGATGCTGGGGAGGTTCTGGAGGGGTGGAGGGATAAGGGATGTGGACTTAGGGGAAGGGGTGGGGTGATTCATAACCTCTAGGCTCAGTTAAGGGCCCCCTCTGCCTGGCTGGTGGGCACGGGAGCCTGTTTGAAATGGAATCACTTGAACTCTTTTGTAGTTGAGGGCCTCGGGAGTGTCAGTTTCTAGCTTGTTTCTTTCACTGCCTGCTATTGTTTATTCTTGGCAGACCTAGTCATCAAGCTTTGTGCAGCTGTGTCCAGAATTAGCCAGGCCACAGAATATATCCAGCCTTCTTTCCCTGGTCTTCCTCAGAAAGTGTTAAGTAAATGCCATTCATTAACTCTCCCCAAGTAAATGCTATTCTTGAATCCTCCCCTCCCCAACAATCCCTAGTGAGCTAATAAGAAAAGTTATAGCAGTGGACATTGGCTGAATGTTTATGGACATTCAGTATGTGCTAGGGAGTATGCCAAGTGCTTTTTGCACATAAAACCTTCTTTGCGTTTGTGCTTTTAATCTTTCTTTCTTTTTTTTTTTGAGACGGAGTTTTGCTCTTGTTGCCCAGGCTGGAATTCTATCTTGGCTCACTGCAACCTTCCACCTCGCAGGTTCCAGCGATTCTCTTGCCTCAGCCTCCCAAGTAGCTGGGATTTACAGGCATGCGCCACCGTGCTGACTCATTTTGTATTTTCAGTAGAGATGGGGTTTCACCATGTTGGTCAGGTTGGTCTCAAACTCCTGACCTCAGGTGAGCCACTCGCCTTGGCCTCCCAGAGTGCTAAGATTACTTTGGGAGGTAATCTCCCAAAGTGGTGTGAGCCACTGTGCCCAGGCTGTGCTTTTAATCTTCAAAGCAACCCTATGGGGTCCGTGGTGATGGTGTCCTCCCTTTTAAAGGTAAGATGCTATGTCTTAGGGAGATTTTGCAACTTTCTCAGCAAGTCCCACAGACAATAAGGAGCAAAGCCAGGGCTGCAGTCCAGGCTGCAGGCACTGCGGCCCAGTGTCTTCAGTGCTGAGTCTGCTGCTGAGGCTTGAGACCCAAGGAGTATTGAAGAGAACCTAGGGTAGCTTTAAAAGCAGAAGTCCATCCCACTGAAACAGAGTTGCTATCATTTGCTGGAGACCTCCATCACTGGAGAGTTCTCTGTAGGAACCAGGCAGAAAGCAAAGGGGATTTGTGATGCAAAGATCTGAACAAAGCCAAAACCCTTGGAAGGTCAATGGGCAAAAATATGCCTTTCTTTCCATCTGTTGTCAGTTTACTCTGTTGCCTTCTAGGAGGTGAAGGAAACAGCCATTCTTGTTTCTTGTAGAGGAGTTTTCAAATAGAGGGAGTGGGGTGGAGTCTTTACGACCGCAGTTTGTTTGTGACCCAGATGCTGCTCTCACCTGGCAGGGGCTGAATCATCGGTGTGGTTTTGGTTCAGAGAGAGATGGTTTACACATGTGGTGGGTATGTGTGAGGAGGCATGTGTTGTTTGGGAAAAGGCCTCTTAAATAACTGCCCCGGGAAGGATTGTTTAAATGGAAATCCGAGGAGGTTCCTGCTCTGATAAATCCCTCAGTGGGTCCAATTCATCTCTCGCCCGCCCCTTCCGGGTCCGTATTCCCTCTGCATCTGCCACGCGGCTGGTTGCAGGGTGGTTAGAACATCTTCCTCTTCTAAGCTGAGAGCAGATGCCCCGGCGTGGCGTCTCTTGTATCTTTGCCACCTCTCATGGTGGCCACTGGGAAGTCAATTCTCAGGATTTCATTGGTTCCCTCAAATGAGTGGTGAGTTTATTAGTTTCCAGCTTGAGTAATAAATGCGATTTACTTCTTTAAAAAGTATGATTTCTAGAAGAAGCACATACAAACTTCATCTTTTGGAAACAGATTGTCGTTTCTCTGTTTATTTCCTTTCAACGGCTTCCTGTTGCATTTAGAATAAAATCGTATCTCTTTGCCCTGGTTTGGAAAGCTCTGAGTGATCGGCCCTTATCTACCTCCCCCACCTCAGCAGATAACACCGTGTCCTCCCTGCTAATGCCCACACCTGATCACATTGACCCTTTCTCTCTGTTTCTCAAACAAGGCAACCTTGTTTTTGCCTTAAAACCTTTGCTCTGTTTTCCCCTGTGTCAGACTCGAGCCTGTTCAGGTCTCAGCGTGGTGTCCCATCCGTTTTGTGCCTCTGCTAGCAGTTAGACCCCCCCGGCCGTGATGTGCTGCCTGTCTGCTGCTTTCTGCACACGAGAAGGGCTCCTGCCTGTCTGGCTGCTGTGCACCTGGCCCATGTCCAGTGCCAGGAAGTCACTCTTCTCGAGATGGAAGAGGAGAGGAACAGACACGAGCCCCCTGCCCTGTGGCTATCTTTTTTTTCCTCCTTTTTCATACATAACACATACTAGTGTGATCCCTTCTTACTCTGCGGCCCATGTCCAGTGCCAGGAAGTCACTCTTCCGGAGATGGAAGAGGAGAGGAACAGACACGAGCCCCCTGCCCTGTGGCTATCTTTTTTTTCCCTCCTTTTTCATACATAACACATACTAGTGTGATCCCTTCT
The DNA here is from genome assembly GCF_024542745.1 of Macaca thibetana thibetana. NCBI lineage: Eukaryota > Metazoa > Chordata > Mammalia > Primates > Cercopithecidae > Macaca > Macaca thibetana. The sequence continues at coordinate 5,699,800 of NC_065595.1, forward strand.
TACTCTGCGGCCCTTGTCCGGTGCCAGGAAGTAACTTCCCAGGACGGAAGAGGAGAGCCTGGTGGAAGAGCAGACACAAGCCCCTGCTCTGTGACTGTCTTATTTTTTCCCCCTTTTTCCACGCAGGGCACGTACTAGTGTGATCTCTTCTTACTCTGTAGGCCTTGGCCTGGGATTTTGTCCCTGAGGATTGCGCACTTAGAAACTAGTGGGACTCTATTGTGAAAGTCTGGATTGTGACATAGTCATGGGGCATGGAACACAAGAATGACATCGAGGGAGGCTCCCATGCAGTCAGTAGAAAGGATGAGGAGAATTAAAGGTGAGGGGAGCACTTTGGTCTGCATTTTCCAGTCTCTTCCTGCCCAGAACCCCGACCTCCACCTGTGCCTGAAATCCTAGTCCCTTTTGCACTCACAGACGCTCCCTAAACCACCCCACGTTCCCCGGTGTAAACCAGGCCCCTCTGGGCCGCACCCCACTGGGTTATTCTCCTCAGTGTTCCTGCTGTTTTTTCTCCTTTCCTGCAAAACACACGCACCCTCCTCTCCTGCAGAAACACACACACTCCCTTCTCCCCTGGAACACACACACACACAGACACACACACAAACACACACACAGACACACACACAAACACACACACAGACACACAAACACACACACAAACACACACACAGACACACACACACACACACACACACACACACACACACACAAACACAAACACACACACACAAACACACACACAGACACACACACACAAACACACACACACACACAAAAACACACAAACACACAGAGCCTCCTTTGACTCTCCTGCCCCCTCCAGGATTTACTCATTTTTCTGCTCCCCTGAATAGTAGAACGCTCTGAAAGGGTTGTTAAGCCTGGTCTCCAATCCACCTCCTCCATTCCCTTTTAAACCACACCTGTTCACCACAACTTCTCTTGCCAAGATCTCCCAGGGTGCCTCGTGTCAGCTCTCAGTTCTCCAACACAGTGGCTCAGCAGACTCTGACACAGATGCTCACCATCTTCTCCTGGGTCCCTCCTCCCTCCACCTCCGGTCTCCTTTTCCCACTTCTCTTCTGTCTGACCTCCTTACTGGAGGACCCCCTGGGGCCTGGGCTTTTCCGCTTTGGCAGGCTCACACAGTAGCATGGCTTTAATGTGCTAATGAATCCTGGATTGTCACATCCTGGCCAGAAAGACCTCTGTCCTGAACTGGCTTTTGTATCCCTGAGGCTACATCACAGTTAGGTGTCCAGTAGGCTTCTCACCCTAACGTGGGGAACACTGAAGTGGTTTCCTGTCCCACACCTGCTCCCTCCGCGTGTCCCCATCTTAGCAGATGGCACTTCCATTCTCCCAGCTGCTCAGGCCAAAAGCCTGGGGGTCGTACTCCTCTCTTCCCTTCTCTCATACCCACATCCTGTCCACCAGGACGTTCTGTGGGCTTAACTTTCATAATGTCAGAATCTCACCCATTTTTTACCATCTCTACTGCTGTTCCCCTGGTTGGAGCCTCCATCTTCTCTCGCCTGGTCTCCTCTTGCCCCCAACGGTGTATTCTCACCATAACAGAGTGACATTTTAAAGTCAAATCGGGTCAGTGTACTCTGTTTAAACCCTTCAAGGACTGATTACACTGCCCGTTTTTAAGACTTAGGATATGGCTGCAGTCATCAGGAAAGTGTAGTTCTGGCAAAGGGACACATACATGTCCATGTAGCAGAACAGAGAGGCCAGAGATAGACTCACACAGAGATTTCCACCTCGTTGACAGAGATGGAAAAGCAATTCCATAGAGGAAGGATAGCCTTTGCAGCACGTAATTCTGGAACAATCGGACATCAATAATAAAAAATATAAACCTTGACTTAAACCTCACATCTTATGCCAAAATTAACTCAGAATGGAGCATAGATCTAAATATAAAATGTAAAACGTTTGTTGTTGTTTTTTTTTTTTTTTTTTTTGATATAGGGTCTTACTCTGTCACTCAGGCTGGAGTCCAATGGCATGATCACGGTTCACTGCAGCCTCCACCACCTGGACTCAACTCAGGTGATTCTCCAGCCTCCCAAGTAGCGAGGACTGCAGGCATGCACCACCACGCCTGGCTAATTTTCCCTTTTTTTTTTTTTTTTTTTTTTTTAGACAGGTTTTGCCATGTTGCCCAGCTGCCAGCTGGTCTCAAACTCCTGAGGCTCAAGTGGTCTACCTGCCTTGACCTCCCAAAGTGTTGGGATTACAGGCATGAGCCACTGCACCTGGCCAACATGTAAAACTTTTTAAAGTGACTTAGGATTAGGCAAAGAATTCTTAGACATAGTAGAAGTGTGATCCATTTTCAGTTCTTTGCACTGGAAGGTTATTACCCCCAAATAACATATGGCTCCCTGCCTCACCTCCTTTGAGTCCTCACTCACAGTCACCTCAACGAGGCGTATCCTGACCACCGTATTTAAGCCTGGATATGACCGCAGCCCCCTGCACTCCTGAGCCCAGCTATGCTGCTGAGTTTTCCCGCTGTAGCATGTATTACCTTGTAACATACAGTATAATTTACTCATTTATTAGTTTTTGCTTCTCTGTGCCCTTCCACTAGAAATGTATGCTCTGTGAATGCAGGACTTTTTCTCTTTTATTCACTGATAAATCCAGTTCTTAGAACAATGCTGGCACATAGAAAGGGCTAAATATTTATTGATTGAATGAAGAATTAAAAGTTTATAAATATAAAATACTAGAAAGCTGATGTGGAATGACTGTTGGGTGACACTGAATAATTTTCTGATACCTTATTTTATTTCTCCTTTGTCCCACCTGCGTATTTCAGCCCAGTTTATTATGATTAAACATGAAAGAGAGGCCTAGTTATTTGGTATTGACAGGAAAAACAACAAAAGAGAGGGATGGGCACATGCCACTGTCAGTCCTGCTTTCTTCCACCTCTGGGCTCAGCGTAGGCTATTCTGTTATCTCTTCTTTTGTTTTTATTTATTTTTATTTTGTTATTTATTTAAGTCTTACTCTGTCGCCAAGGCTGGAGTGCAGTGGCACAATCTCGACTCACTGCAACCTCCGCCTCCCGGGTCCAAGCAGTTCTCCCTGCCTCAGCCTCCTGAGTAGCTGGGATTACAGGTGACTGACACCATGCCCGGCTAATTTTTGTATTTTTTAGTAGAGACGGGGTTTTGTGTTGTTGGCCAGGCTGATCTCAAACTCCTGACCTCAGGTGATCCGCCTGCCTTGGCTTCTCAAAGTGCTGGGGTTATAGGTGTGAGCCACCGCCCCCGGCCTTGTCTCATCTGTTGGCCATTCCAGCTTAAGATAGATTGTGGTTAGAGTAACAGCCTCTCTTAGGTCATCACTCATCAACCGGGCCCCCAGTTTTGGTGGCTTGTGTATTCTTCTGAGGACATCGGGTTGCATTGGGTTACAAAGCAGGAGGTAAGCTGTGGCAGCTCTGGGCCTGGCTCTGGGCTTGGCAGGACTGGCGCCACCGTGCCCTCCTGCTCTTGTCCCTCAGAAGCAGGCCTGTCCCTGGTCCTTCCCTGTACCCCAAGGTCATCATGTCAGAATTGGTGGCTTATGTACCCTTCAGAGATTAGAGGAAGAGTTAGCACACCTGCTTTATTTTATCCAATGAGACAAGTGTAGTAATGGTAGCAGTTGAAATATTGGTCAGGGCATAGTGACCAAAATTTGGTTCCCAGTACGTTTTAGACCAAACATTTACTAATTCAGTTCTAAAAGTAATTAAGAAGAATTTTGCTTATCTTTTTCAAGAAGAGGAAATTCTAACAGCGTTCTGCAGGATGGTTGCCAGCTCACAGTCTGTCTATGAGACCTGTCCGCCTTTGGCCTAACTAACCTTTAAGAACCATCTCATGTAGAAATGTCTATTGTTCTTACCATGTTTCTATGAATGTGTGCCATTTGGTTCTGTGGTTCAGTAGAATCCAGCCAGTTGATTAAATCCAGAGAAAACTTTTGAGGTTGAAGGAGAGGTGGTGAGAAGGGGGTCCCTTGGGTTTGGTGCTGGAATTGGCCTTCAGCAACTTACAAAGGCCAGGAACTGTGCTACGGACTATACACAGTCTCTGTGGCAATATAAAATGGGGATGGGGAAGAAAGGAAAGTGAATTGATCTTTCTCAAACATCACTACTTGGCCAAAGAGTCTACTAATTAATTCACTTAATCCTGCAGATGGGTAGCTGCTAGATAGACTGTGCCCGAGGGACTCAGGAATCATCTGGACTTAGACCTCTGTTAGCAGATCTCAGGGAAGTGGCTCTCCTCTCAGTACACACAGTGGTTAGGAGACCTGGTGTGGAGTCATGCAGCCTACGTTCATTTCCCAGGGCCTCCCCTAACTGACTCCGTCACCTCTGTCTGTAAAGTGGGGATAATAGTAATGGTAATGCCTGCCTCTTGGGCTTGTGAACTTTGGAAGGGTCCACACAAGTGCTCAGAACACTTCCCTATACACAGTGAGCATTTGTTAAATGTTACCCACTGATATTTGCCATTATTTGTCCCTAGACTTTTTCCCTGGCTGCTAGAGTGGAAAGGACAGAAGTTGAAGGCATTTTTTCAGGCTGTGAAATGCAGAGCTCTTCGGCAGAAACTCCAGGTGCTCTTTTCCAGTCTGGGCTAATTTCTCACTGGAGACCCAAGCCCTCACCTGAGCCATATAAAGTTACCCCTGTATCCTCCATGACACCATTGCGTTCTGCCTCAGGGCCTCCCTGTGTCTGTGTCCCAGCCTTGGGATGCCTCCCCTTGCTCACCTGGTAAACTCCTGCTGAAATGTTCACACAGAGTCCAAGCGTTGCCTCCTGAGTGACCCCTCCTGGGCCCTTTATCTGCCTCACACTCCTGGGAGAGTTAATCCCTCCATCTTTTGTGCCATGACTCCCACACCTGATGCTCACCACATTTAGCTGTTTGTCTACATAGCTGTTTCCTGACTAGACTCTAACTTCTTGAGGGTGGGGCCATGACTTTGCCATTTTGGTAGCAACAGAGCATGGCTTGGCATTCGTCAGATGTTTGAATGTGGGTCCCGTAGGCAAGCTGGGTGACGGCCAGAGCGGCCTCTTTAGTTTCATGCCGTGACCTTCAAGGTGAAATGGAAAGTAATTCCAACAATGCTTGTGGGGATTCAGTGAGAGGGCGGATATGAAGCCCCAAGTTGGTGCCCCATGCAGACACTGGCCCCTCCACAGAGTCCAGAATAGAGCAGGACAGAAGTCTGATGAGCTCAAACCAACTTGGAGGCCATCACCTTTTCCCGTCTTAGAAAAACAGCATCCGGAAGTGATAGGAAATGTTTGATCAGGGCATCTTGTTATCTTACTCTAAATCTTGCATCAATTGTTCATTCTCCAAACTCTTTCGAGTTGTTTTCATTTTTGGCTTAACTATTGCAGATAAGCTCTTTAAATAAGTTTATTTTTGCCTAGTCATTGTTTATGGACAGTCTCTTTACCCCACCTTTTTTGGTAGTGTCAAGCATTTGGAATGAAAGATCCTGTTTAAAACTCCAGAGTGGATGGACTTTAGTCACTTAGCATTGCATTTAGGTGAAAAGGGTTTTTTGTTATGGTTGTCCTTTTCGAATATCTCTTACTTGCCAAGGAGTCTACTAATTAATTATACGACTTAATCCTGCAGATGGGTAGCTGCCAGAGAGACTGTGCCTGAGGGACGCAGGAATCATCTGGACTTAGACCCCTGTTAGCAGATCTCAGGAAAGTGGCTCTCCTCTCAGTACACACAGTGGTTAGGAGACCTGGTGTGGAGTCAGGCGGCCTGCGTTCATTCCCCCGGGTTTGTTTTTGCTTGGTTATGCAAACCTTCTGAAGGCATGACTTTGATCTGCTGCAGACTGTCATATTGTAGTGTCGTTTTGCATACGCTTTTGACTGTTTAATAGGGACAACCTTGTAGTCAAGTGGAACCCTGACAGTAGGGTGTGTGTGTGGGTGTCTGTGGGTGTGTGTGCACGCACCTGTGTGTGTGTGTGTTTTGAATCTTCTGTACATGTTGTCATCTGCCCTGCCTTTCTGGGCCATTCTGTAAGGCCCAGAAAGGCAGGGCAGATGACATTTCTTGAGGTTTAGAAGTATGTGAAATTTTCTCCCAAATTCTCAAAAGGGAAATTTATGAAGAAACTTTATTTTTAAGACATCTTTTTATATGTAAAGACACTTTGTTCAGAAATGTAAAAATGGTCATTTTATTTGCATGTTCAAAAAAAAAAGATGGGAGGAACTGAACTCTCAAAGTCAGAAAGCAGGGTTCCCGTTCCACCTCCCTCGTGAGCTTTCAGGGTGGCACTGGGCTTCATTCCTCTGCGTCCCATTTTCTCTGTCTGAAAATTTAGGATGTTGAGCCTCTGAAGGTCCTTTGCACCTCTAAGCCTCTGGGAGTTTTCACCGTCAGCCCACTGTTTGGAGTCCAGATCTCCAGCTCAGTTGCCTGGTTTTGATGCCGGGCTCACAGAGGAGGCGGAGGATAGTGAGCTGTGCAGGAAGCTGAGAGCAGTTAAGTATTAAGGCTGGAGCTTGTGATGGGTCGAGGGGGAGAGATGGGGTCGGAGAAGCCTCCGAGCTGGGTCAGATCCCGGTGCGGCGCTGGTGTTGGGGTGTGTGATCTACGCACCGCCAGGTCCTCCCCGGCCACCCTACTCTGTGGCGATGGCTCCTCCGGCATGTTCTTCAGGCCTCTCCTTTTAAGCTTCTTCCTCTTTATTTATCTGCTCTGTTGATCCACATCCTAACTATTGGAAAGGGGCTGAGGTATTTTTTAATAGCTCCCACTTTTCCAGACTCTACTGTGTTCAGGCAACAATTCAGATGTCCCTTCATGTTCCTCTTGCTGCTTGGTGCATGTCAGTCCCTGATTGGTAGGAAGCTTCTCGAGGCTCCGGACTGTGTATTCATGAGTTTAGATGCTTCTGCATGTTCACACAGGTCGCGTTTCTTGACTAAATGATTGATGTTGTAATAAGGATTAGGCTCAGGAGAACCCCTGATACTGGCTTAAGCAGGACAGGAGTTTATTTGCCCTAAAGAAGTGAGCTTTGCCACCAGAGCTGTGTGATAGCTGCGTCCCACTCCCTTCTGGCCAGTCCTGGGGACAGCCTCATCCTGGTGCTCGGAGGCGGTATCTTCACCCCAGGCAGCAGGATGAAGGAAGACAGGGCACAGGGGATCCACCACTCCAGAAGGAAGACTTCTGGAAGGTTCTTCCATTTCATGAGCCAGAGTTTAACCACATGAGATACGCAGCTGCAAGGAGGCTGGGAAGTATTTCTAACATCTTTCTTTGTTGGCCATTCCCAGCTCAGAGTTTTAAATATTAGGGAGGAAAGGAGAAACAGACATTGGAGCAATGAACAATTCCGCCCCCCTCCCCCTCACCTGATTTGTTCAACTAAGGGCAGCTCCTGTGCTGCGTAGGCGTTGACGCTCTCTTTGAGAAGTTCCAGAGGCGTTTGATTTAGCTGCAGAAATTCACCACCGTAGGTTTTTGAGGAGGGTACAAGAAATGGTGAAAACAATATTTGAGGTTGAGATCCCAGCAGCAATATACGCAAGGGACAAAAGTGGGATAAGGACTGGACTGAGGAAGAGCAGCTGGCAGCTGCAGCCGGAGGCCCTCCCTAGTTTCCCTTATCTGCTGTCAAGTGAGCCAGACTGTTAACCTTTGAGTTTGAGATTTTATAACTTGTTTCTCCAAGGCCACTAAAATGTAGCAATTTTAGGAGTTAAGGGCAACATTAAACAAAAATATTATTCTGTATCAAGCTTAAGACAATCTCATTTGACCTAGTTACTTGAGGAATATAGCTGGCAAAGATAATTCCAAAAATATCGTTTATACCCATTTTTACTTTCTGGGTAGAGTAAGGAACTATAAAATGGCCCTAGAAACAACAGGAATGAAGAATAGGCCTGGTAATCGTTTTCACCCAGTGACCAGTTTCTGAATAAGTAACAGTTACAGACTGCACATTCAAACCTAGAGTGACTGATTTTTACCCACAGCATTTTCTTTCTCCTTAAGGTTATTGCCTTCACACTAAGAATTTATTATTTATTGAAATCATCTGTATCAAGTCGCATCAAATTTATTTTATCTTGCCAGTTTTTATAGATCCACTTTTAGTGTACACTCTTAAGTAGAAAATATAATTTTCTTGCAGTTTTAAAAATCCTTTATACTGTGGAATCTCTAATAAGACATTTATTTAGCATTTCTCTTTGGACTCATTCTAAAAAGAAGTGGAAACATCACTCGTGTATATTTTCTCATTCTTGGCCTCTTAACATACGAAGTTATCTCAAGATCATGTCTTTATTGATTGTGCTTACTTTACAGCTGACTTGTGACACATTTGCACTATTGTGCTATTATAAATCACCTTCTGCTATTTTACTCTGATACTCATTTTTTCTTGTATGGGAAATTGGACTCCTTATTTTCATTTGGAAGCAGCCATGTGTGCGCTCTCTCACTGTTACTTATTACTGAAGTAGGGAGCATTTGAGAACTGGAGAATGGCATGCCAATGAAGAAGGCCTTCTAGGGACTGGCTGTGCCATGTGAACAGTCCTGGGTGTGCCATCCATGGGGCCTGCCAATATTGCCCGGAAGGTTTGGGTCAGCTTCTTTTTTGTGTGATCTTGGTGGAAACCACTGAGCAACATGGCATTAAGCAGGCCACGTGTCTTCCCAGCGAGGTTCTTACAACGTAGGTATGAAGGAAGGAAGCCCTGTGATCCCCAGGGGAACTGTGAGTGTAGAGCTGGTCCTGATAGCCTTGGCATCTCTCCTGCAGGAAGAATCCCAGGAGCAGGTGAATCCCACCTGCATTGAGCATCTTTCAGTTTAGAGCAAATCCTTACTGCTTGGAGTATATTTAGAAAGAGGCAGGGCAAGGGCCATGGCTAGGCTGGCTTCGTAGCTGATGAGCTGTATGTTGCCCAGCAGCCTTAAGTGTGTTGCTTTTTCACAGCAGGTCACTCAGCAGTGTCTATGTGAAAATACTGGCTTGGTGCTATGAATTAAGGATGAAATGAAAAGCTTGTTTCTGTGTGTTAGCATTGTCCAAAGGACTGTAAATAGTGCTTAATTCATTATGGATATTTGGTGCCCAGTGAAGAATAATTTACCAAGTTTGTAAAAACAGGATTTTCTTCCTTTTTAAACTCTTTTATTTCTTAGGAAACCAAGGCTGTACCTCTTAGATCCTTGAATAGCGCAGAGGTGCAGGAAGTGCCGTTCGTTGGGATGACTGGTGTTGGGCAGAGGGGTGACCGTACCCTCCAGTCGGTCACTCAGCACACAAGAGCTTCTTCCCTTGACTGTCCTCGTAGCTGAGATGACCTAGTCTTTCCTTGAAGTTATTGATGCCATTCAGCTAGCACTTCATTTTCTGCCACATTTGCATTCCTTTCGTTTTTGTGCATACGTATTTGGTGGACCCTTGACCTTGATAAATCCTCAGCTTTACAAGTACAATTACAACTGTGTTTCTCACATTACATGAAGTATAACTGAAAAGGTTAAGACAACAGATTTTTAGTGATAGTAAGAACAAGGACTAAAGCCATAAAACTTTTTTTTTGTTTGTTTGTTTGTTGTTTTTGAGATGGAGTCTCGCTTTTGTCACTCAGGCTGGAGTGCAGTGGCATGATCTCAGCTCACTGCAACCTCTGCCTCCTGGGTTCAAGCAACTCTCTTGCCTCAGCCTCCCAAGTAGCTGAGATTACAAGCACCCACCACTTCACCTGTCTAATGTTTTTGTATTTTTAGTAGAGACAGGGTTTCACCATGTTGGCCAGGCTGGTCTTGAACTCCTGACCTCAGGTGATCCACCCACCTCAGCCTCCCAAAGTACTGGGATTACAGGCATGAGGCACTGTGCCTGGCCACCATAAAACTCTTAATTTATATTAAATTAATGTAAATAAAAGAAACGCTGCTGTGAAAGCCTTCTTTGCCTTGTCATTATCCAGACAGAACTCTTCACTTCACCTCTTGTTAGAAATACCAAAATTGTTAGAAATAGATAATTGGTATTGCAAGGAAATGTCAGCATGGAGACCAAAGATCTCTCAGCAAAGCAGTCTTTACTTTCTGCAGAAACGGTGCTCAGTGGCGGATGGAACAATGGCGAGAGCACACCTGGACAAAGGAAAAGCAGACATATTTATCCCTTACACATTTGGTTCATCCTTACTGCTATGTCCTGCATCCATTGGCTGGAGCAGGACCTCACACTCTTAAACTGATACCCAGTTTGCTAATAGCCTAAAACTTTCCTAAATAGATAAGTGCAAAGAAGAACAAAGAAGTTACTTAGGAAAGGTTTAAGAAAGCAATAACAATTCCAAATGAGAAAGGAACATAGGCTGTGAGCTGGAATGTGTCTGTGAGCATGTCCAACAATTACATAGGATAGGGCTTAACAAAGAGTTATTAGCACAAAGCAAGGAGGCTTGAAGAAAGTTAGTCTTTAAAAGAATCTATTATTTCTAACACTTAGGATTTATTCTTTAACAAGAAGGGGAGCTTTGAAGAGGAAACTTTTTACTTTCTATACCTCTTTATGCCTTCGGGTTGGCAAGATGGTGAAACAGGTCCGGCTTGATCCTGAAACCTGCCACCGAGTCATAGGAGACTCATTTGGTCCTTGGCCATCTTCAACTTTTATATTGGCCTCTCCTTGCATGAGTCAGTTGATAGCAGCGTATTCTGCCAGAGTAGTTTGGTTTGTGGCAAACTCTTGTTCTAGAGATAGTTTGCACACAAGGTAACTACAGTTAATGTATTGGTGTAGTTGAAGATTGCTGGGAAAATACATCTTAAGTGATCTCACCACACATGTGTGCACGCACACACACGCACACACACACACACACACACGGTAAGTACATGAGGTGGTGGATATGGTGATTAGCTTGATTGAATCATTTCACAATGTATATGTGTATCAAAGCCTTACACTGTATACTTTACATATATACAATTTTAACTTTTATTTCTTAAATATGCCTTGATAAATCTGGGGAACATTTTTAAACATTAAAAAAGAAGGTGAGAATCATCCAACTGCACTGTGGGATGAGGGCTGGAGAGTCAGAGAGGTACCCGTGGTAGCTATGGGGCTCGTTCATTCCTGCCTTCAGGGAAAGTCACCCAAATCCACACTTCAGTGATATTTCAGCTACTGCGAGTTTAGGACCCATTGGGTCATCTGTAGACAGTCAGAACTATGAGGCTGTCTCAGGGAAGGCCAGAAGTCTCTTCTGTGCTATTTGTTTATCCCCAGATGAACTGCATGCTTCTTCAAGCTTGGATCACGTTGATGTTTCATGCACTTGTTTCTGTCCCACACAATGCCTTGCACATAGTAGACAGTAAAATGTTTTGATGAACTGAATCAGACAGCAGTTAAGTATGAAATCATATGATTTGAATGGGAAGAACTGTTAGAGCTCAGAAAAAGTAGAGTGCTATGAAAGGAGGAGTTGGAATGAGAGGGAAAGTTCCCATCAGCCACTGAACTGGTTATATATAATAATTACAAAACCAGTGTGTAGGAATGATCCGTGCTTATCTCATTTATTTATCCAATGAATACTTATGGGTATTGAACTAAGAGTTAGAGAAACAGTGATGAACAAGACAGATCCATGAATCTTAGAAACAAATTGATATGAAATGTCGCTGTCACTAGGTATGCTCCAGGGAGGAGCTCTGGGACCTCCCTCGATACCAAACCCCGAGGGTGCTCAAGTTCCTGATATAGAATGATGTCGTATTTGCATATAACCTATAGGCATCCTCCTGAATATTTTAAATCTAGATTACTTATAATACCTAATGTAATGGAAATGTTAGCTAAACAGTTATTAGACTGTATGGTTTAGAAAGCACTGACAAGAAAAGAAGCCTGTTCATGTTCAGTACAGAAGCAGTTTTTTTTCCTGGATATTTTCCATCCATGGTTGGTTGAATCTACGGGTAAGGAACCCATGGATATGAGGGCTGACAATAATTGTAGGTAGTGATAAATACTGAGAGGGAAATACAGCAGTAAAGGATAAAGGCAATAGTGTGGGGACACAGGCAGGCTGCTTTAATTAATTATTTAACTTAGTGAATGATGGGGTCTTGCTCTGTTGCCTAGGCTGGGGTGCAATGATGCAGTCATAGCTCACTGCGACGTTGAACTTCTTGCCTCAAGCAATCCTCCCACATTGGTCTCCCAAAGTGTTGAGATTACCAGCGTGAGCCACCGCACCCAGGCAGGCTGCTTTAGATGGGGAAATCAGGGGAGGGCTCTGAGGTGTTGACATTTGAGCAGAGCATAAGTGAGGTGATGGATGAAATCTTGTAAAGGTCTGGGAGACCAGCATCCCAAGCAGAAGGCAGATGTTGGGTTCTGAGATGGGGACCGAGTGTGGCCAGCTGGAGGGCCTGCCAGAGGCTGTGTGGCCATGCTCATGAGCAAGGGCCTTGTAGGACATGGCAAATACTGGATGTTTGTTAACAGCAGTGGGAACCTGTTACCGTTAGAGTATCACTGAAGGCATCTGTTTCATCTCTGAAACTCCCCTACTTTACCTTCTATCTCTGCACCACCATTACTGCCACCCCTCTAGACTACGGCAGCATGATCCTTTCCCAAGGTACCATAATCAGCTTCTAAGTCTTCATGGCATGGCAATCTCAGGGGAACTGATGCTAGGGAGGATGGGAGACCAGCTCGGTGACAATTGCTGTTGTTCTGGGTGGTGGCAGGGGAAGTGGTGAGAGGTGGTTAGATTCTCAGTCTGTTTGGAAGATTGCCAACTGGATTGGCTGATGGAGTAGATGAAGAAAGAAAGAGGAATAAAGCTTGACTCCTAGGCTTTTGGCTGCAGCATCTGGGTGTGTGGTAGCAGCATTTCCTGTGAATGAAAGACTAGAAGGAGTGTGTTTTGGGGGAGAAAGTGAGACATGCTGTTTGGTCCTGTTATGCTGGGGTGTGCGTTAGCTGTGGAGTGGAAGTGCTGAGTAGCTTCTGCGCGTGGGAGGGACCTGGGGCTCTTCCACTGCTTTCCTTGGCTGACAGATGATACTCTAAGTGGGGAGACTTGATAAGATCATCAGGAAAGCCAACGCAGATGGAGGAGGGGTGAGGGCCAGGGACTGAGCCCAGGGTGCTCTTGTGTTTAGACATGTAGACATCAGGAGACTGCGGTGGCTGAGAAGGTTGGAAGAACACAAGCAGAGCCTGTTCCCCTGGAAGGCAAATAAAGAAGGCAACTCAAGGACAAGAGAACCGCTGTGCAAAATTCTGCTGCGAACTTTTATATGTGAGCTGTCTAAAGCCACGGAGCAACAGGAGCTGGGAGCCGACATTGCTGCTTACAATGCAGGGGTGTACTGTGTCTTCCTGAGAGTCCTTTAGTATTGCATTGGGTAGGGGTGTGGCAGTTAATGTCTTCTGAATTTAGGCTGTGTCGACCTTCAATCTTTGAAAGCATATTTCCTGTTTATTTTCCCATAGCTAACCTTTAAATTGTAGATGTAAAAAGCAAAAGCCATTTCCAGTTATTGGTGTTCCCTGGGTTGTATCTGGGGATTCTCGTATGCTGTCGAGAACAAGGTATATTTGGGTAACTTACAAAGTGGAGATTTCACAAAAGCATGTGGGAGACATTCGGAGCCACAAGATATGTGGGCGTGATGAGTGAGTTCCGGTAACTGGTTTAGCCCTAAACGTGGTCTCTCTCCCTGACACCTGTTCTCAGCATTTGGCCCCATCTTCCATTCAGTTGTGCAAACCAAACATTGGCTCCAGTGGTGCTTCCTGTCTCCCCCGCCATCCTTACTGTCTGGAAGCCCTCTCGTCCACTCTGCCTCACACCGTGCACACCCTGGCACCTGCAGCTGCCCCACCCTACCCTCAGGAATGGCTGCAGAGAACAGCCTTCCCTCACCCTCTCTTGCCCTTTTGTCTGCTGTCCACTCTGAAGCCTGGGTTATATTTTAAAATTAAATCTGATTGTGTTACCTCCTCAACTTAGATCCTTACCATGGCATCTCATTGCTCACAGGACAAAGATCAAAATCCTTTGAGAGGCCCAAAAGCAGCACACAGCCTGGCCCTTTCTCCTACCCTGGGACCCTATGAGTCCTTCCCTTCCAGACCCTGAACTCGCCGTTCCCTGCCCCTGCAACACCTTCCCCGGACATCCCTTGGCCCTTGTCAACTGTCACTCCTGCCTTGTGGTGCAGCTCAGCAGGGCCCGTCCTGACCCCTTCGTGTGGGTGACATTCCTCTATCATATTCTAACTCGTTCATCTCGGGACATTTCCTCTCACTTGCAGTGGCATCGTGGTAGTTACTCCTGTAGTTACTTCTGTTTCATCCCTCCGGCTGTGAACTCCCTGAGGCGGGAGCCATTGCTATCTTGGCTCCCACTGTGGCTGCCACATGGAGACCTTCATGCGTGTTTGTTGGGTGAATTAACTCAAGTGCATAATAACAAAAACAAATGGAAATCTTCCTCTAGAAAGACGGAAGACTGTTGAGGGCAGCTCACGTGGAAACGGCTTGGCATCTCCATGCCCATCCCCACTTCTGGGTCCTCCTCACTGTCCCGTGACATCCTCTCCCCAGGTTCTGCAGCTGGTCACTTCCCACGCATGGTCGCATGAGTAGACGCTTAGCAAGGAGTGCGTTATGGAGGACAGATTTCTGCCACCCACTTCACCGAAGTGGAAGCACAGCTTCCATTAGGCTCAGGTTCTTTGGGAGAATTTCACCTCTTTTGTTACCTCTAATCTTACCTATGTGTAACCACACATTTTGGTCTTCTTAAATCTTTTAGATAATCATCAGATAATTTTACTTACCTGTTATTCTACCACTTTCTACCTTGCCTTTTCTTCAGGCCACCTCCAAGGGCTATAACCCGCCTAAAGGTTAGGACATATACCGCTGCCACACATTGATCTCTGGGCATAACCAAGATGGCATAACCACCAGCATTCCCAATTTCTCTTTGTCTCTTCAGAATGCTGACAGACAAAGAAGAGCATTTTCTTTAGTCTCCAAATGTGTGGCTCACACCTGAAATGCCAACACTTTGTGAGGCTAAGGCAGGTGGATCACCTGAGGTCAGGAGTTCAAGACCAGCCTGACCAATGTGGTGAAATCCCGTCTCTACTAAAGATACAAAAATTAGCCGGGCGTGGTGGTGGGCGCCTGTAGTCCCAGCTACTCCAGAGACTGAGACAGAAAAATCGCTTGAACCTGGGAGGCGGAGGTTGCAGTGAGCTGAAATCGCGCCACTGCACTCCAGCCTGGGTGACAGAGAGAGATTCCGCTCCCCCCCCACAAAAGTGATGTGTGCATATTAAAATTGCTGCATATATTTTCTAACAAGAGTGAGAAGATTGACACGATTGACAAGTTTCAAAACATGATTTAGATTCAGTTTACTTGGCAAAGTGTCTCTCCATAATACATATATTTCAAGGAAAATATTAGATATTACAAAAAGCCACCCTCATCTTTTACTGTCTTATCAGGATGAGTTATTTTTTCCAAAATATCAATTTTTAGGATTTGATTTTCCTACTAATTATTAAGATAGACCTTTAGGATAGAGTGAAAATATTTTAGTATCAGTTCGTTTATTCTAAGCTATGCTTTTCTCTTAGTTTTTTAAATCTTTAAAATTTTACATGTGTTATCAGAGAAACGAATATAATCCAAGATGTTTCTCTTTCTCTCTTTTTTTTTTTTTTTTGTTGTTGTTGTTAGAAAATTGCCCCACAAATGGTTTACGGAAGGTGAAAACCAGAGGTTGATAGGTAGATTCATACATACTTATCCCTTGTTCCTGTTCTTGGTCAAAAATTAAGGTGAGGAGTTGCCCTGTTGTACTTCTGTTTCAGATTAAGACTGTCGAATTACCCCATGAAATCGAATGTTTATTTTCTCTATTTTAGCACTTTAAAGATCAGAATTCTGTATCTAAAAACTTGTCTAAGTCTGCGATTCTTTACAAACACACAAGTCCATGCTTTTAACCTCACTTGAAGTCGTCCTTTGAACATCGGCTGTCCCTGGCAAACAATGATTGACTCTGGGAGATTTGTCTCCACTGACGTATCCTCAACAGGAATCAAAAGTTAAGCAGTTCCTGGGTTAAGCAGTCCCCATGCGAGTAGCGGCAGTCTGTGAGTTTGCATAGTTGTGGGTACCGGCTGAGTCGTTTTGTATCTCACCATGTGGCTTCTCTCTACTCAGTAGGTGAGTGGAAGTGCCCAACCTTAGGCAGACTTTTCCGGAATTAACAAAACCATGTTTTTATTGCTGCAGGCTGGGAGAGGAATCCGGAAGCTTGAGGTTGGCTTTGAGGTAGCCTTTCTGTTGTCTGCACGTCTGGCGTGCATTCCCATGCCGGTTTAAGGTGGACTTTTAATCATCTAAATGGCCCCAGCAGAAGACATTTTAATAAATTGGGGGAATGCCTATACAATGTAACAGCATGTAGCCATGTCAAAGTCCCATTGAGGAAGAATACTTAGTGACTGACATGGTTTGCACATGTTCCCTCCAAACCTCTGTTGAAATGTGGCCTCCAGGATTGGAGGTGGCTGAGCAGGAATGTTTGGGTCATGGGGACAGATCCCTTATGAATGGCTTTGTGCTGTCCTCGCAGTAGTGAGTGACTTCTCACTTTGTTAGTTCAGGCAGAGTTGGTTGTTTGAAAGAGCCTGGGACCACCTCCTCTCTCGCCATGGAATGCGTGAGCTCCCCCGTGCCTTCCACTGTGCGTAAAAGCTTCCCGAGGCCTCACCAGAGGCTGAGCAGATGATGGTGCCATGCTTACACAGGCTGCAGAACTGAGGGCCAAAGTAACCTCTTTTTTCTTTGTCAATGATCCAGTCTCCGGTACTACGTTAGTACAAAACAGACTAACGTAGTGACACTGGAAAGTGTTTAATAAAAATGCTGGGTAATAGTTATTAAGCATAAATGATGTGCCAGATACATACATTAATACATTTCATCCTCAAAAACTATATACGGATTTTCCCAAGTTCACAGAGTGAGTGGTAACCAGGAGGCACCCCTGCCTCTGTATCACGTATTACCTCCTTTTTGTTTTCTAAAACAATGCACGGGATAATGATCACAGTTTCTATCAAACATTATATACACATATGTGTGTCCAGCTCTGCAGTCCCAGCTACATGAGAGGCTGAGGTGGGAAGATGGCATAAGCTCAAGGGGCTGAGGCTTCAGTGAACAGTGACTGCACCTCTGTACTCCAGCCTGGGTAACAAAGGGAGACCCTTGTATGTCCAGCTCTCTGGAGGCAAGATGATAGGTGATTTTAATGTTTTTCTTTGTACTTCCCAATTTTTTGGCAGCATAGATGGATAAACATTATAAAAAGAAAAAAGAGTGGATTTCCTTAGCACTAGGTATGTTTAGACAAAGTAGGAAGAGAAACAGTTTAAAAACAGAACAATGATCCACCTTCCTACAATGTTATGTGCCCTGATGTCTTCATTACTGGGAGAAATTAAGGACTGACCACAGTCAACTCTGCAAGGGAGACTGGTTTTTGTCCAGTTGTTGGACACTTGCAGGTGACTTGCCCAAGGTCAGGATGAATCTAAGATAACATTCAAGCTCAGTTAAAGAAGGTGTTTCTTTTTCTTTCTACAAAAGTACATATTTAGGATGCCTTGCCCAAGCTCCACTTCCTTTTTTATTACTCTGAGAGCTGCTTCCCTTGCCCGAGAATCTTTAGACCTTACCTCTGTCCTGTGACTAAGCCCCACTTGTCAATCATCTTGGAGAAAAAATTTCCCTCCCTGCATCATGACCATCTTGGTTCACTAATTAAAGCAGCTGAAAGCACTAAAACTCCTTTTTTCCACAAGACGCTCTTCCCGCCTCTCCCCAGTGCGGAGTTGAGCCCCTGCCTCCGTGCCTCCATTGTGTCCTGGCAGCACTGTGGCCTGGTGGCAGCGTCTTCAGCAAGTTACTTGTTTTTTTTTTTTTTTTTTTTTTTTTTTCCTACCAGAAAATGAGTTCTGCAAAAGCAGGGACTTATCTGTCTGACAGGCTGTGCTGTCTGTGCATTGCCGGCACGGGCACGCAGGGTGCTTTCCAGAGGGAAGTGACACACACGTGCCTCTTGTGAATCGCCATCTCAGGAGGCATGCCAGCTCTTGAGGCCACACTTAGACTAAGAAGTCAGAGTAGTCAGTCTCAGGTGCAGGAGTCAAGAAAAAATAGATTGGGTGGAGAATAAGAGCAATTTTGAGAGCCTTATGGAAAAACAAAACAGACATTACCAAAGGATGAAGGACATGAGCCTCATGCTTTTTCTAAGCTGTATGAATGACATGGGGAAGCAACATATGGTATTAGTGAAAGGTTCTTTCTTTCCTTCTTTCTCTCTTTTTTTTTTTTTTTTTTTTGAGACAGTCTCGCTTTGTTGCCTAGGCTGGAATGCAGTGGCGCAATCTCGGCTCACTGCAACCTCCGCCTCCTGGATTCAAGGGATTCTTAAGATTCAGCCTCCTGAATAGCTGGGACTACAGGTGCCCGCCACCACGGCTGGCTAATTTTTGTATTTTTTGGTAGACAGGGTTTTGCCATGTTGGCCAGGTTGGTCTCAAACTCCTGAACTCAAGTGATCTGCCTGGGATTACAGGCGTGAGCTTCTGTGCCCGGCCGGAAAAGGTTGTTTTTAAATTTTTTTTTTTTACTTCTTTTTGAGAGTCTCCCTTTGTTACCCAGGCTGGAGTACAGAGGTGCAGTCACTGTTCACTGAAGCCTCAGCCCCTTGAGCTTATGCCATCTTCCCACCTCAGCCTCTCATGTAGCTGGGACTGCAGGGGTGTGCCACCATGCCCGGCTAATTATTTTAAATTATATTTTATAGTTATAGGGTTTCACAGTGTTGCCCAGGTTGGCCTTGAACTTGGGCCCAAGCAATTCTGCTGCCTAGGCCTATTGTACTTGCATGATGGAAATTGAATATAAAGGCCTGTGTTGTTTTAATCCATGTTTATGTATAAGTTACAGTCTCCTGTTGTCATCTGTGTCTTCTGAAGGAGTCACCTGTTTGGTTAAATAAATTCTGGCCATTTTCTCTTAATTCATTTACCTGAAAAAAAGATGTGTTCTCCCTCTCCTTTGAACAGCATCCTGGTGGGGAAGAAGTCTTAAGGGAACAAGCTGGAGGTGACGCGACTGAGAACTTTGAGGATGTCGGGCACTCTACAGATGCCAGGGAAATGTCCAAAACATACATCATTGGGGAGCTCCATCCAGTAAGTACATTTTGAGGGCCTTTTCTTATTTGTATTTAAGGCTATCAGATGACCTTACCCAAGTCTGTAAGCTTGCATGGATACACATTTAAAAAGGAGTAAAGCAAAAACAACTCCTGATTTTAGGACACCATTTTTGTCATAAATAAATTGACCAAAAATGTCTTTGCATTTCACTGTTGCTTTTTTTTTTTTTCTTTTTTTTTGAGACAGGTCTTACTCTGTCACCCAGGCTGGAGTGCAGTGGCACGATCGTGGCTCAGTGCAGCCTCAACCTCCTGGGCTCAAGCCGTCCTCCTGCCTCAGCCTCTTGGTAGCTGGGACTACAGGCACACACCACCACACCTGATAAATTTCATATTTTTTGTAGAGATGGAGTTTTACCGTGTTGCCCAGGCTGTTCTCAAACTCCTGGGCTCAAGCCATCTACCCACCTCAGCCTCTCAAAGTGCTGAGATTACAGGCATGAGCCCCTGTGCCCAGCCTGGTTGCATTTTTTACTGGCACTTCGTTTTAGTCAGCATGCCCCACCCCACAGCCACGCACGGGGAGTGGAGTGCTGCTCAGTCCTAGAAGTTCCGTGGGGCAGCACCTTTTACAGGGTGGGACAATCAACCCAGCATTGCTTTCTTTCCTTTTCCGACCGAAATATTTTTATTAAGAATCCCACTTCTACTTTCATCAGACCAAGGATATTTTAGTTCTAAAAAATGATTTAAAAAGTATAAAAATGCAGCTCTGTGAAATGAATAACTCTGCCTTCTGTAGAACTAGCGCATTGTCTGTATTCCACTCACTGTACCCCAGACCTTCGAGGATGTCAGCTCTGGACCAGTCCGTTGACCAACTTTTGGAAAACACTGGCCTAATTTGGCTTTCTTTCTTTCTTTACTTTTTTTTTTTTTTTTTGAGACCGAGTCTTGCTCTGTCGCCCAAGCTGGAGTGCAGTGGCGCGATCCTGGCTCACTGCAAGCTCCGCCTCCTGGGTTCACGCCGTTCTCCTGCCCCAGCCTCCCGAGTAGCTGGGATTACAGGCTCCCACTACTGCGCCTGGCCAATTTTTTTGTATTTTTAGTAGAGATGGGGTTTCGCCATATTGGCCAAGTTGGTCTTGAACTCTTGACCTCAGGTAATCCACCCACCTCGGCCTCCCAAAGTGCTGGGATTACAGGTGTGAGTCACCGCGCCTGGCTCTGATTTGGCTTTTCTATGAACAAGGATGGGATCAGGCATGTTGGGCTGTGTTACGATTTTAGACCCTTCTGTGGCAGTTGTAAATGACCATGTTAAATGTCACTAGTCTGTCAACCTAAGTTGTCAGGAAAATCGCTGAAAACTTGGAAAGAAGTCTCCAAGCGCCCTGAGCATCTGGAGTAGATCCCAGGGCCGCACACGCAGCTGCCCTGTCCACCTCTGGGAGTGCCTGGCTCCGTCCTGCCTTCCCACTTGTGCATGGTGAGCAGCTCACCAGAAGAGGACGGAGGCCTGCTAGGAGCCAGCTCTGCTCTCTTAAGAAAAAAATGGAAAGGCAAATAGCCTCATTCCAAGTGAGCGAACTGAGAAACTCTTAAAATTATAGGAAAAGCCTTATCATATACCACGATGCTTCCTGTAATGACTGTGAATGAAGGAAAGGTTACATTAGGTTCTTTGTAGAAGGCTCAAAAGTAGGAAATCCATTTGAGAACAGCTTCATTGACTGGGGAGGTTCGTTTGATTTTGTTTTTGGTGGTGGGAGATACGTACTTTGAGGGAGGAAGCGTCATTTATCTGACAAGTTTATCTGCCCCTATATTTTCATCCCATACTTCACAAAGGCTAAGTTGTTTTGGGGTCATCAGGGAGGCCTGCCCTTACACATGCCTGATCGCATCCTTGTTTCTAGCTGTGGGTTAGGTTTCAGGCTCTGACTGTGGCATTTCTGCTTCATCTGCCCCCTGGGCTTCCCTCTGGCCAGCCTTTAAACACACTGTCTTTTTGACAGCTGCAGCCTGAAGTTGAAATAGTTTATGACTCTAGACCTGGGAGATTGCAGGGCTTAACTGAAGAGGTCACACACGTAAGAGACACGTGCACAATCTCAAATGCAATTTGAGAGGACAGAAGGGAAGCATTAGTCTTCAGCTGCTCCCTGAATTACATATCACAATCTGAGTCTAATAAAGGTGTGTGCACATCAACATGTCCAGAGGACTGTCATGGGCGCCGTTCTAAACTTTGGAACTCTAGATAGAAAATATCTCTTGGCACTTAATCTGCTACTGATTTTTGCTGTTAAATCAGATGGATCAAACTTTGCGTTTAATAGCTAAATATTGAATCTGAAATGGTAATTACTGAATTGTAATTTAAAAAAATCTCAAAGTCAACATTTTGGAAGTGGTACCTTTGTAGATTTTTTAATTCCATAATATGCCTTATTTTTTCCTTGCAGGACGACAGACCAAAGTTAAGCAAGCCTCCGGTGAGTGTGACCATCTCAAATGTCTCTGGATGTTTTCATTGTCTTTAATACTTGTCAAACTGAAGGCAGAGGTGTTTTATTTACCTGACTGAGGCCAGCACCGGTCTTTCTAGATAAATGAATATGTAACCTACTGGCTCAGCAAACATTTTTTATGTATGGAAAACTGTCAGTGTGATTTGTTAGGATGGCTTGTGTGTAATTTTTTTAAGGCTGTCAATACTTAAACTACATTTTTCATCATAATTATCAATATATACCCTTTGAAGAGCTACGTTTTGTAGTAGCACTGTGCTTGTGATCTAAAAGGTTTGACACAAGCCTTATTTTCAGAGAACTTAAAATCTGAATGGAAAGTGGTTTTATTACTTAAATCTTTAAGGGTACGTCTCATGTCTTCTTCATCTTTAAGTCTCTTGGGCCTAGTAGGTGTTCATAAATATTTGTCAGGTGAATTTAATGAAATTAAATGATACCCTTTTGACATACTTTTCCTTGGGAAAGGAAAATAACTCTGGCAATACTAGTTTTATGTTATGATTCACTAGCCTTTCTCTCTGAACTGCCCATCTCACTGATACTTGAAGATAAATGTAGGGTGACAATGGAAGAGCACAGCCTAAGTTCCTGAAAAGTACAAGTAGGCAAAGTAGTTTCTAATGTCTAATTAAAGGGCTATGGGGGAAAGTTTTGCTTAAAACACACGACAAAAAAGAAAGTATAATTTTTTGTTTTGATGTAAATTCTTGGTTTTATTAGAGTAAGTGCAACAAGACCCCACTGAGCTTGTGTTGAGAACTGGTGAGCTGATTTTTTGAGTTGTTGCTGCCAAGACATCGTCTTTAGTTTACAAAAGGATCAAAGCAGTTAATCCAATGATATAAGCTTAAAGGCCACATTTACCTCAACATCCCTGATAGTACAATACAAGTCTTGTGTAATACTGTTTAGTACAAAGCAATTTTATTTGTATGTTCTCTCCTTATTCAAGAAAGACTTAAGTTCAATGTTAATGATATGAGTACTTCCAGAAGATAAAAAATTGGCTTCAGAATTTGAATGGCCTCTGTGACAATTGCTCAGAACCCTTGCTGTGAGTTCATTTGACATTAGCACCTTTTTTGAGGCTACTTTTTGAACAGCTGAAATTCTGTGATGCATGAAGTTTTTCCTTTTTCTGTGAAGTCTTTTAAGGGAAGAATATATATTTATTTTTTTATCATGTGTTCGGCATGGTAATCATTTTGGTATAAGTCATTTAGCTATAGCAAAACAAAAGTTTAAGATTCATTAGATGAACTTAGATGACCGCAGGGCCAGCCGCTTCCCTAACCATAAAGATGACAAGCAGAAAACACTTGTAGGTCTAAGATTGTACCCATGTCTCCTGCCATAGCTGCTTTCAGTGTGAAGGACAAAGCCTTTCCTTCTTTGTTTGCTTTTAGAACACATGTATTACAACCTATACTGTTGGATTAATTGCCCGTTACTGTTTATTGTTCTTATTTTCTATTTTAAAGTGGCAATTACTTTGATACTGAGAATATTTTGGGAACAGAGCAAGTTTATGGGGTAAATTCCGGGACTTTAGCTTTTAGCATCAAAGAAGGCTCTCCTGACAACACTGAGTGACAGCCCTTTGTGTGTTAAGACATGGTTTACTTCATTCCAGCATTAGCAGTTGATATTTGATCAGCTTGTTAGGTGTGGAAGGTCTCACTGAAGTTTGAGAATCACACTAACTTTTTAAAGTAGATTTTTGTTTGTTTGTTTGCTTGCTTGTTTTTGAGACGGAGTTTTGCTCTTGTCACCCAGGCTGGAGTGCAATGGCGTGATCTCAGCTCACTGCAACCTCCACCTGCTGGGTTCAAGCGATTCTCCTGCCTCAGCCTCCCAAGTAGCTGGAATTACAGACGCCTGCCACCGTGTCTAGCTAATTTTTTATATTTTTATTAGAGATGGGGTTTCACCATGTTGGCCAGGCTGGTCTTGAACTCCTGACCTCAGGCATTCACCTGCTTCAGCCTCCCAAAGGCGTGAGCCATGACACCCAGCCTAAAGTAGATGTTTTAATCTCTTCAGAGATTTTTACAGATTAACTAACTTCTGAGTATTTTTTTTTAAACAACTCTTCTTTATTGTGACTTTGCTTCAGTGAGAGCAGAACCGGAAGAATGTGGGACGAGAGCTTGCTGGCCTTTTTGAGAGGCCATAAGCAGATGAAACGAAAGGAAATACATGAGCACTTTTCTGGATTTATCTTTCTTGTGCTTTTGGTTTAGCAGAAGTAAAGAGTGTCCTTAGGTACTTCTTTTGTCATGTGTCTGTATAACCCATCCACCTATCTCCGAGAGGTTGAAGAATGTACACTGTGATCTGAATTTTTGAAATGTTGTCTGCTTAAAATATCTAGTTGAATAGTGAAATAAAATGCAGTAAAGATTATTAGCTTGAACTTGCCCTAAGGAAAGCATTGTGTTGAGTTACCAAATTAAGATGTTTGTAGACTTAGACATCATGCATTTTAATCGAACATAAATGTTTCTATCACATTTGCTTACGTAGAGAATATTAGTCGTAGCAATATCCCTTCTTGGTTACAGTTTTTAAAGCATTCTTATAGAAATTATTTGGTCCTCACAGTATCTCCATGTTAGACCTGCCAAGGGAGGTGAGTACATTGCTGCTGAGAAGTGTTAAGCACCTGAATCACAGACATGCTCCAGAACCGTCCAGCAGCCATCTCAGGCTGGTCAGTTGCAGTCCCTCAAGCTTCTTCTCTAGGTTCTGGGCTTGCCGTGTTAGACATCACTCTGTCAGTATTTGAAGAGAGATAGGCTTCCAACTAAAGAGTGGGTTATGTTAGATGAACTTATAAATGAGATGACTCTGATGCACAAAAGCTTGTTGGGCTTTGCATGCTTTTCATAATTTATGGAGCTTATAATTTACATGGATTCACATGACTTTCATAAGTCATTATCCATGACATACTTGTTTTATTTTTTTGAGACGGGATCTCACTCTGTTGCCCAGGCTGGAGTGCAGTGGCATGGATCTCGACTCACTGCAACATCCACCTCCCGGGGTCAAGCAATCCTCCCACCTCAGCCTCCCGAGTAGCTGGACCATAGACACACAGCACTGTGCCCAGCTAATTTTTGTATTTGGGTTTCGCCATGTTGCCCAGACTGGTGTTGAACTGCTGGACTCAAGCAACCTGCCAGTCTTGGCCTCCCAAAGTGCTGGGATTACAGGCATGAGCCACCATGCTCAGACTTTGACACACTGATTTGATTGTTAACCTCTTTTTACTGAAGTTGAACCCTCAAAGTCATGGAGTGAACAGGTGGCAGAGCCAATCATAAAAACCATCGTCTTTCTCCTTGTTCATTGCTGACATACTTTGATAGTCACGTCCCTAAACCCAAGTGAGGCCCTCAGAACATTGACCACTAAAGACCAATTACTTTTTCATCAAAGTGCAAAGTGGTAATTCAAACTTCCTCTAACTGTCAAGCATCCTGGGCTACAGAGCCAAGAAGATAATCAACAATCAAAAGATGATAGGATTATTTCAGGTTCCCCTCTTTAGAATTCATGGCTGTTGCTGGTATTGCTGGTGCGAGAGTAGTGTTTTAACCTTAGCACTCACCTATGGTAACCACGAAGGCAGCAGGACGGCAGGTGGGAGGTTCCAGAGTTGTCAGCAGTTGGTGAAATGCCTGTGCTCATTTTAACGATGCCATGGATGTTTGTGTTTGCCTTCTGTTGGTTGTTTCAAGCTTAACTTTCTAGTTTGACAATCATATTTTACCTTCAGTGATTCTTTTGTTTCAGAACTGATTGTGTCCTGTAATAGCTAACTAATATTTTTGTATATTTTGATTATTTCTAGTAATCTTTGTTAATTTTATTCATATATACAAAATTTGGAAAATCCTCTTGCCGTAGTTATGAATATTTTTATAGATGCTAAGATTTTAAAATTGCTGGAATAGATAATACATTTGCAATTTTTTTTAAAATGACTTACCTTTTTTCCCCCTACTGTGTCAGGAACCTTAAAGGCAATGTTTCAAGGTTGGTGGGTCTCATAACTGCTTTGCTTGCTTTTCCCTGAAAGGTGTCTGTCTTTTCATGGGAGTTTCTCTAACGTGCTTTGCAGAGTGATGCTTTGTCTTACTGCAGGCCGCTGATTGTTTTGCTAATGCTTTTTTATCTGTGCTTTGGGAAACTGCAGATCTGAAGCTGTCTTATTTATGGCAA
Source organism: Macaca thibetana thibetana (assembly GCF_024542745.1). Classification (NCBI taxonomy): domain Eukaryota; kingdom Metazoa; phylum Chordata; class Mammalia; order Primates; family Cercopithecidae; genus Macaca; species Macaca thibetana. The sequence continues at coordinate 5,725,921 of NC_065595.1, forward strand.
CTTCTGTTTGAGGCACTAATGCTTATATTGGTGTGGAACATCAAAAGAATGCTTCTTAACCCATTTTCAAGCCCCAAAAGTTTATAGTTCACTAGACCTTAGCTTTTCAGCTGTTTGGAGAAGTATGCGTTTTTCCAGAATCATTGTCCATTCACTTTAGTGCTACTCAAAAGAGCTGCTCCCAGAAAGCCCTGGAGGATAAAAACAGGGCTTTCTTATTTGGGGATTTGCTGTTAGGCTGACAGTGACCAGCTGGTGACAAGTGTGACGCCAGGCATAGCAGTCCCGTGAGGCTGGTCTGGTGTCTTGCTGGTAAAAACAGGGCTTTCTTATTTGTGGATTTGCTGTTAGGCTGACAGTGACCAGCTGGTGACAAGTGTGACACCAGCAGAGCAGTCCCGTGAGGCTGGTCTGGTGTCTTGCTGGTACCGTCTGGTGAGAATTAAAGCAGCCCCCCGAAAAAGTTGGCCTAGAGTGTAGAATTTAAAATGGCCGTTCTTTTTGGTTCACGTGTATTTAATGTAATATAGGTACACTTTTTTACATCTGTCAGATTTGAATAAAATAACTGATTTTTTTTATTGAACATTGTGTTGTTCATGCTTTTGAAGAATGAAACTGCTTTTTCTAAAGGTGACATGGGATTATGTGTATGTGAACATGAATGTCTCTTTTCAGTTTCTGCATTAAAGTATTCAGATGTCTAGCGTGTGCAAGATATTTTATGTAGCATACTAATTTTGAATGTTTTTAAATTATTGAGGTTATGTCCTTAAGTAAATATAGATGATGACTAAAATGTTTTATTCTGGAAAAAAACAAAGGCATTTTAGTGAAAAGAAGTTTATAATTTTCCTTTTTGACATCTTCTGAAGAATGCATTGCGTGAAATACTGTGTTCTTATTTTCAGAAGGATTTGAGTCAATGGAATAAGTTCACCATTCCCTTGAACTTACTTTACTTTTTCCTCTCGTGTTTCAGGAAACTCTTATCACTACTGTTGATTCTAGTTCCAGGTATGTGGGAGCTTTCTTTTAAAGCAGTGGTGGATGGGAAGGCTCATGGGTCCAGGCTGGACAAGGTGCGTCCCCCACCTGCTGGGTTCCTGGACCTGACACTGTGCTGTCTCAGCAACTTTCCACTGAAGGCTGGACTGTTCAGAGCGCTCAGCCCCAAGCTTTCAGGCAGGGGACAGTGAACACCGTCCACAGCCACGTGATCTCGCCGCGTGATCTCACCGGCTGGCTGCATCCACCCCAAGGAACAAACAGAACAACTGCATTTCCTTTTCCCCCAGGGCAGCATCTTAGGCGGCCAGTCGCACAGCGCCTCCCTGGCTCATCCAGGCAGACTTTCCATTTGCTTCCTTTCAGTCCATGTCTGTTTCTTAAACTCTAGTGATTACATTTCCCTAAGCACCGGTCAGTTTCCCTTTGTCATTTTTGTTAGCTTTAAAGTTGAAGCTGGTAATCAGCGTGTAGCATGACTCAATTGTTCTAGGCACCAGATTTGTTTATGATAGTCCAAGTGCACATTCACATTTTTGGCAGCTCTACCATATTGACTTCCATAATAGCCACTTTTTTGGACCCAAGCTTAAAACCACACATTTGTATTTCATCCTGTCAAATTTAACTGCCTCAGTCTGTTGGTGTTTTGGAATATTCCCTGCCCACAGGCAGTATTTCACCCTACTCTTCATTAACAAGCCAGTTTCTTTCTAAAGTGAAGTTGAAAAACCCCACCAAACCCCACTAAGACAAAAGTTATGCTCGTAATTCTTATGAAAGTTACACTTGTAATCCTTATGAAACGATTGCACTTACAATCCCTATGAAACACATATGTAGACCTAGTCTATTTCTGAAGTCTTACACATTAATTTTCATTTTCTAAGAAATTAAGTCAAAGATCGAAATCTAAAGATTCAAAACTAATTTAAAGATTCAAATAGAAATTATAGCTCATCCCTCCTTTGTCTCTGATTTGATTCATAATCTGTAAAATTTACAGATCGAACTTCTATGCATCAGGACTGTAAATTAGGCATTTTTTTGGTGGGGGTGTGAATTTAGACCTGTGGACCACACACGAAGTAGTTTGGCCATTCTGTTTCTTAACCTTTTAAATCCACTTCAGCACAGGTTGTAAAGATTAGATTTTCCAAACCTAAGCTTAAAGCTGTGGTGTTAATGGCAGCTTTAATAATCACAGGGCCCATACTCCTCAACTTTACAGCTGGTGGGGCATTTGTTTTTTGGTTTGTTTATTTTTGTTGGTTTGTTTTTGAGACAGAGTCTCGCTCTATAGCCCAGGCTGGAATGCAGTGGGGCCATCTCAGCTCACTGCAACCTCTGCCTCCCAGGTTCAAGCGATTCTCCTGCCTCAGCCTCCTCCCCAGTAGCTGAGATTACAATTAGCTACTACCACCACGCCCAGCTAATTTTTGTATGTTTTGGTAGAGGTTTTACCATGTTGGCCAGGCTGGTCTCGAACTCCTGACCTCAAGTGATCCGTCCTCCTTGGCCTCCCAAAGTGCTGGGATTACAGGCATGAGCCACCGCTCCTGGCCAAGTGGGGCGTGAGTTTTCTCATAAAGCCAGTAGGGCAGAGTGATTCCTGCCCTACATATAGCGGGGCATGCATTACACTCATGTCACTTTTAGCAAATCCAGGTCGCCTTTTCAGCAAAATTGGTTACAGAGTTAAGAAAAACATGCCCTGGTAATTTTCTGTTAGAAAGGGCAAAGACTTTGAGTTCACCACAGTGCACATGATGTCAGCATGATTGCTTTTTGTGTCTTTCTAGTTGGTGGACCAACTGGGTGATCCCTGCCATCTCTGCAGTGGCCGTCGCCCTCATGTATCGCCTATACATGGCAGAAGACTGATTACCTCCTCAGAAGCCAGCACAGGGAAACCTGCTTTGGTCACAGGAGAAAAGAAGCCATTGCTAACTACTTCAACTGACAGAAACCTTCCCTTGAAGACAATGATTTTAATATATCTCTTTCTCTTTCTTCTGACATTAGAAACAAAACAAAAAGAACCGTCCTTTCTGCGCTCACATTTTTCGAGTGTGCCTTTTTATTCATCTACTTTATTTTGATGTTTCCTTAATATGTAATTTACTTATTGTAAGCATGATCTTTTAAAAATATATCTGGCTTTTAAAGTATGCACCGTGTTTGCCTGTTTGGTATATAATTGTCTTTAATGTTTAGAATCTGATTATTTAGAGGAATCCTTCAATGTGTTACTCATTCAGATCCAGGGAGGCCATAGGACTGGAGAGGGGGAATTAAGTTTGAGCGTCTCCTTTCACATCGTCACATCTCATTTAGTAACCATGTATTGTATGCTTCTGATGTAGTTTCTGTTTTCAAGGAAATTAAGAAAGGCCAGAAATTATAGTTTAAGGATTTCTAATAATTGTTCTACTTGAAATAGATCTTAAAAAGAAAGTAGTGGCCGGGCATCGTGGCTCACACCTGTTATCCCAGCACTTTGGGAGGCCAAGATGGGTAGATCACTTGAGGTCAGGAGTTCAAGACCAGCCTGACCAACATGGTGAAACCCTGTCTCTACTAAAAATACAAAATTAGCAGGGCACGGCGGTGCATGCCTGTAATCCCAGCTACTTGGGAGGCTGAGGCAGGAGAATTGCTTGAACCCAGGAGGCTGAGGTTATAGTGAGCCGACATCACACCAGTGCACTCCAGCTGGGCAACAAGAGCAAAACTCCGTCTCAAAAGAAAAAAAAGAAAAGAGAAAGGAGCCTACAGGGCCTATGAAAGAGACTTTCTTATCCTCACTGATTGAAAACCATCAGCAACTTAAAAATGCATGAACCAGGAGCGGGCATCGCAAGTGTCCGTTCTCTGAGCTTCCAGGTATCATTGCAAAGACATTCTCAGCGTCGTAGGTTCTGAAGTCTTAAGAATTCTTCATTCAGAGGGGAGAGTTGTTTATAAACTCTTCTAAGGAAAGGCTGGTTTTCTAATTTGTAAGGAGATTATGGGACACTGGAATCTGATCTTTGAAGAAATTTAGTGGCTAGTATTGAGCTCTGAAGAGTTCTAATGTGGCTCCGTCTCCTCCTTGGGGCTCTAAGGGGCTGATTCAGTCATCTTACTTCCCATTTATTATTCTCTTCCTTATGTGTTATTCTTTTAAATGTGGAAACTTGAAAGCTGAATTTGTTAGACCCCAGTACTTGTGTCGTTGGCTGTGACTGCGTTTGCACTGGCGTGAGCTGACAAACCACAAGCTTCTTCAGAAGTGACCGCACGCAGTGGAGAAGAATTGTGGTGTTCTTAGAGAGTACAACCTTTATAATCAAATAGCATGCACCGCCTTTGCCTTCTTCAGTCACTCAAGGTTGACAAGCAGTTTCCATTTCAAAATAAATTACATCACTTGCTAAGGGACCCGTGTAAATATTTCAATATTTTTGGTTGTGATTTTTAGCTATAAAGCTTCACATCTTAGTACTTTTTAAAACATTGCTCCTAAATCAACTAGGAGGTGAGTCAAAGTGGGTCTGTCATACCTTAGATGACATTAAAGAGTTAACTTGTAAATCATTTTTAAGATGTTGACTAATAGTATCTCTTTATCGTTAAGAAGCCTAACAGTTGAATTTGACATTTTTATCAGTGACTCAGCAATTTGCTGACGTGGCTGGCAATTTTTCTTCATGTGTTTTGGGAACAACATGTAGAGTAAAGGAGAGGAGTTTACTTCCTATTTTTAACATTTACAGTTTGTGCAGCCCAGAATCTCAAGGAAAGATATTTGACATTTTTTTTCCCTGTTGCTTTCCCTTCAGAGAGGTGAGGACTTCAGAGGCTGCCCTTCTCTTCATCTGCTGGTTGTGAAAGGAAAACATCTTGGGCCTCCAAAATCACTAAGGAAAACTCAAGCTGGAAACTGCTTAGTTTCCATTCTGCCTCCCGTTCTACTCAGTCACCCCTCTGCTCACTGAGATAGAGGCATATCTGATTGCTTCCTTTGGAAAGGCTAATCAGAAACTCAGAAGAATGCCACCCTTTGTGTCTCACCTGTCTGTCACCTGGAAGCGCCCTCCCACTTTGAGTCTTCCTGCCTTTGCTTCAAGATGTCCCGCCTTTCCAAACAGAGCCAGTGTACTTCTTACATACATCGATTGATGTCTCATGGCTCCGTAAAATGCGTAAAACCAAGCTGTGCCCTGACCACCTTGGACATGTGTCGTTAGGACCTCCTGATGCTTTGTCACGGGCACGTCCTCAACCTTGGCAAAGTAAACTTTTATTTATCTATTTATTTTTTGAGACGGACTCTTGCTCTGTTGCCAGGCTGGAGTGCAGTGGCGCGATCTTGGCTCACTGCAACCTCCGACTCCCGGGTTCAAGTGATTCTCCTGCCCCAGCCTCCCGAGTAGCTGAGGCTACAGGCGTGTGCCACCACGCCTGGCTAATATTTTTGTATTTTTAGTAGAGATGGGGTTTCACCATGTTAGCCAGGCTGGTTTCGAGCTCCTGACCTCAGGCAATCCACTCACCTCGGCTGGAATTATAGGCATGAGCCACTGCGTCCGGCCTATTCCTTGACTTTCTTAATAAAGTTGTTTTTACTTTGCACTGCGGACTCGCCCTGAATTCTTTCATGCGCGAGATCCAAGAACCGTCTCCTGGGGTCTGGATTGGAACCGCCTTCCCGGAACACGTGACTGTGTTGGGTGCACATGTGTCGGTTGCTCACCTCCTGGGTTTGAGTCGATTAGGGCTCTGGTTGGAACAGGCATCTCCCTTTCTAGGGTGTCTAGACGAAGGCAAGTGGAAGTTCTGGAAGCAGATTTTCCTTTGCAGTGTAGCCTTTCTAGGGGGTGTGCAGACACAGATGGCCTCAGGGAACCAGTTTCCAGATCCTCAGCTTCTACCTAGATTGTGTGAGTTTCCTTAGTCTGCTGTAACCAAGTATACCACAGCTGCGTGGCTTAGAACAACAGAAATTTGTTCCCATAATTTAGAGGCCAGACATTGTAAATGAAGGTTTCAGCCGGGCCACTCGCCCTCCGACACTCTGGGTGGAGGCCTTCCTCACCTCTTCCAGCTGCCACTGGTGGCCGGCAGTTCTCACCTGGCGGTCCCCACCTCACAGTCCTCACCTGGCGGTCCCCACCTCACAGTCCTCACCTGGCGGTCCCCACCTCACAGTCCTCACCTGGCGGTCCTCACCTGGCGGTCCTCACCTCACAGTCCTTGGCTTGCAGCTGCATTGCCCAGGGCTCTGCCTCTATCCCTGACGTTTTTCTCCCCTTGTGTCTCTGTCATAAGGACACATTGGATTACCTACCCCAGCATGACCTCATCTTAACTAATTACATTTTCATGATCCTGTTTCCAAATAGTCACGCTCTGAGGTGCTGGGGTTAGGACTTCAACATAGGGTTTTGGGGGACACAGGTCAACCCATAGCACATTCTTTTCTAAAAGTGACCTGATGTTCATGCCGGCGCTCCTTCCTTTACTCTCTTTCAACTCAGTTCCTCTTCTCCCACTTTTCAGGAAAGAAGCGATCTTAGCTCAGGCCACTCCAACAAAATACCTTGGACTGGGTGGCTTAAAAAGCAAACATTTGTTTCTCACAGTTCTAGAGGCTGGACGTCCAAGACCAAGGTGCCAGCAGGTTCAGCGTACTCACATGGTAGGGAGAGGAAGCAAGCTGTCTCGGGACTCTTATGATGACACGATACTACCCCACCTCCTCACACCCACACATTAGGGGACAGGGATTCCATATGGGAATCTGGGGGGAGACATTTCGTCTGTGACAGAGACCTATTTCTCACCCATCCTGAATTTTAATATTGGATGCTAAAACTACTGTCAAATGTGGTACATAGTGGGGTCTGTGAGTCTCTGTAATCAAGACACTTCTTTAATCAAGGTACCCCACCCCAAGTCAGGCTTTGTGCTTTCCTTGTCTGGCATGTGCTCTGCTGACGGTGAATCGTAGAATAGGAACAGGGCGATTCAGCCTTCTGGAGGGGGGTTGCGGTTCAGATGGACAGTCAGCAGCAGGGGTGATGACACTGTATTGAGCAGTATCTGTTTTACCATGCCTTCACTGTCTTCGATGAAGGCCTCCCTCCTTCAGGAGTACCCTGGGAGACTGGTCAGACAAAATATGAAATCATCTTGTGATATGGGTCCACAGAAAATCAAAATCAAGTTTTTAATTTCACTGGTATGTGTACATTTCTATTACAGACAATGTGATTGGGAGGCAAAAGACTGTCATAACAATATTTTTCATTAGGATAAAACTAGGAAGAAGAAATAGATCTATGAGATCAAGGACAAAAAGGAACAATGTACAATTTCTGCTAAGAAAGAGTGTTTCGGCATCTTTTACAAAAGGGTAATGATGGCAAATTGCATTGATATTTAAATTCCACTTAGCAAATTTTAAAGAGTGATATTTCATCTTTATTTTAAAATGTCAATCTTTCAAATGTTGCATAATGATGCCCTTTGTAAATATTTAAACTCATGATGAAACATTTTAAAGGGCAACTGAAGGTGTTTTTCAACATTCTTATAAGGGTAATTTAAGTAGAACGTGTAAGGGTAATTTAAGTAGAACATGTGAAGAGCACTGCCCTGCGGCAGGAGCTCGTTCTCACTCACTGTCTCTCCCCAACACCACCTCACGCACCTGTCCCCACATCCTTTCTCCATGACTTGGCCACACTGTGAAATCAAAACATAAGTTTCAAACATTGATAGTGTATGTTGAGTGAGGTTATGCACTACATGCTGAATTTTGACATCAGGCTGCCTGAATGTTTTTCTTGCAAAATATTTTAAAAATTGCTTTTTATTTGTAGTTAGCTCAACAGTCCAAGGCCTCAGCACATAGCCTGGCTCACAGAAACATTCGAGGTTTTGAGTTGAAACTAAATTGCGAATTGTTTTAATATTTTCCATGGCTTAGAAGTCTTTGATTTTTTAAGACCCTCTACTCCTAACTGTAAGTTGGAATCACTAAATCTGAGTCTTGATTTAAAACAAAGGTAAGGCATCTTTGATACTGTAAAGCAAGGACAAAATGCAAAACACCTTCTGTTTCAGGAAGACACCTGTTGTACTGAAATCTGAAGTCAGAAAGGAAGGCTTGGGAGGCTTGGAGACCGCGGTTGGAAACCTGGCCCTCCCGCTTGCTAGCTGCATCGCTTCAAGTAAGTTACTTATCCTTGTGGAATCTTACTTTCCCATGGATATAATTCATGAGCAATGCTTCCCTTAGACCTCAACTAGAGGTCCTGCCCACTTGAAGGACCCCATCTGGTCCACTGGCTGTGGGCTTCCTCATGGGTCAAGGATGTGCCCACCTGGAGCCTGTTCCCCTCCAAACCCTAGTACCCTACACACACGGCTTAATCCTGCCTGTAGGTCTGGGTCTCCCCGGCTCATCCTCCCGAGGGTCACCAGGCTGTGGGGGGTGCACATCAGGCCCGAGAGTAGCCGAGGGCTGGTGGTCTGCGGAGAGGATGGACACCCTGGATGAGCAGGTGGGGTCTGCAGGTAGGATCTTCATGAGTGCACTTGGACTCTGCATGTCGGTGGACGGGCGCTGGGAAGGGAAGCGGGAAGCTGGGAGCTGACTCTTCCAATGCCACCACCATCTGGCACAGAACTTTGATGAATCTGAAAATCCTAACTTCAAACCTGACCTTTCTGGCCATTTGTCAAGGCAGGCGGATGGGGTGTATTTTCAGACTTGTCGGTGGCTGCACATTAAAACACTCGGACACACAATGTGTGCTCCTCCTGCCCCACAGATGCGAGGGGACGGTGGCTCTTCAGCGGGTGAAGGCTGAAACGACCACTGAACAGCCCATGCAGCTAATGCAGGCTTGCACTTCCCCATCCGGACCTCTTAAAGATTGCTTTATGTTAAGATGAGGTGTTTGGTATATAAAATTTGAGCAAAACAAAGCTGATTGCAGTAATTGCAGCTAATAATCACATCAATGTACAGAAATCCCTAGAAGGCTAGGCTGGCCCAGTGTACCAAGCTCCCCTTTCTCTCTCCTGTGATCACTGTTGTCCACTCTGTCACCTTATCTGAAGGCACCATTTGGTTTGGCTCCACATCAGGGTGGGGAGCACTGGCATTTGGGGTCCTGCTGTCACCCTGGAAGGTGAGTGTCACTCCTTGGTCATCAGCATTACCAAGGGCAAGGGAAGAGGAATGGCAGGGCCCCTGCTGAGAGCTCTGCCATCTCCTGGGAGGAGTAGACACAGAAGCCAGGAGACAATGGGGGGACAGTGGGAGGATGGGGAGATGGGGGGATGGGGAGATAGTGGGGGGATGGGGAGATAGCGGTGGGATGGGGAGATAGCGGGGGTATGGGGAGATAGCGGTGGGATGAGGAGATAGCGGGGGGATGGGGAGATAGTGGGGGTATGGGGAGATAGCGGTGGGATGAGGAGATAGCGGGGGGATGGGGAGATAGTGGGGAGATGGGGAGATAGTGGGAGGATGGGGAGATAGTGGTGGGATGGGGAGATAGTGGGGGATGGGGAGATAGTGGGAGGATGGGGAGATGGGGTGTGGGGAATTGGGGGATGGGGAGATAGTGGGGGCTGGGGAGATAACAAGGGGAGATAGCAGGAGGATGGTGAACTAGTGGGGAGATGGGGAGGTAGTGGGGGGATGGTGAGACTATGGGGGGACATGGAGATAGTCGGGGAATGGGGAGACCATGGGGAGGTGGGAAGACAATAGGGGCACAGATTGACGTCAAGTCTGATGCTCAGCTGCTTAGCCAGAGGCATGGCTGGCAGAGGCCAGCAGGAAGAAGTGTGCTGGGCACTCAGCACCTGCCAGAGAAGCTCAGAAGCAATAGAAAAGGGCACGAGGTTGTCTAATAGGGATGGAGGTGTTGAAGGGGTTCTGTGAGGAGTCATATTTTGTAATCAATCAATAATGTCTGAATATTAAGAGATCGCTAAATCATTATGTAAATCCTGAAACATAAATCACAGTCTTCCTTGTTTTTGGCTGAAATGCAAATATTTTCATCAAGATGGAAAAAACAATCCAAGTTGTGGGTGGGAAGGAGACATCTGTCACAAAAAGTCCTTAAAAATGAAGAAATAGTGAAGCTTCTTTCTCTGTTCTTCTCTCTAGCCCGGGTATCTTTCTGGTCACTCCTCCTTCCTACTGAAGGCACAGAGTCCAATAGCCATGAAGTTGGACATGGACCACAGCCTCCATGAAGACCCGCAGTATAATTTCTAGCTTGAGGGTGGCTGGGTGGTCCCAGGCGTGGTCTCCGCTGGCATGCAGCCAGCTCTGCATCTGGTTGTATCTGGAATCTGTAGGACCAGGCTGAATTTGACCAAGGGCTTCAGGACTGGCCTAGAAACAAACATACAACCAGAAGTGGGATGCCGTGGGCTCCACCATCTCCACTTCTTTTAAAGAAGAAAGAAGCAAGTGAAACAAATTTGCTTTTTGAAAACCTTAGGTCTCCCAAAAAAAACAATGCAAAACATGCAATTGCAAGAATGTTCCCTCTAGTCCAGATAATTTAAGAAACCATTAAAATGCCATGTTGTCATTTTAGATTAGAAAGTTTGACTTGTTTTTAATATTCTTGTAGCCATGAGGGAATACTGGAAATAAAAGAACACTTTGAAGTTGTGGTAGAAAGAATTTGAAATTCACATGATAATTTTAAGTGACATCATATGGAGAATCTTCACCAACTTTGAGAATTATTGTTTCATTTTCTTAATATGCTATTGCTCAGCTGAATTTATTTTTCCATTATGATTATGCTTGTCATTTTTATAAGTCAATAGCTGTTTAAGGAGAGATCATTTGAGAATTTTCACATGGAAACATTTAACATCAGCAGGGACAGTGGCTCATGCCTGTAATCCCAGCACTTTGGGAGGCCAAGGCAGGTGGATCACCTGAGGTCAAGAGTTCAAGACCAGCCTGACCAATATGGTGAAACCCCGTCTTTACTAAAAATACAAAAATTAGCCGGGTGTGGTGGTGCATGCCGGTAATCCCAGCTACTCAGGAGAAGAATCTTGGACCTGGGAGGTGGAAGTTGCAGTGAGCCAAGATCGGGTAACTGCACTCCGGTCTGGGCAACAGGTGAGATTCATCTCAAAAAGAAAAAGAAAAATTTAACCTTGTTATAAGTAATGGTAGCATTACTTCACATTTCTTTTCTTAGTTCGCCAGTTCTTAAACATGCACACAAAAATCCATATTTGTCTTGGAAGAAAACATAGGCATAAATCTTAATGACTTCCGATTAGGAAATGGTTTCTTAGATAACAAAAGCACACACAGCAAAAGAAGAAATAGATGAACTGAACTTCATCACAACTAAAAACTTTTGTTTCAAAGGACACCATCAAGTAACTGAAAAGATGACACAGGATGTGAGAAAATACTTACAAATCATGTATCTGAGGGACCTGTATCTAGAATATATAAGGAACCCTGACAACTCAACAAAAGACAATTCAAGTTAAAAATGGGCAAAAGATCTGAATGGATAGTTCTCCAGATGAAAATGCATGAATGGCCGATAAGCATGATTACATGCTCAGCATCATTAGTTATTAGGGAAATACAAATCAAAACCACAAGATGCCACTTCACACGCATGGGGAAGGTTATAATCAAAAAGTCAGACACTAACAAGGTTTGACAAAGAGGGAGAAATTGTAACCCTTGTGCATTGCTGGTGAGAATGTAAAATGGTTCAACCTCTGTGGAAAACAGCATGGCAGTTCCTCAAAAAGTTAAACAGAATTCCTACATGACTTACCAATTCCACTGCTAGGTATATATCGAAAAGAAGGAAAAACGTGTTTAGACAAAAACTTGTCACGTGAATGCTCATAGCATTATTTATAATGGCCCCAAGCTGGAAACAACCCAAAGGTTCATCAGTGGATGAGTGGATAAACAAGTTGCATTATGCCTGTACAGTGGAATATTATTCAGCAGTAAAACGTACTATCCATGCTAGAACATGGCTGAACCTTTGAAGACATTTGCTAAATGAAAGAAGCCATTCATAACAGGCTACATATGGTATGATTCAATTGATACGAAATGTTCAGAATAGGCAAACCCATAGAGACAGAAAGTGGTTACCTCGGGCTGGGAAGAAGGCTGAAGAAAATTGGCCAGTGGCTGATAACGGGTGCAGAATTTCTTTGGGGATTGATAAACATATCCTGCAATGGATTATAGTGATGGTTGCATAACTCTAAATGTACTAAAAACCATTGAACTGTACACTTTCCATGGGTGAACTGTGTGGTATGGGAATTATATTTCAACAAAGCTATTGATAAAAAAATTCAACATAGTCAAGGTGAACTCATTCTCCACGCCCAAGAAATTGTCCTGTCCAGTGTTTGTTTGTTTGTTTCTTTCTTTTCTTTTTTCTTTCTTTTCTTTCTCTTTCTTTCTTTCTCTCTTTTTCTTTCTTTCTTTCTTTCTCTTTCTTTCTTTTTCTTTCTTTTCTTTTTCTCTCTTTCTTTCTCTCTCTTTCTCCCTTTCTTTCTTTTTCTTTCTTTTCTCTCTCTCTCTCTCTCTCTCTCTCTCTTTCTTTCCTTTCTTTCTTCTTTTTTGAGATGGAATTTCGCACTTGTTGCCCAGGCTGGAGTGCAATGGTGCAATCTTGGCTCACTGCAACCTCTGCCTCCCAGGTTGAAGTGATTCTTCTGCCTCAGCCTCCCAAGTAACTGGGATTACAGGCACATGCCACCTGATCTGCCCACCTCAGCCTCCCTAAGTACTGGGATTACAGGTGTGAGCCATCGTGCCTGGCCTCAGTGTTTCTTATCTCAGGAGCATCCACCCAGGTCATGCCAGAAACAGGGTTTCTCCTTCACACCCGTCACGTTTGGCGTCGCTCCCTACGATCACCACTTGGTTAAGAGTGGCCTCTTTTAAAGGGTGAGATGTGAGGCCAGAGGAGGGGCTTTTACTGTTTCACTCTATACTTTGTTCACTTACATATTGTTGGAATTAAATATATGGCGTTTGCAGCTGAAGATAAACTGATTGCTGATGTGTAGTGTTTGTTTCTAGATAGCCTCAGTGGCCACTCTGTCTGCTCCCTTGCTAGCGTCCATCCCTCCTCTCCACCTCCAGTGCCACGGCCCTCGTCTGGGCTGCAGCTGGGCTGCTCTGAGTTACTGCCACAAAAGCTCACTTCCTCCTCTCATCTGGATCTGCCCAGGCCATTATTTCTCTTCTGCACTGTATTCTCTGAGTCTCACCCAGTTCCCGAGGCAAAGGAGGCGTTTGTTAACTGCATAACTAAATAAATAGATGTCTGAAGTCCCTTAACTGGTCTCCCTCTTCCAGTCTCTATTTTCAATCTCTTGTGCCCATCATGATGAGATTATTCTTACTAAAACACCACTTTGATATCACTCTTGCCCCCCAGTGCCAGGCAGCTCTGAAGCACCCTGCAAACTGCTCCTCGGCCTTTAGAGGCAGTGGGTTTTGAGAACTGCAGGATGTCTGGGCCATGCATATCGGAGCATAGGAACATTCAGACTCCAACAGTTTGTCAGCGTGGCAAGAGGTAGAGAGACAGATGTTATCTGACAAAGTTCGTCATATTCTTGGTACACCAGATCCTGGAAGCTTGTGAAATACTCTGGAAGGTCAAGCTAGTGCCTGGATCTTGGTGTCAGCCCAAAAGACTGAGGGCGAGGGAGGGCGGAAGATTATCAACAGCAAACATGTAGGAGGGCAGGGACGGCTCATTCTCGGAGGTCAGGGGAGTTCTGTGCTTTTGGACCTGAGTTTGATAACCTCAGTTCCTCCTTATCTCTGCTGAGCTGCAGTATCTCATAACTTCAGCACGCTCGCCCCCACCCTGAGTCTGTCGACTTCGGTGCTGATGAAGTTCACATGCTTGGCACTATGGCCAGTGCCTCACAGCCTTTCCTTTTAACTAAGACTCTATTGGCGTTACGCACCCCCAAGTGACACCCTCCTCCTGGGAAAATATGGATTATTTCAGCATCCAAGACTTACTACTGAGACCTAGTGATAACTAAAGAAGGCACTTTTCTCTCTCCTCTTTTTTTTTTTTTTTTTTTTTTTTTTTTTTTGAGACGGAGTCTCGCTCTGCCGCCCAGGCTGGAGTGCAGTGGCCGGATCTCAGCTCACTGCAAGCTCCGCCTCCCGGGTTCACGCCATTCTCCTGCCTCAGCCTCCTGAGTAGCTGGGACTACAGGCGCCGCCACCTCGCCCGGCTAGTTTTTTGTATTTTTTAGTAGAGACGGGGTTTCACCGTGTTAGCCAGGCTGGTCTCGATCTCCTGACCTCGTGATCCGCCCGCCTCGGCCTCCCAAAGTGCTGGGATTACAGGCTTGAGCCACCGCGCCCGGCCTCTCTCTCCTTTGTGCCGGCTTGGTTACTGATTTACTCCTACTCTCGCAGTAGCTTGCAGAATTCACAGATGCGATTTAGAGCGGCTAAATGTTTCTGGTTGAAGTTTTCATGTGTTAGAGAAAACAAAATCCTTTTAGGGAAACCATGGAGTCGATTTTTGCCCTTTTTCTCCAATGGTTCTTCATGTTTCCTTTAATATTTTTTTCAGAGCTATCTCTCCTGAGAATCATACCTTTTGTGGCTGGTTCCCTGTATGTTTCGAGTTCAAACTGGATTCCGTAACTTTCATTTCTGTCCTCATGAAACCCTTCTCACCCAAGCAAACCTGTAGCACATGCCTCTCTCCCTGTGGTCCTCTACAGCTTTAAAGCTCTCTGCTCTTTGGGATTACAGAGGGTCTAGTATTTGGCAGTTTCCTGAGCCATGACTTTGCAAAGAAAAAACAATACAGGTCTGATGGCATTACAACTTCATAAAAAATTAATTCAGTGGTGCTCATAGATTGCCTTAATTTCCTTCATGATTTCAGGTTGGCTGTCTCCTCTCCCTAGTTTTAGAATGTAGTAGATAGAATGCCCTTAACTATATGGGTGGATGGTTGATTACTCAAAGTCAGGTAAAGTGGAAAATTATAATGGTTATATTCTAACTCATTTTAAGTTCATTTGCCAAGAGCTTTTTTTATTTATCTTTTGGGTCTGGATCCTCTGAGAGGAGTTCTGTAACCGTGATGCATCTAAAATGTCCCTTTCTCTTACTTTAATGTGGAATGAGAACATAAAGAGGCTTCCAAAGCTATCTCCATACCGTAGAATTCCTAGAGTCTTAGAATTTTTCTCCCTGGTCTTTTACAGCTGCCTTGCACATGCCTAATTAGTCATTTTAACAACCCCTTTATCAAAGCTTTTAACGGCATCCAACATAGTCTTTATGGGGACATCTCTCTGTTTGAACTTGTATTTTTCCTCAGGTTACATCATATTCAATTAGTGTAATTACATTTAAAGCTAATATAATGCCAGGCACGGTGGCTCACGCCTGTAATCCCAGCACTTTGGGAGGCCGAGGCAGGCAGATCACGAGGTCAGGAGTTCGAGATCAGCCTGGTCAACATCCCTGTCTCTACTAAAAATACAAAAATTAGCTGAACATGGTGGCGGGTGCCTGTAATCCCAGCTACTTGGGAGGCTAAGGCAGGAGAATTGCTTGAACTCAGGGGTTGGAGGTTGCAGTGAGCTGAGATCGTGCCACTGCACTCCAGCCTGGGTGACAGAGTGAGACTCCGTCTCTAAAAAAATAAAATAAGAAATAAAGCTCATATAAGCAGAGTGGGAACAAGTACACTAACAAGGGAGTTGGAGCAGGAGTGTGCAGGTCAGTACGCTGTGGGCATTGATTATTTGCATTTCAGAGGATGTGGAGAGAGACAGGTAATCTGGTGAATAGGCTGAGCTGAATCGATGGAGCTTCTTCTAAAGTTTATGCTGCTGAATCTAGACTATTGCTTTGTTCTCCCCCGTCTCAAGCTCACATTATAAATTTCCATTTATAATTCTTGGTTCTCTGTGTATTCTCTCAGAAACAACTGCCATTGTATGAGTAGGAGTTACCTGTCTGTCAATGAGAGAAACCCAAAGCAAGGTCTTTCTAGTAGCTTCTGGCCCAGCCGAATAACAATTAGGCTTAAATGAGTGGCACCTGAAATTCAGAGTAGCTGCTCTCTACTTCAAAACGCAGCTCCAGGGAGTCCTTAGACCTCCAGAAATTACATGAAGCATTCCGTTCCTATGTGCATCTTTCTGAGAAGAAATAACTTTTCCAAAATCCTTAAGGGGTCTGTGATCCCCTAAAGATCAAGAATCAGTACTTACATGTGGCTTTGTCCACTCGGGGGAAGAAAAGTACTTGGTGATCTCAGCGAATGATATCTTTAACTGCTAAGCCGCTTTTTCCAACTGGCAGAAGCCCTTGAGAAGAGTTTATTAAGAATGAAGGAAAAAAAGATCCCTGGGTACTTTACACAACTGTTCCTAAAATTCACCCCCCACCCATGCACTGAGCAGGACCACGTGTCTCAGCCTGGGGGTACAGCCCTGAACAAGTGCCCACCATCCCGGCCCTTGGGAAGCTGCGTTCCATGGGGACATCTGCAAACCACGGGTAAGTAAAAGACATGTGTGGAACCCCAGTCATTGGAAAGGTGTTGTGGAAAGAGTAAAGTGGAGGGGCTTGGAAAGCCATGTGATTTTAATTAGGGTGGTTAGAAGCTCATCTGTGAATTGGGAACATCTGGGTGGCCACCTGCATGAAGTGTAGGAATGAGCTTGAAAATATTTGATGAAAGCATTCCCGAGAGAGGGAAATAAGTGTGCAAACGCTCTGAGGCAGCCGTGTGCCTGGCATATTTGAGGAACAAGGAGGCCAGCATGGCTGCAACAGACAGGATCTGATTTACATTTGGAGAGGTGCATCAGAGACTATAGACTGCAGGTGGCCAAGGGCAGGCGCAGGGAGGCCTCTGGGCCTCTTTATAAATACATGAATTTATGGATAGGTTTAGGAAGGCCACTTCCTAAGCCTGTCAAAATGCATGTGTTTATAAAGAAATTTGTTTTTCAGGCATTTAAATTATTTAAATGGATTTGCATTTAAATTATTAATTAAGAATTAAGAATTATTACTTATATATTCATTTATAAAAAACAAAAGAGGACATACAAATCAGAAATGTGTAAAAATAAATTTAAATTGGCCGGGCGCGGTGGCTCAAGCCTGTAATCCCAGCACTTTGGGAGGCCGAGACGGGCGGATCACGAGGTCAGGAGATCGAGACCATCCTGGCTAACACAGTGAAACCCCGTCTCTACTAAAAAAATACAAAAAACTAGCCGGGCGAGGTGGCGGGCGCCTGTAGTCCCAGCTACTCAGGAGGCTGAGGCAGGAGAATGGCGCAAACCCGGGAGGCGGAGCTTGCAGTGAGCTGAGATCCGGCCACTGCACTCCAGCCGGGGCGACAGAGCGAGACTCTGTCTCAAAAAAATAAATAAATAAATAAATAAATAAATTTAAATCATAACAGTAGCTTGGTGGCAACCTAAAAATAATGAAAATAGCATTTTATTTTATATTTTTAATGTTTTATTTCAATAGTTTTTGGGATACAGGTGGTTTTTGGTTACATGCATAAGTTCTTCAGTGGTAATTTCTGAGATTTTGGTGCACTTGTCATCCAAACAGTGTACACTATACCCAATGTGTAGTCTTTTATCCCTCACCCCCCTCCCACCCTTCCCCTGGAGTCTCCAAAGTCCATTATTTCATTCTTATGCTTTTGCATCCTCATAGCTTAGCTCCTACTTATAAGTGAGAATATGCAGTGTTTGCTTTTCCATTCCAGAGTTACTTCACTTAGAATAAGGGCCTCCAGCTCCATCCAAGTAGCTGCAAAGGTCATTGTTTTGTTCCATTTTGTGGCTGAGTAGTATTTTATGGTGTATATATACCACATTTTCTTTATCTACTCATTGGCTGATGGGCACTTAGGTTGGTTCCATATCTTTGCAATTGTGAATTGTGCTGCTGTAAACATGCGTGTGACAGTGTCTTTTTCATGTAATGTCTTCTTTTCCCATGGGTAGATACCCAGCAGTGGGATTGCTGGATCAAATGGTAGTTCTACTTGTAGTTCTTTAAGGAATCTCCACACTGTTTCCCACAGTTGTTGTACTAGTTTACATTCCCACCAGCGGCGTAAAAGTGTTCCCTTTTCACCACATCCATGCCGGTAGCTATTATTTTTCGACTTTTTAATTATGCCATTCTAACAGGAGTAAGGTGGTATTTCATTGTGGTCTTAATTTGCAATTTTCTCATGATTAGTGATGTTGAACATTTTTCCATATGTTTGTTGGATGTCTGTATGTCTTATTTTGAGAACTGTCTATTCATGTCCTTTGCTCACTTTTTGATGGGGTTGTTTTTTTCTTGTTGATTTGTTTGTAAATTCTGGATATTAGTCCTTTGTCAGATGCATAGTTTGCAAATATTTTCTCCCGCTCTGCGGGTTGTCTGTTTACTCTGCTGTTTCTTTGGCTGTGCAGAAGCTTTTTAGTTTAAATAGGTTCCATTTATTTGATTTTGTTTTGGGACAACTGGCATTTTAATGTATATCCTTTCAGAATTATTTCTCATATTCCCTTATAAAAATGGAATCCTATTGGAAAGACTGTTTTTCACCTAACAGTTTATTGCAGAAATCCATCCATATCAACAAGCAAAGGGCTACATTATTATTAAATGTAATCCATATGTACCATTTTTTTTTATTGTGATAAAGTATACATGCATTTTTTTTTTTTTGAGGGGAATTAGTGGCCTCTAAACTCCGGCTCCTCAATGTGTCCTGGGAGACCCACAGCAGTGAGATCTCCAGCAGCTTTTGAGGGACAGAGGATCGTGGGCCCTGCCCTGAAGGAGGAGGAACCCTGGCCCAACCAGAGTTTGCAGGAGGTCTGCAAGGCGGGAGGGCTGTTCCTCCCACCCCTCTGCTCGGGCTGCTCCTCAAGCCTCTGTATTCTCTTGTGCCATCTGCTTTTCTCCATTCACATTCCTTGGCCAAAATCGATTCCTGTTACAACTTCAAGCATGATCGTGTGACATTCTGCTTTCATTCCGAATCTCTTATCCATCCATCCCTCGGGACTGGGAGACACTTTCCTATGTCAGTTTTTGTAGAAAGCACTGGGGATACGTAATGATCAAGGCGCTATGTCTTCCTCAGAGAATGTTCTGGAAGTGGATGAGGATGTCTGGGTGGGAGATATGGCTGGTGGGTCATCAGCTCACGGAAGTCACTGAGGCCACCTGAGTACTGCGGTCCTTGGGAAGAGTATGTGGGATGAGATCAGAGAGCCGGGGATGGGAGCCCATGGGAGACGCAGCCACAGATGGCAGCACGTGCTGGGCAGTGCCCTGGGCTGCAGGGCCAGGGAGAGCGAGACCACCATGATAGCATGTGTGCAGGACTCACCAGGACCCAGGCACCCTCAGAGGGTGTGACGTGGGTGACCTCATCTCATCCTCGTGGCACACACAGGAGTAGAAAGTGATCAGTATCTCCATTTTAAAAATGCGGCAGCAAAGATCCTAGAAAAGTGGGTGCTGGAGCAAGATTCAGCTACTGTTGTTGGTCTCTAAGGTCCCTGTGCTTACCCAGTGATGCTGAGATTAGGACAGAATGTATCCTCTGGGGGAGTAACACCAGCCTCCACCCACGGGCAGATCCAGGGCAGCCTCCAGGGCGGAGGAAGGCCAGGAGGGTCGCAGTGGATGAGAAGAGTGGGGACTGCCGTTCAGGAACCCTGGCTGTGATCTGGGGAAAAGAGGTGGGCAGGCGGTGGTGGCTCTTCATTTCATTTTCATTTGAAAGGTGGAAGATACTAATGGGTGTTTCAATGCTGCAAGAGCTGTGTGTGGGCGGAGGCTGTGGGGGACGGGGCTAACAGACAGCCAAGGTCCTGGGAGTCTCGGCAGGAGGGGAGCCCTCCTTCCTAGAAGGACCAAGCAGGCAAGAATGTCCCTGACATTGGGCGTAGGGGAAGGGGAGGAAAAAGGGAAATTTAAATTTCATGCCTATTGCCACCTATTCCTGAAGCCACCCACTGAGAGGGAGAGGGAGGTGATGGAGGGAAAGGAGAGGTTTGCAACAAGTGCCATAAGAACAAAATAGGGAGTGACCAGGCCAATGGAAGGACGTGGAATAGCACTGGGAGGCCGGCTGGCTCCGAGACCACTGTGTGGGCATGTGCTTGGCCTCTGCAGCTTGGGCATAAATGCCCTTATCCAGTGTCCATTCAAAGACCAGCTCCAGGCCTTGCATGCCCCATGAGCAGGAGGTTAGGTCCTTTTGTCCCTGAAAGATTCCTCCTTGAGGAAGTCTAGCCCCGGGGGCTCACTAAGTTTAAATGCCTGTTCAGTTGATACCCATCTCTGTACTTGAAGTGGGCAGTAGGCATTTTTTTTTTTTTGCCACTGAATATCCACTCCCCTTCTGGTAACAGCACCCAGATTTAACTCCAGGGAGATCTGCTTCCCTCGTTCTCAGCTATGGGACATAGGTGGGATCGACCCCTCACCTAACTCCAGGCTGAGTTAGGATTCACTTGAGCTTAAAGAACATCCCATCTCCTGGCCTAGTGGGAAATGATTCCACTCTATGAGAACCAAGGAGGCAGAGGGCGTTTCGCCAGTGTTCCTCGGAACACGGACCCGCTTCCCTGCTGTGTGTGCGTTCAGAAGAGGCTGCTTCCCTCCCCTGGCGGTGGGAGGTAAAGGCACGTGTCTGGAGCTGCCATGGCCACGTTGACATCGTGAGGTATCTTGGGTCCTTCTGGGGTGGGGACTCACAGAAATTGAGGCTGAGCCTGTCAACGTGGAAGGTGGATTAGAAAGACTGGGAAACTCTTTGAGTCCTTGGAGATGCTGGCTGAGCTGCTGGATCATCCCTCTCTAGAGGCCACACCTATTGCGGACTTCTAATAAGAAGGTTGGAAGCGTATGATATTGCCGATAATTTGGCAAGTGCTGACCTACAAGAATGGAAATCTCTTGTGGTTCAACTTGAATGTTGAAACTCATAAATTCCTTTGATTTTCTAAGACAATTTTAGGTGGGTGGGGTTTTCATCAACTCAAAGACTTCTAGCAAATATAACACGGGACTTAGAATCCTGTTCCTGAGGAAGGGGTGGTGCCCTCCGAGGTCCCGGGAACTGATTGCTCCAGAACCTGTGGCTGCGCAGCTGCCGCTGCCCCTCACTGCTCTTGCTGCAAAGCTCGGGTGATGCACGGAGATGCGAAAGTTTGCTGCTGCTGGACCACTGCTGGCTCCTATGGCCCTGCCCGAGGGGTCAGATCAACCAGCCTCAGGTTTCCAGCAGAACTGAGAGTCTCTGGGGATTCTGCCCCAGCCTGAATAAATTATAATTCTGTGCAAAATCCAGCTGAGTTCAGCAAATGGAAGTGGGTTAGCCCTCAGAGCCCCACTCCACGTGGGGTATGACAGCAGCCTTAGCTATCAGCTGCACCCAAGGTGGACATTCCCTCACGTTAAACATCGGCATGGCCTAAACTTGATGCCTTCCCAACATTTGTTAGAGAAGAGATTGAAGGGACCTCAAGTTGCAAAAAGATATTTGAATTTTTTAAAAATCTCAAGCTAGTATTTGGAAATGGCCAGCAAGGACTTGGATATGGTGAGGTAAGTCAGACCAGTACCAATTTTATAGGCTGAACGGAGGTTTTCTAGGTGAGAATGCACAAGACGTAAACAGTTAACTTTTCTGCTCATGTTGCTCAACTGGTTTCTTTTTCTCTAAAGTAACTATGGCCTGAACTTGAAGCCATAAAAATAAATATATATATATATATATATATGGAGTCTCACTCTGCCTGGACTGGAGTTCTTCGACACCATCTCAGCTCACTCAACCTCTGCCTCCCCAGTCTAAGAGATTCTCCTACCTCAGCCTCCTGAGTAGCTGGGATTACAAGTGTGTGCCATGACACCCAGCTCATTTTTGCATTTTTAGTCGAGACAGGCTTTCACCATGTTGGCCACACTGGTCTAGAACTCCTGACCCCAAGTGATCCACCTGCCTTGGCCTCCCTTGGCTTACAGGCGTGAACCACTGCGCCCAGCCTTGAAGTCATAATTAAGTAGTATTAACACATCATATCTCATCAGGTAATAGACTTTTGCTTTTTTTGGAGGAGTCATACCAGAGTTTGCATACAAACTCTTCCTGTGTGTAATGTATGCTTATTCATTCATATTGACTGAGAGTCTCCGACGTGTCACTGCATAGCCAGCGTGACTTCCCCAGTCAGATGACTTCCCCCTATGCTTAAGTCTTTACCTCCCTGTACCCCTCGCCAGCTCCTGCTGGAACAGGCACTAACCCCCAGGCTGAACAAGGACTTGCTTCATAAGCCGTCAAAGAAGAAACTCTTCTTTGGCTTTTTTCAGTCTGACAAAAGTCAGTGGTGGCCTCCAAACATTTCTCATTTTCCCAATCATTGAATAACTTCAGCACAATGATATGGCGCAACCCGTTGCTGACAAAGGCTCAGAGCCCAAGCCTTTCAAAGCGAAGGACCTTGTCTGGTTCCACTGTCAAGGCAGGAGATTGAGTTCAGCTCAGTTTATTGGTTAAACATTGTCACCCTCTGTTCCTCCCACGGGTTTGTCTGTTCCAAATGCTGACCCCAGAAAAAAGTTCACGTGCTCTTTCCTGAGCCAAAACATATAAAGAACAGCCTCACTTGCACCGTGTTATGCAATCACTTTCATTGCAAGGGCCGAAGTTCAAGGAGCTGTTAAAGTTGATGCGCCTTTTTTTCCTCAAGGGTGAAACATAAGGAATTGCATGGGATTTTACTGTGAGAGTCAGATGGTGAGAATTCCTTAACATGTGCCTTTCTGAGGTGGAAATTGGGTTCCCCAGAATTGTGACTGTTTGATACTCAGGTGAAGAAATTATTCTCATTGTAACCTCTTCCCCTTGGAGATTAAAGGCTGGATGAACACTTTGTTTGGCACTGCTTTTGATTCTCATGTAGGCGTGAAAGAAAAATGATCTGTTTAATGCCATGTGCCTGCCTTAAGAGCTGTCCTTAAGTATAGCCAAAGGATTATATAATAAGCAAGATTTATATAATAATTTTGTACATGTTGCCACCAAAATATTACTGTGATTTCCTATGACATAAAGCTTTCATCTGTTGCAATCAGGAAAGAATCGAGTCAGCTTTTTCTGGGGGGGAAATGTGCTAGAAAGCCCTTCTGGAAACCATTTCTCAAAATCATGCAAGCTGGAATGGTAACCTAGAACCTAATGCTTTAACAACCACCAGTCATCAGTAAAATAAAACATATAATACTAAAATAGCTAATAAACAACAAGGGCTACATGCCAAATGGATTCAGTAAGAGATTATTTGGGGAACTGATGTGAGACAGACCCATGTCGTCATCAACCTTCTCTGGAAGGTCCAGGAACAGAGGACAAGAGAAGAAATCTTCCGATATCATATTCATTGATTTGGACACCATGTAGTTAAATGGCAGTTGCTCTAGCCCACTGTTTATATTGAGTCAAAGGCAGGGGGTTATTTCTTACAGTGGAAGTGCAGCTGGGTGGCCTCTCCATTGTGTCTGTTTACAACCCACTGAATGGGCATATTCGGGGTGCCAGGGAAATGACTAGAAAAGAATCAGGTTGTGATGAGCAGGCATATGGTGGCGTTTCTGGTAGACAATACTTTCCTCTTCCTCTTAAATACAAACTATAAGCATTGTGACGAGAAAGGACCCTCATTATGAATTTTATGTATTAAATACTAATAGTTTGTTACAGTTTATTACATGATCAATGTTTAAATTAAAAGCTCTATTCAAAGGAATGTATTAGTTTGCTAGGACTGCCGTAATAAAGTAGCACAAACTGGGTGGCTTAAGCAACAGAGATTGACTTTCTCACAATTCTGGAGAGAGCTGGCTGGGATCAAGGTGCAGTCACGGGTTGTTCCCTCCTGAGGGCAGAGAGGGAGCAGCGTCCCAGACCTCGCTGCCAGCGTCTGGGGGTTGCTGGTGATCTGTGGTGTTCGGAGCTTGTAGCAGCACCCTGATCTCTGCCTTTATCTACACAGGGTGTGCCTGTGTCCAAATGCCCCTTTTTAATTTTTATTTTATTATTATTATTTTTTTGAGATAGAGTTTCACTGTTGCTGCCCAGGCCGGAGTGCAGTGGCGCAATCTCAGCTCACTGTGACCTCTGCCTCCTGGGCTCAAGCAATTTTTCTGCCTCAGCCTCCCAAGTAGGTGGGATTACAGGCACGCGCCACCACGCCCAGCTAATTTTTGTATTTTTAGTAGATACGGGTTTTCACCATGTTGGCCAGGCTGGTCTGGAACTCCTGACCTCAAATGATCTGCCCGCCTCGGCCTCCCAAAAGGTTGGGATTACAGGCATGAGCCACCTTGCCTGGCCACCCCCCTTTTTTTTTTAATAGGGGCACCAGCCATATTGAATTAGGGCCTGTCCTACTCCAGTATGACCTCATCTTAACTAATAATGTCTTCAAGGACCCTTTTCTTTTCTTTTCTTTTCTTTTTCTTTCCTTCCTTCCTTCCTTCTTTCTCTCTCTCTCCTTCCTTCCTTCCTTCCTTCCTTTCTTCTTTCTTTCTTTTTCTGAGACAGGGTCTCTGTCTGTTACCTAGGCTGGACTGCAGTGGCATAATAACAGCTCACTGCAGCCTTGACCTCCCAACCTCAAGTGATCCTCCTGCTTCGGCCTCCCAAGTACTTGGGATTACAATCATGCACCATCACACCTAGCTAACACCTGGCTAATTTTTGTATTTTTTGTAGAAATTGGGTCTCATAATGTTGCCCAGGCTGGTCTTGAACTCCAGGGCTTATGTGATCCTCCCCCCCTCGGCCTCCCAAAGTGCTGGGATTACAGGCATAAGCACCTGTGCCTGGCTGAGGACCCTATTTCTAAAGCAGGTCATCTTCTGAGACACTAAGGGTTAAAACTTCAACATATGAATTGGTTGGGGCACAGTTCAAGCCATAACAAGTAAACCTAATTTTGGACCAGATATTCAGGGACAATGTGTCCTGGGCCCATTTTTAAATTAATTAATTGTTTAAAGCAGAAAGGTGCTGTACCAGAAATAGGTTCTACCACTCATAGTGGGGGAAGCAAAACAGTGAGAAGGAAACATGTCCAAATCCAGACTGTGGCTTCTGTTCTGGCAAAGTGGCATCTTGACGACAGTCTGGATCTGCTCACTGCAGAGGGTCAGAGGGTGCGGCCCGAGTGGCACCCACATCCTGGTTGCCTTGGAGGATGCAGGATGGAGCTGCTCAAGGGCAGGGCACTCTGGAGCCCCCCCAGCTCCTTGGGCTTTGTCTGGCCCTACAATGTTGTCCTCACAAAAAACAAAAACAAACAAAAAACAGGAAAACAGAGAGGGAGCAGGTATAAAGGTGAAGCGAGCAGAAGGCAACCTCAGCAGTACTGTAAGAGTGGGTGCCCTGTTCCACAGACTGAAGAGCACTAGAACTTGGCAGAATGACGCCCAGACAGGACCCCATTCCTCCACATTGTTAAACCTCGCACCATGGTTCCGGCCAGAGGTAGCTTCACCCGGCTCTGCCATTTCTAAGTCGAAAACCCTGTACCTACTTGGCAGTCCCATGCAGGTGACTCAGCAGTTAGCTGGGAGCAGAGCCTTGCCAGAAACGTACCATGTGGCTAACAGGCAAAAGCAAGCCAGGACAAAAGTGCCTCCTGTGGGAGGCACTTTCTCTGTGCAGGTGGGCATGTAGGTTGGGGTTAAGCAGCTCCTATCCCTGGGGTCACCTGAATTCAGACTTTCAGTCTTTCATTGGGGGAAGGGATATTTGCAATGGATAGAATGTTACATACATTTGCCTGTATTGAGTGTGTGACAGGCAAAGAATTAAAAATGACAGCTGTGGTATGGTTGTGGTGGCTCATACCTGTAATCCCAGCGTTTTGGGAGGCCAAGGTGGGAGGATTACTTGAGCCCAGGAGTTCGAGACTAGCCTGTGCAACACAGCAAGACCCCATCTCTACAAAATATTTAAAAATTAGTCCTATGTGGTGGTGCATGACTGTAGTCCCAGATAGGAAGCTGAGGCGGGAGGATTGCTCGAGTCCAGGAGTTCAAGGCTGCAGTGAACCATGATTGCACCACTGTACTGCAGCCTGGGCAATAGAGCAAGACCCTGTCTCTAAAAAAAGAATTACAACTCTCCACAACTAGTGCTCACTTTCCCCAAGACAGTGATGGGGTTAGCTTTCTAACAGTTTAAAGAGAAACTCTTCAAAAATTCCTTTTCACTCTAATATTTTTATTTTTATGGGTTTTCTTTTCTTTTCTTTTTTTTTTTTTTTTTGAGATGGAGTCTCACTTTGTTGCCCAGGCTGGAGTGCAGGGGCGCAATCTCGGCTCACTGCAACCTGTGCCTCCCAGGTTCAAGTGATTCTCCTGCCTCAGCCACCTAAATAGCTGGAATTATAGGCACACGCCACCATGACTGGCTAATTTTTGTATTTTTAGTAGAGACAGGGTTTCACCATGTTGGTCAGGCTGGTCTCGAACTCCTGACCTCGTGATCCACCCTCCTTGGCCTCCCAAAGTGCTAGGATTACAGGCGTGAGCCACTGCGCCCGGCCTATTTTTATGTTTTTAAAGAGCCGGGATCTCACCTTACTGCCCAGGCTGGTCTTGAACTCGCTCAAGGGATCCTCCTGATTTGGCCTTCCAAATTGCTGGGACTATAAGTGTGAGTCATTGTGCCCAACCTCACTCCAAAATTTTGACCATGTTGATTTTAAGGCACAGAACTGGACTCAGTACATCTTAAAGAAAAGGCAGAGAAGTGGACAGTGCATGGGGTTGGAGCTGGAAGCCGGCAGGGGCAGAGCCGTCTCCAGGCACTGGGTCTCCGTATTTCTCTACTGTGCTCTGCCTGCCGTACTTCCTCAGTGAGGTGGCCTTTCCCCTCCTTCCTTCTGACTGGCCAGTAGCCTTGGCATTGTCCGGCACAGATGCCGGCAGAGCTGGTCTTTTTGGCTCGGCGAATTAGCCGCTGGAGACTTCGTGCCTCCGAGATGCGCTGTCCTGGTCAGGTGATCTCTGAGGTGCAGTCAGTGGGCCTGTCACAGAGCCAGCCCAGTGAGGGTGACACTGTCTTCCAAAAACAGGGCTGATTTGGAAATGTGTGGCAACCTTTTACCTTTTGTCTTCTGGCATAATTCTACCCAAACATTTACTGATTGAAACAAATAGTGTGACTTAATTATAAATTGCTTTCATTTTATTTTCTCCTTATATTAGGTTTAGTCATTATGATGATTCTTTTGATAATCTATATCATCTATGAACCTTATTTCTGATTAAGATGGTATTATATTAGTCTTTTTCTGAGACAGGGTTTCATTCTGTTGCCTGGCTGGAATGCAGTTGCCCCTAGCTTTTTCTTTTTTTTCTTTTTGAGATGGAGTTTTGCTCTTGTTGCCCAGGCTGGAGTGTGACGGCACGATCTTGGCTCACTGCAACCTCCAACTTCCGGGTTCAAGTGAGTCTCCCGCCTCAGTCTCCCAAGTAGCTGGGGTTACAGGCATGCGCCGCCATGCTCAGCTAATTTTTTGTATTTTTAGTAGAGATGGGATTTCACCATGTTGGTTAAGCTGGTCTTTAACTCCTGACCTCAGGTGATCCACCCGCCTCGGCCTCCCAAAGTGCTGGGATTATAGGCATGAGCCACTGTGCCCAGCTGGCCCCTAACTTTTTAAAAATGTACAACATTTGGAGGAGACTCTTCCACCAGAATCTATGAGAAGCCTGTAAGTCACAGGTGCTGAATGCAAGGTGAAGCCCATTCAGCCGCTGAGCAAAACCTAGCTGGGGAAGTCGCATGTGTCTAAGCGTGTATTGGAGTGAGTCAGGCATGGCTGGCGGAAGGCATCTGGCCATGACTGTTTTCTTGTTATTTCTTATCTATGTCCTGGTTATTTATTTGCTTTTGGTTGCTGCACTGTAATTTAGAACTTTGATACAACGGTTGGTCACACTTTGTCACAAACTCTAGTTCAGAGTGAGTCCAATATTTTGGGTGGGGAAATAGACCGTGAAACATCTGCATACATGCTCTTTTTCTTTGTTTTTTGTTTTGAGACGCAGTCTCACTCTTGTCTCCCAGGCTGGAGTGCAGTGGCAGGATCTCAGCTCATTGCAACCTCTGCCTCCCAGGTTCAAGTGATTCTCCTGCCTCAGCCTCCCGAGTAGCTGGGATTACAGGCACCCGCAACCACACCCAGTTAATTTTGGTATTTTTAGTAGAGGCAGGGTTTCACCGTGTTGGCCAGGCTGGTCTCGAACTCCTGGCCTCAGGTGATCCGCCCGCCTCAGCCTCCCAAAGTGCTGGGATTACAGGCGTGAGCCACCGCACCCGGCTGCTTGCTCATTTTTGCATGCATTTAGGGCAATTGCTGTAAGGGTTAACATGCTTTTGTGCCCCAATATATTCAGAAAGGTCTCCCCTTTCTAACATCCTTTATGTTGTACTCATGGCCAACCACTTTGCTCTATGTCCTCATACACAGGAAGTATTAGTAGAGTCTTCTACACTTTCTTATTTCAGGTGATGAGGCACTTCACCTTTCACAGACATCTTACACACGCACTGGCTGATGATCTCACAGTGGCTGTCAATGCCACAGGTGTGTCCTTTTGTTGTTGCTCCCATAGCCATCCAGCGGAGCAGAGTTTAGATCCACAGTTGGCTCCATGGGCACCTGATGGACGCAGGGTTTAAATCCACAGGATGGAGGTGATGAGTTCCACCAAGGTTCTCATGTGCTGGTCTTCAGTTCACACAAACCACATGATGATTGCTTCTTTGTGCTACCCGTGACTCGCCTGCAGCTGGGCTGAATGAGGCTGCTCTCCTCTTCATCGCTGTGTCCATGAGCAGGAACAGCGTCCCTGCTAAGCTTGTCTCTGGTGTGCACTCACCACCTCAGTGCACCCCAAAAAGCCTGGCAGGAAGTGGGGGAGCAGACATTCCCCCAGGGAACACATCCTCTGTGGATCGGGTTCCAACCATCCCTTTGTGACTGTCTGGGGTGGACCCAACATGGGTAACAAGCCCTGCCATTTCCGGAGCACTACGTGCTAAGTAAGCATCATTCATTCATCATGTCACTTAATCCTGACAGCAGCCCTGCCAGGCTCCTGTGGTTGCCTCATTGTTACAGATAAGGAAATGGAACCTCTGAAGAGTTAAGTAACTTGGTGAAGGTGACTCAGCAGGACATGCTAGCGTGTTGGCCCAGTTGTCTCTAATTCTTACCTCTTCACTCTTGTCACCTTGCTGCTGCTGCTGCTGCTACTTTTTCTTTTTTCTTTTGGGGACAAGATCTCATTATCTTGCCCAGGCTAGAGTGCATTGGCTATTCACAGACACAATCCTACTATTGATCAGCATGGGAGTTTTGACCTGCTCTGTTTCTGACCTGGGCCGATTCACCCCTCTGTAGGCAACCTGGTGGTCCCCTACTCCTTGGAGGTCACCATGTTGATGCTGAACATAGTGCAGATGCCCCAGCCGTGTAGCGCACTACAGCCCAGGCCTCCTGGGCTCAATTGGTCCTCCCACCGCAGCCTCCTAGTAGCTGAGACTACTGGGACGGGCCCACATGCCTGGCCTCCTTGCTTCTCAAAGGTGCAGGTTTCAGGGAGCCTGGCTTTGCTTTCTGAATTCATTTTTTTCCTTCCAGCGCCAAGCAGCTTTATACTCTCCTTGACCACCTCTCCTAGAGCCTTTTAAACCTGGCATATAGGAAGGGAGCTCAGATGTTCACACTGTGCAGGTGGATGACTTAACATTGACATGCTGCTTTCCACGACGGTGGCATTGTACACCTCAAAATATTGGTAGCCTGTAGAATTGCATATATGAGTCTGGACAAGGCAGATACATTACTGTGAGGGGAGAGGGAGGTTGATGGTCTACATTTTATTTGGAGCTACAGCTGCGTGCTTAAGTCATATGGAGCTCACTTTTAAAAGGGGGATGATATGGGTGGAATTATGTCTGCGTTGAAGTCCTAACCCCTAGTACCTGTCAATGTGACCTTACTTGGAACTAGGGTCACTGCAGGTGAAATTAGTTAAGGTGAGGTCATACTGGGGTAGGGTGGGCCGCTCATCCAATATGACTGGTGCCCTTATAAGAAGACAGAGACATACAGAGAATTCCAAATGACAAGGAAGGCAGAAATTGGAGTGACTGCAAGCTGAGGAATACCAAGGATTGACTGCAAATGCCAGAAGCCGAGAGGCAAGAAGGATCCTCCCCTACAGGCGTCAGAGGGAGCGCGGCCCCATGACACCAGGATTTCAGACTTCGGGCCTCTGAACTATGGAGAACCCATGTCTATGGTTTCAAGCCACCCCGTTTGTGGTATTTTTTTAATGGCAGCCCTAGGACATGAATCCAGGAAAGAGATGGGTGTGTCCTCTTTGGGACAGCTGGTCTGGGAGGGTCAGAATTGTCCTTATCGTCCTGCACGGTCACTGGGTCTTCAGCCACACTGTGCCCATTCTTGTGGATCTTGGCCTCATACCATATCCAGACACTGAAAACAAGAAAAGGTAAAGGTGTAAATTAAATAAAAATGAACACAAAAAGACAAGTGGTTTTAAGATGTGTTCTATTTGTTTGAAAGGCTCTGAAGGAAAGCTGAGGAGTTTTCTTTCCATGGTAAGAATGATTCCAACACAGATACTTCCTGGTAACATGAGCCACGTCGGAGAGAACGATGACCAGACTGAATGCTTCCACCGTGGAAGCCTGTAGAAAGCCTGACCTCCTTCCACAACCTTCACAGGAAGGACTTCGATCTTCTTGTAATCAGTGTGCACCAGCCCCTTGGTGCCCGGCCATCAGCTACCAGCTTTTTTTCAGCAGACCCTTGTGTCATAGTTCCTAGAGGCTTTTCCTTGGTCAGAAATGTAGTCTGCCTCTCCCCTTCCTTCCTTCCCATTCCCATGGATTTTTGTCACCATGCTTCTTGTCACCACATCACCCACCAGGTTCACCATTCATTTATTTATCTATCCAGGTTTGCCACTGGCCAATTTTTCCTGACCTAAACCTCCCTTATATATGAAGAGCTATTTGACAACCAGCCATGTCAAGACTGTGGGAAATTTGATAAGGCCCCTCCAGTCTCTTCAACAAATAAATGGCTCTACATGAAAGGGAAACTATTATGGGTTGAAATACTCAAGCTGTGTGTCCATCCAGTATTATGTATATGTCTTGTCTGTTTAGATCCCAATTTAAACAAAGTGTAAAAAGACATTTTTTGAGATAATTGAAGAACGTTAAGCATGGGCTGGACACTATAAACTAAAAATAAAATCCTAACTCACCTAACTGAATGGACCCCGTCTTGGCCAAGGGGACCCCAGAAAAATCGTTAAAACATGTCCAGCCATGACTACAGGACAAGGCAGACGTGCCGTCTTATAACCACTTTCTTTTGCAGTTTAGACACAACAGCCAATCAGCATTAATGCTAAAATGGAGATCAGAAAGACTGACAGGACACCAGGCAGTAAGATACCAGATTAGAAACAGGACCTAGGGCCCTGCCAGGCAAGGGTTAAGTCACACTCCTTATGCTGAAAGTATAAACGATGTTCTCACTGCCACAGGTTTTTCTCTTTCTCTAGCAGCCAGGCAAGCACTGGCCTTGAGATAAGCAGTGTTAAATCAGTTGCAACAGAGGCTGACTCATTTACCCCTGTTCCACCAGTCACCGCTACAGCTCTGATTGGACAAGAGACTGATTTCAGTAACTTTCTCCTGATGAGTTTACAGAGGCTGCACACCCGAGAACCTTTGGTCCTGAACAGCTCTTTTCACACATACGGCCTAATTGTAATAAATGTGAATGTTACATCTCCAGCCCAAAGTGAACATGGGTCATATGTCGCATGCATGTTTGTTACATATGCATGTGTCAGGACCGCCTTCATGACTATTCATAGCTCCTCCTATATCCTGCTGAATATGTATGTCTAGTTAACCCTAAACACGAAGCTCCTACCCCAAACCCTCCTGGAAGTGCCTGTCTCTGGTCTTAGCTGGAAGCATCTTCCCAGACAGAAGAATGGCCACCTTGCAGCCTGAAACCCTTTATAAAAAATAAAATAAAATTTCTCCTCTGCTAAATGTATATATTATAGGTTTTCTTTTAAGGGTAACAGTACTATAATTAATTATATTACATAATTAGACTATTACTTTAAATTTTGTGGGCCATAATAACAGTATTGTACTTAATGTTAGATGCAAATAGATGCGTGTTTACAATTATCATTAATGTTTTCTTGCCGAAAGCATGGGTGGGGCTAGGGGTGGTAATGAAATAAGAACGGCAGGTGAGGCCACATGTTCTTCCATGATGTAAATTGTTCACATAACATGTTTTTTAAAAAAGGACAAACAGACTTTGTGCTCTTTGGTGCCAGTGCAGATCCAGATTCGTGCCTGGGAATACACGTGGGGCACGGGGCATCCTGGAGTGTCGCTGAATTCTTGTAATTGTCACAACAGCAAATGGAGAATTCATGTAGATCCCCTGATTCCACTAGTGTCCCAGAAAGTGCACTGCTGTGTTTTCTAGTTAAAGCAACCTGGTGGCTTGCCGTCCAAAACCATGACAAAGATGAAAACCAGGTGGGCAGAGCTAGGGAACAGTCGTTGAAGCCTGTGTCCTGAGTGGTGCCCGTCTCACTGGCTTCCTCCATGGAGGCCATGCGCATCAGCGCCTGTGCAGGGAACCCCCAGCCTGTATCGCAGATTTTGGTCAACTTTCTTCTGTTATCCCAACCTCCAGGACTCTGTTCCCAAGAGAGGACATACTCTTGTTTCATACTGCTAGTTCAGACAAAATGAGCTCTTGGTAAGGACATCTCACTAAAATGCACGCCTTTGCTCATGCATTCTAGCAATTGTTGAGCACAACTTCCCCTGAAAGGGCCCAGAAGCTGACGCCCCTCAGCAACTACGAGCACACCCAGTGCCTGCACCTCGGTCTCTAGCCCTGTCCCCACTAACAGGAGCCGGGGGTCCTCAGAGAATGGCTGGTTTTATGGCTAGGACAAGGTAGAGACAGTGTGAATATGGAATCCCTTATGCCACAACACAAGGAATGATTAAAAAAAAAAAAAAAAAAAAGCTGGGGCCTAATCAGAAGGATACGCTGGTGGGCAGGGGGACAACTTAAAGGTCTCCCATTGACAGAGTTGGGCACAATTTGAGCACTCGACCAATGAAGTCCAGGAATGCCTGAGAAGCCACTGGAAAAATAGGAATCCTCCAGTCCACAACGATAATAAAAGGAGAAATCAAGCAGGGAGAGAGGAGGGCTCTTGCGCCTAGGAATGGCACGAGCTGATGGTAAACATGGAGTGGTGTGGGAGATGGAAAATCATTTCCATCATCATTTTCATCATCACCATGAAGGCTGGTTCAGGCAGGAATCGTGGGTGGATGCTAAGTCTAGGGGGAATTTTTATGCGGATCAGGATATGTGTGTGGTCTCCTAGTGTCTCTCCATAGACCGGTTTCTCATTGCAAGGGAACCCATAGCAAGTGTGCAGAGGAGAAATGCCTTGAGTTGGGCTATGAATAAGCATCACCCCGGAGGGCTGATGGATGGCGAACCTCTCCAGGTAGGATGCCCCGGAAAGATGCTGCCCCACTTACGCCATTCACTGGCCAGAAACGCATCAGACAAACTCCACATGAAAGCAATTCTATTTAAAACGGGAGGAGGGGGCTGTTCTTCCGAAACACAACATCATAAAAAATAAAGGCTGTGCAAATGTCTCAGATTAAAGATGACTAAGGAGAC
Organism: Macaca thibetana thibetana; assembly: GCF_024542745.1. Taxonomy (NCBI): domain Eukaryota; kingdom Metazoa; phylum Chordata; class Mammalia; order Primates; family Cercopithecidae; genus Macaca; species Macaca thibetana. Next base: position 5,759,899 of record NC_065595.1, read on the forward strand.
ATGACAATGGATGCAGGACCAGATCCAGGATAGTATCCTGCCCTGGAGGCCAAAATTCTATAAAGAACATCAGTGGAACAATTACAAAATTAGAAGAATTTACCAAACAAGATTGTTTTATCGTCACGCAAGACTGTCTCTGCTCTGAGGAAATGCACTTTTGGGGAAAGGGCCGTGATGTGTGCAACATATTCTCAAATGGTTCAGAAAAATTACATACACAGTAATAGCAAGTGAGAAAGCAAATGGGATACAATGTGAATCATAAGAAATCTGGGTAATGGGTGTGGGGGTGTTTTTTTGAGCAATTGTTTTTCTTGAGACTCTTCTGTAAGTTCGAAATTATTTGCAAAGAAAAAGTTTAAAAAGTTGAACACCTGCTATGTGCTATCCTATTGTTTTTGGTATTGGACCAAGATGACCCATTGAGGTCATTTTAGACAATAGCCTAAATTTCCTTTTTTTTATTTTTGTATGCACTTACAACTTATATAAATGGATTGGCTTGATTTCCTTGCCTCTGTTTTATATTCCTGGATTTCGATGAATGGCCAAATGTTTCAGTAGATTAGAAAAAGTACAGGACCTCCTTTACAGAGGAGCCCCTAGGTGGTTAAGAAAACATAACACATAACATTGCAATTAAATGAGTGTATTCGGAGCCCCACAAGGGTGGCATCCTCTGACTTGTTCAGGTTTCCATCAGCAGGATCCAGCAAGTGCCTATCATATGGTATGCATTCAAATATTTGTTGAATGACTAAATTAATTATTCTAAAGTGAGATTTGAAACGTCTGAAACAACCTTTCACCAAGGTTCCAAGTTCTTCATAAAAACAAGTGAAAATGAATCTTTGATATTTGAGATATGCGTTCTTTTTTTTTTTTTTTTTGAGACGGAGTCTTGCTGTCGCCCAGGCTGGAGTGCAGTGGCACTGTCTTGGCTCACTGCAAGCTCCGCCTCCCAGGTTCCCGCCACTCTCCTGCCTCAGCCTCCCGAGTAGCTGGGACTACAGGCGCCCGCCACCACGCCCGGCTAGTTTTTTGTAGTTCTTAGTAGAGACGGGGTTTCACCGTGTTAGCCAGGATAGTCTCGATCTCCTGACCTCGTGATCCGCCCGTCTCGGCCTCCCAAAGTGCTGGGATTACAGGCTTGAGCCACCGCGCCCGGCTGAGATACGCTTTCTAATGAGAAAACTGGTACCCTAAGGAGGAGATTTTCATGAGCTTTCCTTCCTGGGCTTATCAGAACCTCCCTGTCTGGAGCCAATAAAGGCCTATAATAAAAAAAAGAAAAAAAGAAAAAGAAAAAACTTGGAAGAAAGCTCAGATCTGGACCTTTCTTTTTCTTTTCTAAATATTTCCGTAAATCATTTAACTCCCTGAGTCCTTTGCCCTCTGAGTGAAGTAGAGTCCTGCTTACAATCTTACCACAGAAAAGACGAGAATAACCACACAGCGTGTTGGAATACATTTTCAGAAGAAGGAGATTTATTGCTGTTTTGATTCTCTAGAAATTGAGAGGTCACGTCTTTAAACTGTTAGGAGTGAGTGTGTTATGCGAGAGAGAACACACAAAACAAAATGCTAGCGTAAGAGGCACGGTGGTGACACAGATCTAAGCATGAACCAAGAGCGCCTGAGGAGGGTGCGGGGTTCCCACCTGGGGCCTAGTGAGTCAGTCCCCTGCGTCGCGCGCTGAATTCCCGTCCTCACAGTCAGTCTTAGGTGCAAGTCCTAAATGAAAAGGCTGCAAGTGGGGAGAACAGGATCTAAAGCCATCTGATCCTGATGGGGGCCTAGAAAGGGTATTTTTGGTCTGATTTCCAGAAGGACACCAAGTGGGGAAGAGGGGAGAGCCCCGGGAGGAGTTGGGGGTCTCGGGCCCAGCGTGGGGGAGGAAGGGGAGCATGCTGACTGCAGGATGCTGACAGGAAGGGGGGCCTCATGGGGATGTTCACCACAGCACAGACCAAGTTGAAAGCTGGCCATAAAACAGGAAAGCCACATGTTCAGGTAAGCACAATATTCCCGTAGGCCATTTGTGAAAATATCTGTGAATGCACGAAACGAAATACCTCTGAGCGCCTCAAAATAGCTACTGTACACAGGCCCCCTTCTCAGCAAAACTTGCCTTACTTCCCAACTCAGGCAGCAGCCCCCGCCCACAGCCTGTATGAAGATGGAAAGGGACTGGCATGGTTCTCACGTGCGCCCAGGCAGTACTATTGGACTACTTCCCCTCTCTGCCCTGCTTGGGCCCCTCCTTCTCCCCTTCTCACCTGAGCAGGGAAGGCCAGATGTATTAGTCCATGTTCACGCTGATAAAGACATACCCGAGACTGGGAATTAAAAAATGGTTGAATGGACTTACAGTTCCACGTGGCTGGAGACAGCTCACAATCATGGCAGGAGGTGAAAGGCATGTCCCACGTGGCGGCAGACAGGAGATGAGAGATTGTGCAGGGAGACTCCCGTTTTCTAAAACCATCAGATCTCGTGAGAATTATTCACTATCATGAGAACAGCATGGGAAAGACCTGCCCCCATGAATCAATTAGCTTCCACCGGGTCCCTCCCACAACATGTAAAAATTCAAGATGAGATTTGGGTGGGGACACAGCCAAACCATATCACCAGCATTTCTTTCTCCTTTTCAATTTCCCTGAAGTACCAAAAGGGGCAAACCGGTAATTCTTAGTAGGTAGGCAGCCAGTGGTTGAGCTAAAGGATATTTTTTCTTTGTTTTTTTGTTTGTTTGTTTGTTTGTTTTTTGAGACAGAGTCTTGCTCTCTTGCCCAGGCTGGAGTGCAGTGGCACAATATCGGCTCACTGCAACCTCTGCCTCCCAAGTTCAAGCAATTCTCCTGCCTCAGCCTCCTGAGTAGCTGAGATTACAGGTGTGCGCCACCACACCTGGCTAATTTTTGTATTTTTAGTAGAGATGGAGTTTCACCATGTTGGTCAGGCTGGCCTCAAACTCCTGACCTCATGATCTGCCTGCCTCAGCCTCCCAAAGTGCTGGGATTACAGGTGTGAGCCACCACAGCTGGCCTAAAGGATATTTTTTCTAGCACAATTGACATTATTTGAATAGCTAATTATATTAAGTATATTAGATAATAAACAGCTTTTCTTGTTTTGGTTTTGAAGTGTGAGCCTGTTCTTTTGGTCTCTCAGATTTTCCATATCTGTTTCCAAAATGGCATTCTAATAAAGAAGTAGGCTGGGCATGGTGGCTCATGCCTGTAATCCCAGCATTTTTGGAGGCCGAGGCGGGTGGATCACGAGGTCAGGAGATCGAGACCATCCTGGCTAACACGGTGAAACCCCGTCTCTACTAAAAATAGAAAAAATTAGTCGGGTATGGTGGCAGGCGCCTGTGGTCCCAGCTAGTCGAGAGGCTGAAGCAAGAGAATGGCGTGAACCTGGGAGGCAGAGCTTGCAGTGAGCCAAGATGGCACCACTGCACTCCAGCCTGGGTGACAGAGCGAGACTCCGTCTCAAAAAAAAAAAAAAAAAAGTATAGATTACTGGAATGCATGGTTTTCATTAATTATAATATAGCAAAAAACATTGTCATCATGAGATCATGCACCTCACTTCACCTTGGGTGGCCAGAGCCATTCAGGGAAGCTGGGGCCCTTTTAAGTTCTAGGGTAGAATAACTCTGTGGTACTGGGGTTCTAGAAAATAACTAGAAGGGATGATGACACATAAGTATGTGTAGCTGCTCCAGTGTTCCCAAGCCTGGGTCGGTACCATAACCAGGTCCTCTCCCTACCAGGAAGTCACTTTGGGGCATTCCTTTTGGGGCTGCTGGCTTCCTGCATCTCTCCCTGAGGGAGGGCACTCTCTGGTCCACCATGAAATGATCACTGGCAGGCGCAGAGGGCCAGGGAGGTGACGCCCCCAGGAGTGATCTCAGTCAACAAGGGCAGGAGTTGGTGGGTAAATACCCTGGCTTCCTCCCTTCTTCTGGACAAGGCCCGGGCTCCATGTCCTCTCTGGAGCCCCTGCTAGGGTGAGCCCCAGCTGCCTGTGGTACTGTCCCAGGCTTCACTGCCTCTCTTCCCTCCCCTGTTTCACATCCCCACTCTGGGGTCACCTCCCAAACAAACAATTTGCACTTGCAGACTTGTCCCAGGGTCTACTTTCAGGGGGTGGAGTTTGAAAGGCTCATATTTGTCTGGCAACAATGCAACCTCGTTAATGTAGACTCCATCAAACTGGGATTCGTGCTAATGCTCTCGTTGGAGTTCATCTTTCATTGTTCTATTTAAAAATAATTTTCTAAATGAATCACTCCATAAAGCCTTAATAAATTAAAAACAAAATATCAAAGGCAACATTAAAACACTTAAGACAAATTTCTGAATTAAAATTAGTCATTTTCATATTATCACTTTATATGGAGTGAATACAGTAGCCCCCCTATCACCAGGGTATATGTCCCAAGACCCACAGCAGATGCTTGAAACCTTGACTGAACCCTATCTATACCATGTTTTCTTCAGTCTCATAACCAAGGCAGCTACGAAATGACAAATGGGGGCAGGTAGTGCATACAGCACAGATGTGCTGGACAAAGGGTGATTCACATCCCGGGCAGGACAGAGCGGGATGGCGAGAGATTTCATCACACTACTCAGAATGGTGCACAATTTAACACCTGTGAATTATTTCTGGAAATTTTCATTTAATATTTTTAGACCATGATGGACTGTGGTTAACTAAAACCACAGAAAGAAAAACCACAGATAAAGGGGATATAATATGGTAATCAACTATCTACAAATACTCTTCAAGCAGATATTTTTGAAATTATGAATTTGTTTCTTGGCTCTTAGTTTGCTAGATATCTTTAATAAGGACTGTTAATCTAATTTGTTACTGCTTTACATGTATCACCTGGTTGAAGGAATACATCAGCAAAAAATGTACACATGACACATCATATTGACAAATATAGGAGCTGTCAATCTCTAGAAGGTGTGATGATTGATCATTTACTCATTTATCTACTCATTTGTCGAGTAAATATCGATGAGGTGCTACTATGTGTAGAAATCTGTGCTAATCACTAGAGGTACAGAGCTGCAAGCACCAAGGCCAGACGGAAGGCAGTTGCATGAAGAAAAGGCAATCAAGTGGACCGTGTGCTATGGCAGTGGTTTGCACTACATTCTAGGATAGCCCAGAATGAGAGGCTGATCCAAAAAAGAAGTAAATGCACTTGAAATATTTGAAACACAACGTACTTTCTTTCTGAATGAGACCTAGAGTTATCCAAACTCAGATCTCTTCTCACGTGAATTTTTCATTTGCAGTCCAGAGTGTTACAATCTTAATTGATATTTGAAGTCATCTTGCAACACAGGTTTGACTGGTACCACCCTCAGCAGGGCTGGCCTCAAGGGACATTTTGGAAAGCAACAGGCTGTTGCCTCATCTCTAAGGGTTGTGGGTGGCAGCACAGCTCTGCTTCTCCACACCCACCGTTTGCTGAAACAGAAGGGTTGCTGCTGGATTAGAAGTGGGGGGGTGGGTTTTAAATTTCGATTTTGCCTTTAACTTACTGTGTGACCTTGGACAACAAGTCACGTAACTTCTTTAGGCCCCAGTGTATTCAACAGTAAAATATTGAACCGGTGACAAGCAACATTCTGTTGCACAACAGCCAGTTTTAAGAAAAACAAGGTTGACAGATATCCCTTTAAAAAAGGAAAGAAATAGTAACTTGAAATCAGGGACATTTGTGACCTCCGCCTCCTGAAATTAGATAGTGGTTTGGAGTCAGATGGCTCACTAATAGGCAAGTTTATCTCTAAGACCCCTTACAGCTTTATAATTTTGGTTTGCACTATTTTAACCTCATGCAGTAGTGAGGGTTGAATTTGACATCTCTTGGGATACTGCATGTGTCTTGAAAATGATACGTACAAGGTTGCAGAGTTGTGTTAAATCTTGATCTGTGCTTACTTTTGTGTGGTTCTCAGTACACCTGCTGGCACTCAGAGCATTCTCAGGGATGGTGGGTGTGAGGGTGGTGGTGAGACTCCCAGTCCCCGTTTCAAGTTGAAACCCAGCCAGTCCACGTCCCTCTATTTTGCATAGGAAGGGGACCCAGTGTGTCCAGAACATCACATTGGGAGTGATGAACTTCTTATCTGACATAAATATTTGCTTGTTTGATTTTTCCGACAGCACAGTTTTCTTTCTGCCTGTTGTTGACTCACATTCAGCACTTCTATTTACAAGTCACAAGAGTTTATTCCAACCATCACTCCAAGTCAAAAGAATCCACACAGGCCACAGCTAATTTTTTTGAGTGAAACGTACTTTCTGCACATTGACTCTGGTTATCCTAACCCCACCATGCAGGCTTCCGGTCCTTGGAATTTTCTGCTATCAGATCTATTCCTCACCTGTCCCCGGCTCAGCTCTGTATCACCCGGGCTTCTTTGCAGCCTTCAATGCAGGCTTAACTTCCTAGACTCTCAGAACAGTTGGTTTGGCCATTGAGACAATGGCAGGAGATTGGAGAGATGGGGAAGGGAGGAGCCAGGGGCTTCCCTCTGTTTTGTGTGGGGTCTCAGGCAGGGGCTGCATCTTCTCTGTGGTACTAGCTTCTATCTGCCAGGCCTGCTCTGGTTCCCACCTTGACCAGGTGATCCTGCATCCTGGACCAGGAACCCCTTTTTCCCTCTAGCCCAGGATGGCAGTGCCTCCTTGTGTTGCTTATCCCTGGTGGTGTCCTTGATTTGGTTTCTCTGAACTTCTGCCACCGGTATAACCAATTCCTTACACGAGATTTCCTCTGCTTTAAATACTGGAATGATCTTTTCAAGTTGGACCCCGAATAATAGAGTTCTTGGTACCAGAATTAGTGCCAAAATCAGATCTTTAAGATAAGATCGTGGAACTGGATTGCTCATCTGTTTGAGCGCGCAGTGATGACGTTCTGGCAGAGGGAAGATGGGACACTAGTCACCTGTGGCATGAAGTTGCATTATCATTGCCTAAATCATCACCTGTTGCTGCTGGAGGTGAGGTGTTGGCTGGGTTCAAGGCTTAGGGAGATTACATAGAGGCTGAATTTGAATGATGTGCCAGTGATGATGATCACAAGGACTGGGGGGTATCTGTTGCTGCTGGAGGCGAGGTGTTGGCTGGGTTCAAGGCTTAGGGAGACTACATAGAGGCTGAATTTGAATGATGTGCCAGTGATGATGATCACAAGGATTGGGGGGTATCTGATGGTACTGGAGACTTTTCAGAAAAACAGTAGCTAGTTCAGAGCTGGAAATCTTGGTTCAAGGCACAAATACATCCAGAGATCAGCCTTAAAACAATCACTTATCTGTTGTAGGGACAAGGCAGGCATGGCTGGGGGTCAGGTCCAATGTCTGGCTGTGTCGAGCTGTGTGGGTTACAGAAATGACAACGCTTCTAAATCCATACATTAAATCCATGGCATTAGCGGGGAAGAGGTGGGGCCCAGGGACTTGGGAAAGAGACATCTGAGTAGACTCAAGTAATCCAAGAACCTTGGCTCTCCCACCCCTGATTCCTGGGAGCCTGTTTTGCTAGATTTATTAGGTTGAGGAAAGCAGGCATTCCTTGTGTGAAGACTGCTGGTTGCCCTCAAGACCCATTCTCACCATCTGTGGGACCTGCAACCTTTGCCTCCAGACCTATTACCAGAGTCAAGTGTCATTATTCTCTGAGCAGGATGGGGCAGGGTGAGGAACTTCAAGTTTTGCTTCCTGAGCAGGTAGTTTCTACAACAAACTAGTTTGCTAATTTCTAACCCTGGGGAATATGTGAGGAAATAGATTCTACAGCTCTTACACATAATAGGGTAAAATATAACTTTGGATTGGACCAAAAAGTATATTGGTTTGGGTGCACTTATTCAAGACTCAAGATTTAATGGGCTAGCTGTAGCAGCTGGAGGTGGCTCTAACTCCTTTCTTGGTTGGATGACAAAACCTTGGGTGTCATGGTGGTTGACATTTTTTTTTTTTTTCGCTCAGCTGGCACTTGTGTGCCATTATAGCCCCATACAGAAAAGTCCTTGAAAGTAAAAGGTAAAAGAAAATCCTCTGTGGGCAGAACTCCCTGGTTGTTCACTTTGCATGGGAGAAATCCTCAGAGGTGTGGATTTTCCCTGATTCATGGGCAGTGGCTCAAGGCTCTGCAGTTTTTATGGAGTTTAAAAGAAAAAAACAGAAGATGGGTGACTTGGTGATCAGAAGAGGAGATATATGGATTCTGCTCCTGGAATGGGCACAGGAGAGTGCTTCACATGAGTGAGCTCCAAAGAAAATCTACCATAGATGATATAACCAGTAGACAAGATGCCCTACTCTATGGAGAACCGTGTCTTCTGCCAGCTACTGCAGTGTCTGTTCAGTGGGCTCATGGTGGCAGGGATGGAACTGTCTACAGACTCAGCAGCATGGACATCCTCCTTCTCAAGCCAGTGTTGGTACCACCACTGCTGAGGACCCAATCTGCCTACAGCAAGGCTAAGACTGAGCCCAGGATAGGATGCTGTGGCCCAGTGGCCTGAGGCTGGGCAGAGCTGCCAGAAGCCAGTGGTAACTTGATTACATCACACTCATCTCATGAGGGCTTATGTGTCCTGAGCTGAAAGACTTTGCTCTGGGTATGGATTTGCCTTCCCTGACTGAAATGCATGGTCACGGGACCCTACGTGAGGGAGCTGTTCTCTGCAAATAAAGAAGTACGGTGTCGGGCTCATCATATCCCACCACACCCCACGAGGTTGCCTGAAAGAACAGGAGCAGCTTGTGTTGGCTGGGAGGCAGCATGCTGAGAAGCTGAGATGCTGGCCTGCAGGATCTATGTCTTAGACCATGGACAATTGGTGGTGTCCCTTCTCTCACAGCTGACATGCATGGGTCTGGAAACCATGGGGTGGGACCTAAGGACCCGTCTGAAGAGATTTTGCTTTCTATTTTCATAGCCTTGAAGGCTGCTGGTGTAGATGTCTCAGTTCTTGTTTCAAGAGAGGAAAGTGTCCATTCCAATGACGGTTCCGTGGATTGGAGGTTAAGATCGCCACCAGACTGCCTTGAATTCCTCATGCCACTGAACTCACAGGCTAAGGTGGGGAGGCTCTGATGTGGTTAGGTTGATTAATCTCATTTTCAAGAAGACATTAGGCTGTTTCTCCCCAGTGGGGACAGAGAGGAGTAAGACCAGGACCTGGGAATTACAGGGATGCATTGTAGTACTTCCGTGTCTAGCAACCCAATAAGTACAGGATTGCAAAGAGCTCAGAGCTCAGGCCAGAAGGTGTAGTTCACCCCACCAGGTAAAGAACCCTGACTGCCACCGATGCTGGCTAAGGCAAGAAGGAAAGGAAAAAGGGGGAAAAAAGAGAAAGTGATAAGTACAATTGACCTTTGTTACTCACAGCAATTATGTTGTATAAAGTCACTGGGAACACTGAGTTAGCAGATAATGAACATTGCTCAGAGGGAAAACATAGGGTACGTTCCTGTGAACTTTTGTGATGACATTTTTGCCAATCATCTATTGCTCAGCTTGTTTTATGTGTGTTTCTGCTTGAAGGCACTTTATTCTATATATTATCAATTTATTCATGTGACACTCATGGCTAACAGCACTATAACTTCGGCTGGAATAAAGCTTTTCTCTAACACATGTGTGTTCTCCATAAGGCACATCACAGCCCTTCTGGTGCTTAGGAACACAGGACAGCCTCAGCACTGTGCATAGGGGCCATTTTAAGGAGCAAAATCACCAAGAAAAAGCACAAAAATGTTTAAAACATGGCTAAATAGACTGAAGAAGAACACTTGTTTACAATATGAGAACTGGAATAAAAAGGTGGAGATGGAACGGGGGAGTTGGACAACTCAACATTTTCACCATTCTGGCATGTCCACGAATGACTATGAAAGCACAGTGAGCACCAGTTTGGAAAGGTAAATTTTAGGCGGGACGCGGTAGCTCACACCTGTAATCCCAGCACTTTGGGAGGCTGAGGCAGGTGGATCACCTGAGGTCAGGAGTTCGAGACTAGCCTAGCCAACATGGTGAAACCCCATCTTTACTAAAAATACAAAAAATTAGCCGGGCATAGTGGTGGGCGTCTGTAATCCCAGCTACTCGGGAGGCTGAGGCAGGAGAATTGTTTGAACCCGGGAGGCGAGGTTGCCGTGAGCCAATGTTGTGCCATTGCACTCCAGCCTGGGCAGTAAGAGCAAAACTCCATCTCAAAAAATAAACAAACACACAAACAATAAATTTTAGGGAGTAGGTAAATTTGCAAGTAGGAATCCTCAAAGAGTGAGGACTGACTGCATTAACTTTGGCAGTTACAAGTCAAACTACTAGCAGCTACACACACTTTCCTTCTGATTTATTTTCATTTTCCCTTGCCCTGCCCTTTCCTCTGATGGTTTGCTCCTCTGATGATTTGAGTGGTGCTGGCCTGTGTAATGTAACCGATTGGTCACTTGACCAGGAGGAGCTGCCTGTGCACCCGATGAAGGCAGTGTGCATGTCCCGTTCCCCATCAGGGGATCGGGGGGCGCCTTCCTTTGCACGGGGCAGCCCGCCATGTTGTGGCTACAGGAGCTACGTGTGGGTGGAAGAGTGAATTGGATCCAAGGAGTTGAATGGGTCACCAGGCTGACCCTGGGCCTGTCTGCTGTCATACCCGCCTCCTGCCCTCCCAGCTCTGCTGTGTCACGGGGCGCCTGTGCAGGGCTCATTTCCCAGGCTGGGGAAGCTCCAAATGTGTTAGTTTAGACACATTGTACAATTTTTTTTTTTTTTTTTTTTTTTTTTTTTTTTTGAGATGGAGTTTGGTCTTGTTGCCTGGGCTGGAGTGCAATGGCACAATCTCAACTCACTGCAACCTTCACCTCCTGGGTTCAAGTGATTCTCCTACCTCAGCCTCCCAAGTAGCTGGGATTACAGGCGCCCACCACCACACCCAGCTAATTTTGTGTTTTTAGTTGAGACGGCGTTTCACCATGTTGTCCAGGCTGGTCTCCGACTCTGACCTCAAGTGATCTGCCTGCCTCAGCCTCCCAAAGTGCTGGGATTTCAGGCATGAGCCACCGTGCCTGGCCTGCATGGTTTTTAAAACAATCACATAGAGAGGAATGTAGAAAGCAAATTGTAGACACATCCTTCTTTATCAGTAAAGGCTAGCTTTGAATATTTATGGAAAAAGTCACAAAGGACAAGGAACTGAATCTGACTATGAGATAGAATCACTTCCTGGAGTTGAAATTTAACTTCTGAACATGTTATCTCATCTAATTCTTCATTCTCGTGGCAAGGCTATTTTTGCCACCTCAGCTCCCAGGTGACCACCTGCCCAGGTCTGTCCCCCCATCTGGTGGTTGGTGTGAGACACAGGACATTTCTGCTGCCTACCCTCTAGACCTAGCTCAGCTAATTTCACTTCCTGGGGTCTTCCCCTTGCTTGAACACACAGGTCCTGTTTCCAGCCCCTCTCCCCTGGCTCCTTGTAGGCAAATGCTGCTCCTCCTGCTTCTTTTGACAGTAACATTATTATGGCTGTGAGCAATGCTACTCTGCCTTCACTAGGGAATGATATACGCCTTGAACCAAACCAGTCAGAAGAAAAAGGAGGTCGTTGACTTTGAGTTGAGTTCTTCTCCAACCTCAAGCCTTCAGCATTACTTCTCCTATCTCATAAGGGAAACCTGGCTCTCCTTAAAAACAGCATTCAAAATTTAAAATAAATTTTAAAAAGAAAAGACAATTATTTAGTCATTAATTTTGTAGCCATTTTAAACTATCTCCTCAATTCCAGTTAGGTGGTAATTCACCTACATATTGAGATGGGAAACATTTGTTGGATTAGCTCTCCACTCTAACTTGCCTGAATAGTCTTACTTGCTGGTAAAAGTACATTTTGAGCTCAGAATAAGGTATTTGTGCTTTCTGACTATGATATAGGCCAGTTTTGTTTCCCAGGCTCTCAAACATAAATTTTTTTTTACCTGTCAAGAACAGTGACAAAACTTAACAACAATCTGCAGTTACCAGAATTAGCAAATTAAAATACAGCACTTCCCATTAAAGATGAATTGCAGCTAAACAATATTTTTGGGGATAATTATGTCATATATAGTATTTGTTTAATATGCAATATGTGGGAAATACTTAAAGTAATATATCATTTATTGTTTATCTGACATTCAAGTTAAATTGAGCATCCTGTCTTTTATTCCTAGTTCAATCAAACAAAAATCATCCCAAATTATTTTTCTCTTGTTTTAAGTTTTTATATACCCCCCTGCCAAATTTATACTAAATTATTTATGTTTTTTAAAATTGGTATTTCTTCACTGAAAAGGGCTATAAGCAATATAGCTGATGAGAATCTGGGTACTGTTTTGAAATGAATCTCTTTTTATTTCTTTTTTCTCATTGTTTGGTTAAGATCCCGGAGGCCAATTTAATGGCCAAAAAGTCTCTTTAAGTCCAGTATTTGCACCTGCATCATCTTTTACACATGAAAAAAGAGGCTTGTTAAATTAATAGTTTACGAGTAAGAGATCAGGAGTAAGTCAAGAAGCAAAAAGGGGGTTTCTTTTCTTTTTTTTCTTACATATATCTATGTATAAATTTTAAATATGGTCTGTAGAAGTTGCCAGAAGAAGGCACACTCTTTGCTAAGTTCTACTATCCAGAGAGTTGGTTTTGTGCTCTGGCCTTGTAATACAGCTTTCTGAATTGCCAGTGAAATGATTTCTGTGGGGAGGAACAAAATTACAGAAGCATTTCATGTGTCCCAAAACTCAGCTTTGGGAAGTCCAATCCCCTTGCTCCCTTGAAGCCTGATGTGGTTTGGATTTGTGTCCCTACCTAAATCCCATGTTCAGTGGTCATCCCCAGTGTTGGAGGAGGGGTCTGGTGGGAGGTGACTGGATCATGGGGTGGATTTCCCATTGGCTGTTCTTGTGAGAGTGAGTTCTCAGGAGATCTGGTTGTTTAGAAGTGTGTGGTACCTCCCCCTTTGCTCTCTCTTCCTCCTGCTCTGGCCATGTCAGACATGCCTGCTTCCTCTTTGCCTTCTGCCATGATTGTAAGTTTCCTCAGGCCTTGACAGCCATGCTTCTTATAAAGCCTGCAGAACTGTGAGCCAATTAAAACTCTTTTCTTTACCAGTCTCTTACCCAGTCTCAGGTAATTCTTTATACAGTGCGAGAACGGACTGAGAACGGACTAATATAAAACTCTTGTTTTATAACGTAGTATTTAAAACTTTGTTTATCTTTATGGCAACTGAGCGGCTTTAGAGGGGGTCACACCACATTTTGATCACCAAAGGTTGACATTATGTAAATTCTTTTTTTTTTTTTTTGAAATGGAGTCTCGCTCTGTCACCTAGGCTGGAGTGCAATGGCACAATCTCAGCTTACTGCAGCCTCCACCTCCTGGGTTCAAGCGATTCTCCTGCCTCGGCCTTCGGAGCAGCTAAGAATACAGGCATATGCCACCAGACCTGGCTACTTTTTGTATTTTTAGTAGAGTTGGGGTTTCACCATGTTGGCCAGGCTGGTCTCAAATTCCTGACCTCAAGTGATCTGCCTGCCTCGGCCTCCCAAAATGTTGGGATTATAGGAGTGAGCCATCACACCTGGCCAAAATCAGGTAAATTCTTAATACCTCTGAGCATGAAGGTATTTGAACAGAAAGGAGAAAGCAATAATTGGGCATAGCAGCAGGACATGTAGAGCAGAAGGAGGGAAGGAGGCGGCATTTCTGTTGATTCACACTGTTTTCCATGAGAGTTTTGAGGAAGGCTCAGTGCTGGTTAGAGATCTCTCTACCCATTGAACATTGGTGTGTCCTTTGGGTTCAGTAGAGCAACCTCTTTAGCCTCTTATAACTAACGGGGGGAATGGTGATCCCAGAGTACTCAGTTTATAACCTCTCAGAGTCACATAGCAGGACTACAAGCAGTGCTGCAATTTTGAGAGGAAACCACCAGTGAAGAAGAATGCAGAAGGGGAGGTTTGGATTCACTCTCTAGGGTCCAGGAAAGGGCAGGGAAGGCCCTGCATGTATCCTGAGGCTCCTGGCCTTCCAGCCCCGGGGAAACAATGGCATCGACCACACCGTGGAGCCCATCTGGCAAGTGGTGACTTGAGAAACAGGCAGTGCTTGATGTTGGCTCTGATGTCCCTGGTCCAAATTTAGCCCCCAGAGGTGACTGAGACCTGCGTCAACCCTGGAATGAAGTCAGTCCCCTAGAATTCTCAAGATGTTAGTGCTAGGACTCATCTTAAACTGTCCTGAGGGCCAACCCCAATATTGTGAAGCTACTTTACCATCAGAGCCCTTCTTCTGGCTTCTTGTTGAGTACCTTTCCACGTGCTGAGTGCTTTCCACTTGTTGAGTGCCTTTCCACAATGTCTCTATGCTGAGCTTTGAAAGGGTGCACAGAGTTAGAGGGATGTGGCCAACAGTCCACCAGGAGGCCTTTGGGAGGGCTCAGATTTGGGTGCCAAAGAAAGCACAGGCGCTTGGCACCCCGTCCGCAGGGCTGTCCTGCTGTAGACCCTCACCTCAGAGAGCTCCACTGATTTCAGTGACCACACTTGGAGCCACACTGCCTGAGCGCAGATCCTGGCTTTGCTCCTCACCAACTGCGTGACTTCTGACAATTTATAAAAATCCTGTGTCCTGGCTTCTTTTTTTTGGAAGGGAGAAAGTGGTGGTATCTACTTCCTAGGTCACTGTGAGAACTACACGGTTAGTTCATGTGAAGTGTTTGGAGCTTTTCATGGCACTTAGTATGTGTTCAGTAAGTGTTAGCTATTAGCAGGGTTTTGGTAGTAAGGTAAAGTTTATCTGGGTGCATATTCTGTGCCAGGATGTTAACATGTTAGATTGGCAAAACCTAAATAATGATCCATAGTCTAGGGTCCACTCCCCGAAGGCATATATGTTTTATCTGGGATTGTACATGATCTATTCTTTTAACAGCTTTATTGAGATATAGTTCACATAGCAATACATGCCCCATTTGGAGAGTGGAAAATATTCTAAATCTGAAATACTGGCTAAGACCAAAATAATAAGGCCATTACTGGATATGCAAATCTAAAAATAGTGTAAAAATAGCCAGCCTAAAATAATATAAAAATACATTATTTCCCACAGTTAGAGCTATGTCTGGTTATTTCGATATATAACTCCATTTTCAAAAGTAATAGGAATTATACAGCAGGCACTAGCTCAAATTAAACATTTTGCAATTATTCTGTTATTTTGGCTCATGCTTCTCCTATGAAGATACTTAATTAATTCTCCTTTTTTTTTTTTTTTTTTTTGAGATGGAGTTTCGTTTTGTTGCCCAGGCTGGAGTGCTGGAGTGCAGTGGCATGATCTCCTTTCACTGCAACCTCCGCCTCCCAGGTTTAAGCAATTCTCGTGCCTCGGCCTCCTGAGTAGCTGGGATTACAGGCTCCTGCCACCATGCTTGGATAATTTTTGTATTTTTTTAGCAGAGATGGGGTTTCGCTATGTTGGCCAGGCTGGTCTCGAACACCTGACCTCAGGTGATACGCCTGCCTTAGCCTCCCAAAGTGCTGGGATTACAGGTATGAACCACTGCGCCTGGCCTAATTAATTCTTAATGCATGCAGCAGAATGAAATTATATCACTTTACTGATTATTGTTTACAAGAGACTCAGTAAAATATTATAAAACAACATTTTTATTATTGAGTGTGAGTATTCGCATTCTTCAGCGGCTTTTGCTTCCAGCACTGAGTTTGTTTCAGGCAAGCATAAGTTTCACTGTTCACTCATGGTTTATTGCAGCAAACACTGTTGGCCTTGTCTTTTCTGGGCGTTCTAATTTCTACCAGTAGAATGTCGCAGCCATCCTCCTTTCGTTGTTTATTGTTTGTACCTCCTGGGCTTAGACATAATTCTCCCAGATCACACACATAGTATAGTTTTTCTGGCAAAACGATGTTTCTCATTCTTCCATACTAATTCATTTCAAAGTTGACAACACTCATGAAGATCTAAAAACATTTGCTCTTTGTGGGGAGAAAACCCTGAACTTAATGTCTCACGACTCCATTCCTGTCGATCTTGTCCTTATGTAAACTTTGCATGAAACTTCACTTCCCAGTGCCTCTTACTCCGGCTCCTCCTGCCACTGCTGCTGTCTCTCTGGATGGTGGAATTTTCTGTAAGATTTCCTGGGTGCTCAGTCAGCCAGTGAAGGATGAAGTTCCCACCGGTCTCATTGCTCTGATAGCAAGTGATTTGCTCACTCCAAGGCCAGTTAAGAGTGGAAGCTTTGAGTCTCCAGGAAGCTCAAAAGTGCTCTTAAAACCTGAAGTATGGGCTGGGTACGGTGTTTCACACCTGTAATCCCAGCACTTTGGGAGGCTGAGGTGGGTGGATCACGAGGTCAGGAAATTGAGACCCTCCTAGGCAACATGGTGAAACCCCATCTCTACTGAAAATATAAAAATTATCTGGGCATGGTGGCACACGCCTGTAGTCCCAGCTACTCAGGAGATTGAGGCAGGAGAATCGCTTGAACCCAGGAGGTGGAGGTTGCAGTGAGCCGAGAGTTCGTGCCACTGCACTCCAGTCTGGCAACAGAGCAAGACTCCGTCTCAAAACAAAACAAAATACCTGAAGTATATGACTGATTACTTCTTATGAAGTTTTGACTAAAAAGTAAAAATATATCAATAAGATCAAAGTCGACCCATTGCACTTCACATAGATTTCCTTGTTGGTGAATGACATTATTTACCTACAAACTTGAAAATATTTTCAATATTACTTTAAAACTTCCCTCTCTCTAATGTCATTTCCAAGGACTTAATTTTCTTGTCATGCTATTACTATAATAAGCCTCTAGTTATCAGAATAGCTGAGGCATGACATTTTTGGTGACCTACTGACTAGTTTTATTAGGAAGCTTAAACCATCCTAGACTATCAAGCACAATTCAAATGTTGAGTATTATTATTGTTGTTGCTTAAAATTAAATATTGTGAGAAACTGAAAGTAAATGATATTTGCTTTAGTTGAGTTTCCAAAATGAAAATAAATTAGGGTAATGCATGTTTAACATTAAAAAGATATAAGACATGTGAACCCCCGAAATCTGAGACAGGTCTCAGTGAATTTAGAAAGTGTACTTGGCCAAGGTTGAGGATGTGCGCTTGTGACTTAGCCTCAGGAGGCCCTGAGGACATGTGCCCAAGGTGGTCAGAGCACAGTTTGGGTTTATACGTTCTAAGGAGACATGAGATATCAATCAGCATATGCAAGATGAACAGTGGTTCAGTCTGGAAAGGCGGGACAACTGGAGGCAAAGGTGGAAGATTCGGAGCAGGCAGGGGGCTTCCAGGTCAGAGGTAGATAAGAGACCAACGGTTGCGCTCTTTTGAGTTTCTGATGAGCCTCTCCAAAGGAAGCAATCAGGTATGCATTTATCCCAGTGGGCAGAGGGGTGACTTTGAACAGAATGGGAGGCAGGTCGGCCCTAAGCAGCTCCCAGCTTGACTTTTCCCTTTAGCTTAGTGATGTGGGGGCCTCAAGATACATTTTCCTTTCACAGACAAAACCAGTCTTGGTTGTTTTATAGAATGGCAGGTACTAACTAGGCTGCGTCTCCTGAGTGCATCTGGGAAAGCAGGTGTTCGTGATCTCAGTTATTCTGATGAAGAAACTGAGGTTCTGAAAGACTCAGCAACTTGCCCACTGACAGCTTACGAAGGCTCCCTGAGAAGGATGAAGGCTTCCTGATCCCTGAACCCTCCACGCTCTTCCTAACCCCTGAAACACCTAGGCAGGCCTTTACTACCTGTGGAAGGAAAGATGTGCCTGAGTAGTTGGTCTCATAATTGAATATTCTTGCTGAAAAAGGTACAGAAAACAAAGTTATGCATGTTCTGACCCCAGGAAACACTCTTAAGAAATAAGTTACTTAAATCAGTTCACTTACTTGTCATTTTACTGAGGAAATAGGAGCTTCTCATAGTTTTGGTGCTGAAATTGGGAGATCATGATCATATTTTGCTAATAACATGACAGGCAAGGCTCAAAGGTGTTTCAAGACAGATTTGGTGGAGTGGGATTGTTCCTGTCAGTTTTATCATTATCCAGAGACTACATTTTAGCACTTAAGACCCATCATGTGACTCACTGGCTTCTTGGGTGCTGGCCAGGCTTTGGGGAAATAACTCAAGCTACCCAGACTTCAATGCGATGGATGTCTACTTGCATTGTAACTTCCCCTCTTCTTCTCCCACCCTCACCCAAACAACTTGCCACTGTGAACCCCCAACATTTGAGATAGGCCTCAGTTAATTTAGAAAGTTGATTTTGCCAAATCATCAGGAGGTCCTGATGTCATCTGTGACAAAGCATCAGGAGGTCCTGATGACACATGCCCAAGGTGGTCGGGCACAGCTTGGTTTTATACATTTTAGGGAGACATGAGATATCAACCAATATATGTAAGCAGTACATTGGTTCTGGCCAGAAAGGCGGGGACAACTCAAAGTAGGGAGAGGGCTTCCAGGTCACAAACAGTTGCATTCTTTTGAACTTCTGATAGGCCTTTCCAAGGAGGCAGTCAGAATATGCATCTATCTCAGTGAGCAGAGGGATGACTGAATAGAATGAGAGGCAGATTTGCACTGAGCAGCTACCAGCTTGAATTTTCCCTTTAGCTCAGTGATTTCGGGGGCCCACGATATGTTCCTTTCACACCGGTTGTTTTGGGACAGTCCTCACTCCCTGCCTCTCCTGGGCATGTGGCCTGGGTGAGACTGCTGAGCTTCCCCTGTATCCCACCTCCCAGCCGGCCGGTCCAGGGTGGCCTCTCCTGGGACTTTCTAAAGCAGAGCTAAAGAGGAGACCATCCCTGACATGCAGGCTGTGAGGCCACCGTGCAGCCTTGCTCCCAGCCCACCAAGGAAGCCAGCTGCACTGCGTGGAGGGAGCTGACGTGCAGAGAGGAGATCCTGGTGGGGTCAAGGCCTGGCCCAGCTATCCTTGAGGGCAGCTGCATCTCTGGCCTTCTTACATTTGGCTACGCAATCCCCATCCACTTTTTTTTGTTTTTGATTCCAGAGGTTGTTACATTTCCTTTATGCCTAAGCTTGCTTGAGCTGTGTTTCTGACAGTAGATGCTGGAAAAGTCTGACAGCTGCATAGCCTTGAGTTCTGGAAGGCAAGCCACAGAAACCTGTCCAAGTGGCTACTGTATGTTATAGCCTTTAAGGCCTTCCCCCAGCTCCCCTGAACCTGGAGTCCCAGGGCAAGGGCACCCGATTATGGGTTGAAATGTGTCCCTTAAAATTTCATATGTTGAAGTCCTAACCCCCAGTACCTCAGAATGTGACCTTATTTGGAGATAGGGTCTTTATAGAGGCAATCAAATTCCAGTGTGTTCATTAGGGTGGGCCCTAAGCCAGTATGACTGTGTCCTTATCAAAAGGGGAAATGTGGATGCGGAGACAGACATGCATGCAGGGAGAAGGCCGTGTGAAGATGGAGGCTGAGGTCGAGGTGATGCTTCTGCATGCCAACGAGCACCAAAGGTTGCCAGCTGCCACCAGAAGCAGGGAAAGATGCCAAGAACAGCTTCTCTCTCCCTGCCCTTGGAAGGAACCAGCCCCTGGACACCTTCATCTCAGACTTCCAGCCTCCGCAGCTATGTCCAAGTCTCCCTGTGTGTGATTCCTCATTATGGTAGTCCTGGGGAAGAACATGGTGCCATCCCCATCACATGGACACTGAGAGCACCATCATGGCCAGGGAGGCCAGCCCTTCCTGCTGCAGCCACAGGAAGACCGTGTTCTCTGGGCCATGGCCGTGACTGGGCTGGCGACCCCCAGGCTCCACACATGTGCACATCAGCTTCCTCCAGAGCCATCTTCCATGATCCGATTCAAATACTTGACTTCTCTTCAACTAGACCAGAGCTTCGAGGCCAATTAACCTTCAACACAACCAAATAAATGATTTCCAGCAACTGAGTTACTCTCACAAGTATAGAGGGTTGAGTAGAATTGGGCGTCAAGCATAAATGTGAATTTGAGATGTCCTTTTGGAATAGCACAACTCATATGGTATCACTGCCTCGGGGGCCGGTGTCTTGGGATTCCTGGATCCCCACGTTTTGGACATATTGTGCTACTGAAGTGAGAGGTTGGAGAGGACTTGGAGATCACTGTGTCCCTCATCTTACAGACCCATCACTGGGGGCCTGGGCGCTGACTGGCCCGAGGTCCCTCTGCCATCACAGAGCAAGACAATCCACTTGGTAGCTTCTGCTCCTCCCATGTCCCAGGGACCCCCTGCCCAGGGTTGGGGCCCATCGAGGCATCCAGTCACCAGCTCAGACTGAGACCCTTTCCCATAAGGCTTTATGCAAATACCCCTCATATCTTGGGGTCAAAGCCCTCGGCTCCAAATCTCTGAGCCTCTGAGTGCATCATCTGGTTGTGCGTTTTGGTTAGATTGATCAAAGCACAGCAGGACTCGCCTTTAAGTTCTCGGGTGGCAGCAGCATTATCAAAGCCCTTCTTGGGTTTATTTCTATTTCCAGTTCCTAGGGAAGAGGAAAAAAAAGGGGATGATATATAACACTGAACCAGCAGTTACATATGTAATCTCATTTAATCCTCACAGCCAGCCCATTGTATTAGTTGCCCAGGGCTGCTGTAACCAAGTACCATAGACTAGGTGGTGTAGTAATAACAGAAATTTACTCTCCCACAGCTCTGGAGGCCAGAAGTCCAAAGTCAAGACGTCCTCAGGGCCATGCTCCCTCTGAAGGCCCTAGGATAGGGGAGGGTCCATCCTGCCTCCTCCAGCCTCTGGTGGTGGTTGGCAATCCTCTCTGTTCCTTGACATGTGGGTGCATTACTCCAGTCGCTGCCTCTGTCCTCGCCTGGCCTCTGCTTCTGTATCTCTCTGTGTCCCTCCTCTTCCCATAAGAATACCCAGCATTGGACTTAGGGCCCATCCAAATCCAGTATGACCTATCTTAATTCACACATTACTGATATCTGCAATGATTGTATTTCCACACAAGGTCACGTTTACATATCTTTTTGGGGGGATGCAGCAAACCTCCAACACTTATCTTTATTTTATAGATGACCAGGTCAATATTTAGAGCAGCTAAGTCATTTTTCAGGTTTCAGTTTGTGTTGGGAATGCAAAATTTCTCCTCAGCCCTTTCAGAGTTGCTAGATGAGCCCAGTGAATCCACTGACAGAGAAAAGTGTGCAGATTTTATTAATAGGAGAAAAGTATGCAGATTGTATTAAGTCATTTTTGCATGGACATGGCAGACCTCACAGGAAAAATGAAGATCCAACAAAGCAGTTGGGGCCACCGACTTATGCACTAGGTTGGACAAAGAGTCATAAATTGTGAAAACATGACAAGACAAAGGGGCTTGGGTAGGGCAGTTAATTGGGGGCAATAGACCGGGAAGATAAGCGTTGGTTTCACAAGGTTTGTTTGTAGAGCACTGCCTGGGCTTTGGCTCTGGTGACAAGGATCTCCTCCTTTCTCCTGGTCGAGGGAAGGTGTTTTTCACACAGGGTTTCATCTCTTGCTTACAGGAAGAAAAAGGAAGGTCAGGGTCCCCTTCTTGCTCTTTTTCAAGTGCTCTGAGCTCAGAATAATCCTTATGCCAAAGTGGCATATGTTGGGGCGGCCTGTTCTACCGTCCTTCATTTTTAAGAGGGCAGAATTGGGGTTCACAGCCAGTTCGGTTAGAGTCAGAGCCTGTGTTCCTTCTGCAGGGCTATGCAGCCCACCTGGGGCCCCTGGCATAACCCCTCCTGCACCACTGTCATTCACCTTTAGTCGTGCAGAGCATGAGTCAAAGTCCCTCTCAGGCAGCTTAGGGCAGCACCCACCGTGTTGGAATGGAAGCGCCAATGCATCCTCCCTCTGTGGGAGAGCAATGCCCAAGTGGGAGTCCTGGCTGGGGAGTGCAGGTCTCCCCACGTGGCCCTGGGCACTGCCCGCGGGGGCTAAGGGGAAGGACGGACTCTGCAAACCACAATCCAGCCAGGGCCCCAAAAGGGGAAGGGGCGCTTCAGACACCGTGTGCGTTCAGAAGCAGAACAAACAGGACCCAAGTCGTGGCGTTGCTGCTCTGTCTCCTGCCCAGATATTCCAGTGGACACACGGAGATTTTATGTTCTTTGAACAGAAAGAGAAGCTGTTTGAGGAAATAAAAGAACAAAAGGAGATTGTGAAATCTAAGAGTCTTTTATTTTCCTGTGTGCGATGTTTGGCAAAGTAGGAGAGGAACATGAAGAAGGGCCCCTATGTGACTTATGTTAGAAACGTCTTAGTCAAACCGGTCCTCTGAGTCGTCCTTCTCAGGTGCCCTCCCAAGAAAGCTGGCAGCAAAATTATTTTTATCCCAAATAACTAAGGAAGCCGAGGTTTTGTGATTGGCTTCCCACCTCCTTTTCTGTTCTTTGTGGCAGTCATCTGAGCAACTTACACACTGCATCACAATTGTCCTCTCCCGTGAACTGAAAAACATTTAATTTTTATTTTTTCCCATGGATTTTGGCTAAATCAAGCACTCTTCAAACCAGGCACATAAGAAGAAAATCAGGAAGCGGATCCATTGGAGTTTAGTGAATGAAGAAATCGCGGCTTCTGTCTATGCCCTACACTCCCAGCCCCCAGCCCCCAGGGGAGAACACACAAGGACCAGCGCCCACAGCACCCAGGGGAGAGTATGGCCGTGGCAGGTGAGAGGTTCACTGCAGAGCCCGAGGGAGCTGGGCAGAGCTGTACCTCGCTAGCCTTCATCGGGACAGTTTCTAAGGGGCTCCCTCCTTGGGCCCATCCTGCCAGGCTCACACCTGCTCTTCCCAAGGACAGAGGCTTCGCGCCTTCATAGTCTGGCTGGGAAGCAAGAGAGCCATAACCCTGTGGAGACAACTTGAGACTTGATTGTTGGGAGACAAGATGATTTCACAGGAGCATGGTTTATTTTTTTTTCAAATGACTTTGTTGCAAAGTCCCTGCTTTTGTTTCAAGAGATGGGGTCGCACCCTGTCACCCAGGCTGGAGTGTAGTGGCACCATCATAGCTCACTGCAGTCTCAACTCCTGGGCTCAAGCCATCCTCCTGTCTCAGCCTCCGGAGTAGCTGGGACTACAGGTGCCTGTGACACCAGGCCCAGCTAATTTTTTAAATTTTTGGAGAGATAGGGTTGCTAATTTTTAATTTTTGTGTAGAGATAGGGCCTTGCTATGTTGCCCAGGTTGGTCTTGAACCCCTTGCTTCAAGTAGTCCTCCCTCCTGGGCCTCCCAAAATTCTGGGGTTACAGGTGTGAGCCACTGCACCCGGCCCAATTTATTAATTGCCCCCAACATATCACGGGCCTGCCGTTTTCCTCTCTTTCCCAGGGAGAAGATGATGATAATGACAGTTGCTAACACTCTCTGAGCTGGATACAGGCACCATTATGAGTGCTGTGCATCCAGTAACTCATTTTTATCCTTGAAAAAGGATTTTGAGGAAAGGAGTGTATGTGTCCTTGTTTCACAGATGAGAAAACACCTACAAAGAGCTTCAGTTATTTGTTTAAAGTCTTATACAGTTAATAAGGACTCTAAGCTTCAAGCTCTTCACCTCCACTAGGCTGCTGGTACAGCAAACTTCCCAGTTTTTCTTATCCTCATCACCCAAGGTGAAATAATTACAAATGAACTTTTAGAAGGTGTCTACAGTCTTGGGTTTTCCAGTAGTTTCCGGCATGACTTGTTAACCCGCTGGCCATCATTTGTAACCTCCCCACCCCTGACCAGGGCTTTGAAAGCGTTTTCTTCCTCCTTTGCACTGTGGCCTGAGAAGCCTCCCTTCAGCAAGTCACCCAGACCTCAGGTCCATCCTGTCCCCACCTCCAGCTCCCTCACCCGGACCTCAGGTCCATCCTGTCCCTACCTCCAGCTCCCTCATCCGGACCTCAGGTCCATCTTGTCCCCACCTCCAGCTCCCTCACCCAGACCTCAGGTCCATCCTGTCCCCACCTCCAGCACCCGGACCTCAGGTCCATCCTGTCCCCGCCTCCAGCACCCGGACCTCAGGTCCATCTTGTCCCCACCTCCAGCACCCGGACCTCAGGTCCATCTTGTCCCCACCTCCAGCACCCGGACCTCAGGTCCATCTTGTCCCCACCTCCAGCACCCGGACCTCAGGTCCATCTTGTCCCCACCTCCAGCACCCAGACCTCAGGTCCATCTTGTCCCCACCTCCAGCTCCCTCACCCGGACCTCAGGTCCATCCTATCCCCACCTCCAGCTCCCTGTCAGAGCACTGCTAAGTCCTGGGGCCTGTTGCCATCTCAGGCAGTCTGAGTAGTTCATGGAAGCCCTGTTGTCTTCCTTTCCGGCCCTGTCCCATCTCGGCAGGGTCTGTTGGCCAGATGATGCTGGCCTCCCATGTCGTCCATCCAGGAGCCACTTCCTGCCAGGCCCAGCCACTGTGGCTGAGTCTGCTCTCCTCTGAGCCACCAGGGCACCTGAGCAACATCCGGACACCTGAGGCCTCAGGGCACCAGAGCTGTGCTGGGTGCAGTGCGTCTGTGCCACCTCTGTTGTCTGAGCACTGAGGGGCACAGGGCACAGCCCATCGGCGTGAACATGCTGCTCCCTAGGACCTAGGATTTGGACGTAAGGACCAGGACCTGGAGGTGGCTCTTGGAGCTGGCCATGTCATCCAAGTGGACCCTCCTTTGGGGATACGCTCATTCTCTGTTTCCTCTCTCTTCCTGCTCATCCTCTTCTAGCTCTGAGTCCCATCAACAGCTCCTGTTCTAACCTCATGCCCTTTTGCATGAAGCCTGAGCAGTGGAGCCAGGCCCCATCACAGCCTGACCTGCAGGCTCTGGCATTGTCCCAGCGCACTGTGTCCGGGAGCTGGACGTCCCCACCTGGCATGGCCCCAGTGACTGAGCCTGGCCTTGCCCCCATCCACCGCCTGATTGCTCTCCTTCCCTCTGCCTGAACCCTGGACAGTCCAGGGACCAGGGGGACTGAACCACTGCCCCTGCCCCGGCCGTGCCTCCTCAGCCTCCTCGCTCTGACTGTTGCAGGCAAAGCTAGGATGCATGTCACCCAGGATTTCCAGGTCATTCTCTGCATCCAGCTGACTTACGCCACTGGTTTACAATCCAGGGAAGCTCCTGGGGGTTGTGGTGCTGAACCCAGGTTCCCCCAGGCTCAGGGAAGCTGGGTTAAATCTCCGGTGAGCTCCATGCCCAGGGCATGGGGAAGTGGCACAAAGGGCAGCCTCTGGATCGTTGACCTGGCAGGGATTTCCGGGTTCATGTTCTGCCCTTTGTTTAATGTCCCTTTCATCTCCCCAGTTATGCAAAACAGAGGAGCCATACCCCACTTCACAGAAACAGGAGACCCACAGGCATGCACCAGGCCAGCTTCCTGTCCCACTGGCTTCTCCAAGTGGGAGGGGAGGAGCGTTTCTGGAACCAGGCTATACACAACGCGGCTTTTGGAGAAAATACATTTAAAAAACTCTTTCTCATATTAAAATATATCTTTTAAAGGGTGTTTTGTTTTATTTTATTTTATTTTATTTTATTTTATTTTATTTTATTTTATTTTATTTTTTTGAGACGGAGTCTGGCTCTGTCACCCCCACTGGAGTGCGGTGGCGCGATCTCGGCTCACTGCAAGCTCCGCCTCCCGGGTTCCCACCATTCTCCTGCCTCAGCCTCCCGAGTAGCTGGGACTACAGGCGTCGCCACCACGTTCAGCTAATTTTTCGTATTTTTAGTAGAGACGGGGTTTCACCGTGTTCGCCAGGATGATCTCAATCTCCTGACCTCGTGATCCGCCCGCCTCAGCCTCCCAAAGTGCTGGGATTACAGGCATGAAAGGATTTTAACAAATTAAGCTTCTTATGGGGCAAAAACGTCACGGGAATGTTTCATAGTCCCTTTGGGATTTCTAATGCACTTAGGTCGTGGGGAATTTGTACCCACTTTATTTTTGCTTTTTTCTCTGATAAATCCAGTGATGAACAAAATATTTCCTTTGGGAGAGTATGGGAATGATTTCAAACTTCCCACATTTCAAGTAATAAACACTTTAAGAGTATATCAGCTGTTTCACTTTTCCTATTGAATGCATGTTACTTTACATACTGGCCATATCCCTTTTGTGCAAAATACAACACAAGTTTAGCTGAATTCCCTCCCTCCCCCAAAGAGTGAATTGCTCCCTTACTGGTGCTGCCTGTCCCTGTGCAAATGTCGGCTCTGGTACTTGTAATTAATTATTTGTGCTTCCCATTCAACTATTCTTGAGAACAAGGATTGAGTCTTTTTTCAATCTTGTGGCCTCATTGTCCAGCACAAAGGCTTATGGAGTGCAAACTGTAATATTTAAATATTTGTGGAATACATGGAGGCTATGTACAGATTTTTAAAAATTTAATTGGACTTATTGGGGATATCGAAATGTAAATAAATACTATATAAAATAAATCTTAAAGAGACCAATATGTTTAAAAGGATACTATAAAGGAACAATGGTCTTAAAAGAATGCCTTTATAGTGTAAATAATCATCAATTTAGTCAATATCATAAATCTGGGTGGATCAATTCATTCTGGTGGTGTCGGTGGCCCTCTAGTGGCCATGAAGGGGTAAGGAGTCATTTAGGCTCTGAAGACCCTGAATTTCTGTCGTGATGGCTGAGAACCACCCAGCAGAGGGAATTGGTTTGGAGACAGAACAAAACAACAAAAGACAAACAGGAGAATCAACTCAACCATACCTGATTCTTTCATATGGAATACTTAACATTCTTCCTCTATTTACAAAAACAAACGAAAGAGCCAAAGCCTCAGGTGTGGGCAAATGAAGGTTAGGGCTCCCTCTTTTGATGAAATGCATTAATCTAACATTCTGAGCACGTTTGCTGCCATTTACTGAAAAGTTAGAAGCATGGCAGGAAGGAATAGAATGAATTCTGTCTTCTTTATCTTCATTACTCATCTCTCCTTTGGATCAATGGAAGACGCAAAGATGTAGAACTCTATGTTTCAGAATACTATGAACATTTTTGGTTCCATTCCCCATTTTTGATATGGTGGAATGATTTTGCTATTCTAAGCAGCATATAAATCTAGATTTGGGAAAGTTGTATGCCTGGATTCCTCAGCAATGGGTTATTTTCTCTCAGGGCCCTGGGACTGAAGGAGGCAAGAGGAGGACTCACTTTGGGCACCCAATTTAAAGGGGGTGACAAAAACTCAGTCATCAAGATAAATTACACACACACATACACACACACACACGTGTATATATATATTTTCTGAGACAGAGTCTCGCTGTGTTGCCTAGGCTGGAGTACAGTGATGCAATCTCAGTTCACCGCAACCCCTGTCTCCTGAGCTCAAGCAATTCTCCTGACTCAGCCTCCCAAGTAGCTGGGATGACAGGCGCGTACCACCACCTGGTGGTTTTTTGTATTCTTAGTAGAGACAGAGTTTCACCATGTTGGCCAGGCTAGTCTTGAACTCCTGACCTCAAATGATCCACCTGCATTGGCCTCTCAATGTGCTGGGATTACAGGCGTGAGCCACCACACCTGGCCTAGGTAAATAATACTTTAAAGAAATATTTTTTAAAATCAAAATCCATGCGGAATGTCTGGGATTAACAAAATGTCAACACTTCCAGTAAAGACAGGATCAGAGATACTGGTTTTTCCTGTGCCCCAGTCTCCACTGTGGTCTGGCATGGCACTGTTTTCTCTTTGCCCAAAATGAGCTTGTTAAAAGAGCAGTGTTGGCCAGGCATGGTTGCTTACACCTGTGATCCCAGGACTTTGGGAAGCTGGGGTAGGAGGATTACTTGATACCAGGAGTTTAAGACCAGCCTGGGCAACAAAGTGAGACCCTGTCTCTAAAATAAATAAATAAATAAAAAAAAAATAGCTGGGCATGGTGGCACGCACTTGCGGTCCAGCTACTTGTCAGGCTGAGGTGGGAGGATGGCTTGAGCCTGGGAGGTCGAGGCATCAGTGAGTCGAGATGGCACCACTGTACTCCAACCCAGGTGACAGAGCAAGACCCTGTTAGGGGGAAGAGAGAGAGAGAGCGAGAGAGAGCGAGTGAGCAGTGCTTCTGTGTGGGTCACAGCCCAGCCTCCGTAGCTGGGGGAGCTGGATTTTGAAACAGATGCTGCTGTTGCTTACTCAAGAACCTGATTCTTGGCAAAGTTCATACCTTATCTCATCATCATTGTGAATCCTTAGAAGCAGAGAGTCGTTCCTGGCTGGGTCAGGCAGATGAGATGAAAGGAGGAGGAGGGATTTTCAGTGTGAAAGACTCAACCCACTGCTGTTGGCTTTGAAGATGGAGGAAGGAGACCATGAGCCCAGGAGTGTGGCAGCCTCTAGAAGTTGGGAATGGCCCCAGATGACAACCAGTGAGAAGGCAGTGACCTCAGTCCTACAACCTCGAGGAAATGAATTTGTCTGTAACTCTAATGAGCAAGGAAACAGATCCTTCCTGAAAGCCTGCAGAGAGTTTCTCAGCCCTGTGGACACCTGGATTCCTTTCCTTTCTGATCTTCTCCTCTTCTCACTCATTCTACCATCTCCCTTAGTAGTCCCAGCCACTCCCCAGATGTTAATATTTCCATGCCACTTCCAAATCTTTTTGAAAGAAAAGACTTTCCAAGTCTTTGTCCAACCTACATATTGTTCTTTTTTTTTTTTTTTTGAGATGGAGTCTTGCTCTGTCGCCCAGGCTGGAGTGCAGTGGCCGGATCTCGGCTCACTGCAAGCTCCGCCTCCTGGGTTCACGCCATTCTCCTGCCTCAGCCTCCCGAGTAGCTGAGACTACAGGTGCCCGCTACCTCGCCCGGCTAGTTTTTTTTTTGTTTTTTTTTTTTGTATTTTTTAGTAGAGACGGGGTTTCACTGGGTTAGCCAGGATGGTCTCGATCTCCTGACCTCGTGATCCGCCCGTCTCGGCCTCCCAAAGTGCTGGGATTATAGGCTTAAGCCACCGCGCCCGGCCTACATATTGTTCTTAATTCAGCATTTCCATCTCAATATTCCACAGGTATCTCAATATATCCAAAGTAGAATGCATTATAGAATGAGTGCTACTGCTAAAAATCGACATCAGCACTAATATAGGATTATAATAACCCTATATGAAAAGGGTTACAAATAATTAACAACTTGAGATGGCAGGCAGGACTCAACTCTGAAGGTGGGGCTTAGACATTCAACCAAATTGAGGACTAGCTAACACAGAGATGGGGTGGAAACAGCTCTCCATAAGACACCCCCACCGGTGTGCCATGTCAATTTAACATTGTCATGCAACAGCCAGAAGCTACCACCCCTTTCCATGGCAATGGCAATGACGCAACAACTGGAAAGTTGCCACCCTTTTTCTAGAAATTTCTGTATAATCTGCTCCTTAATTTGCATATAATTAAAAGTGGGTATAAATGTGACTGCAGGCCTGCCCCTGAGTTGCTGCTCTGGACACCATGCCTATGAGGTCGCCCTGCTCTGCAAGGAGCAGGACCTCTGCTGCTGCTGTGCACGGCCGCTTCAGTAAAAGTTGCTGTCTGACACCACTGGCTTGCCCTTGAATTCTTTCCTGGGTGAAGCCTAGAACCCTCCCGGGGTAAGCCCCAACTTTGGGCTCACCTACCCTGTATCAAATGACTAAACTGATACAAGTGAAGAAAAATATTAAATAACTATACTTTATAATAAAAAAGGAAAATATGAGGCAATTAAAATATTCGTTGCAATACAAAAGTATGAGTTGTCGTCAAAGTAGCTTTCCTGAGATTATGGCTTTTCCAATATTTGAATTTATTCTTATAAAAATAGGAGAGTTGCCAACCCAAATTTATTATTAGCTTCCTGAAATAAGAACTCCGTATACACTAGCACCGTTCTATTTTTAGTGTCTAAATTCTTGGTTTTAGTAACCTTTAATAACTCATGTGGTGCTCCATAAAACTGAAACTCTTTAGAATATCATGTTACATACTCATAAGAAATAAGGATGAAGGTTGCATTATTAGGTCTCTTAAAGATCTCAAAGCTGGGAGCTCTTGGTCCGTAACAGATGATGGATTCCACTTTGAGGATTTACGACCTTCCTCAATAAATCTGATCATGTATTTCCTCTGTTAACAACTCCTCTGTCTCCCAGAGGGTAAAATCTGGGTGGAGGGTGGTGGAGGGGGGTGGCAGAGTAGGGGTGATGGAAGAGGGGTGGTGGAGGGGGGATGATAGAGGGGGGGTGGTGGAGGGGACAGTAGTGCGTGTGACCTTCCTTGTCTGTGTGCCTCTTGGAGTAGCCTCTGCACACTAATGCTGTTTGCTGGGCTCAGTTGGAGAATGCTTGTCCTAGATTCTCCTATATTCTTTACATGCCGGCCAACGTGGTGGGAGATTTGATGTTGCTGAAAAATAGCTTTTCAAATGCTACCCTCTACTTTTTTCATATTTATTACACACTAATTGGCATAGAATACGACGCCTGATGTGACTATAGAATATGCATTGAATGAACAGCTGTTGCTTTGCTTTTGCTATCCCCATGTGTTCATGGTTTTTTCTTGTGAAAAGCTAAAGAAAATAAAGCCTTTGATTTATTTTATGTGCTGTTAAAAGTCAAAATAATAGTAGTCCGTATGCTTTGAAGTCTACGATAATAGCACCTTTTCCAGTATTTCATGCAACTTGTGAAATTGCAGCTGACAAGGAGGTAGATGGTAGTAAATGCAACACTCTGTGTCCCTGGTGTGGTGACTGCGACATTCCATGGAAACCTAGGAGCTTTAAGTCTGTACTCTTTTTCTGACATTTTATTTACCTCCAAGAATTTATTCAATAGTACATTTTCCCCTCATTTTCTTCTCTCATAGGTTTCAGTTTTTTAAATTTTCTGATTCTAAGTTTTATTTTCTGACATCTGAGAAGTATTTTGTCTTAGAAATAGTGACATAAAAATAGGCAAGAAGCATCTAAATTTTAACAGCATCTATCATTCTGATGAAAATTATGTAACTGTAAACAATTGCTACATTTCTGCATTATTATGTAATATATCAAACTTATTTATATGCAGTTCTTACATTGTGGGTTATCATGGCAAACAAATATATTATTGCACAGTAATAATAAATGTCACAGTGAAAGAAATAGAAGGCTTAAATTGTCATCTCAGCAATACCATTCTGGTAAATACCCATAAGGAATACAATGGCAAACATTAACTTTATCAAGTGATCTAATAGCAGTAGGAGTTCCTTTTTATTTATTTACTTTTATTTTTGAGAGATGGAGGCTTGCTCTGTTGCCCAGGCTGGAGTGCAGTGGTGCGATCTTGGCTGACTGCAACCTCTGCCTCCCAGGTTCAAGCTATTCTCCTTCCTCAGCTTCTGAAGTAGCTGGGATTACAGGCGTGTGCCACCATGCCCAGCTAATTTTTGTATTTTTTAGTGGAGACGGGGTTTCACTATATGATGGCCAGGCTGGTCTCGAACTCCTGACCTCAGGTGATCTGCCCACCTCGGCCTCTCAAAGTGCTGGGATTATAGGCATGAGCCACTGTGCCTGGCTGGGGGTTCCTTTTTAAATTTTAAAATGTTTGCTGATCAGTACATCAGCTAGAATAGCAGCTCTTGTTTAGAAACGTGGGCAATTTTAGATCTTATTATACCAATAAAACATTTTGATGATCATTAAAATATTTTGCTGATCAAATCTTTTGATTTGCCAAAGTTATCTTTTGTGACTTGAAGCAGAACTTTTCTCTTTATATATGTATGTATATATTGTATACCAATCCTTTTAGAATAATATGCTTTATTTCTATCGTCAGAAAGTTGTCATAATACATTAATTTTTTGTGAAAACAACACCTTTTACTGCCATCTGCCAGAAAACTGTTATAAATATTGTAAAATGCCATCTTTGGGGTTAACAAAATGATAATAATAATATTAAAAATTATCGTAATGACAAGGTGGCGCCTAAGAGGCATGGTGCCTCCAGGTATGGCGCCTGAGCATACAGGGCAGAGGCCACACGCCCTGCAGCCTGCGCCACTCACTGTGTGCCTGGCTCCAGCTCCCTTCCCTCCGCCTTTGGACAGGCCGCACCTCCCACCTGAAATGTCCTCTTTCTGCCACCCACATTGCCCCGCTCCTTCTCGCACACGCAGCTTGGCTGTCGGCACCCTGTCTGTGTTTACTCCCCTGCCCGCCCTGGGGAATGTGTCACACTGGGTGGTAGCTGCCAGGTGCCCAGCTGTTGCCCACACTGTAACGTGCAGTTTCCTCCATGATGGAGACTGAGTCTTTCTCGGCTTCCTATCCCCTGGGCCTAACCGAAAGCCTGGTGCAAAGTAGGAACTCAAAGTTCGTGGAATGAAGGAAGGAAATTTTAGTCTATGGCATCACTAGAAAGAACTTTACTTCCTTATTGATTAATGGCTTTTATTATTAGTTATTTTCACCATTTTTTGAGGGTGTTGGTGTTTAGCCTCTTAGTCTTCTCTGATTGTGAAATGTTTTCCTTGATTTTGATTGTTAGAATTGCAACTATATGTTTTTAAAATTGAGCCATCCATCGCCGGGCACGGTGGCTCACACCTGTAATCCCAGCACTTTGGGAGGCTGAGGTAGGTGGATCACCAGGTCAGGAGTTCGAGACCAGTCTGGCCAACACAGTGAAACCTCATCTCTACTAAAAATACAAAAAATTAGCCAGGCGTGGTGGCAGGTGCCTGTTGCCCCAGCTACTTAGAAGGCTGAGGCAGGAGAATGGCGTGAACCCGGGAGGTGGAGGTTGCAGTGGGCCAAGATCACCCCATTGCACTCCAGCCCAGGCAGCAGTGCGAGACTCCATCTCAAAAAAAAAAAAAAAAAAAAAGCCATCCATTGAGGGTGAGGAAGAGCATGGCCTGGGAGGATCAGCTAACCTGGGCTACTTGCTGAGTAACCTGGAACAGCCACTCCACCAGATCTCTGAATCTCAGCTTCCTCCTTGGACAGAGGGAGACATTAATAGCACATCTCAAAGGGCCCTGTGGTTGCACAGGGAGAGTTTAAATTAGTGGAAAAGCTCTGGTTGGTATTTCTGTTGCTGCTTCTTCTATTATGATGATGAGTTAAATAGCATAGAACGATGACTTCATAATTATTTCCACATCAAGAATTCTATGATCTTGGAAATAGAAGCATTATATTCCCCCGGCCCCATGACCCCAGTTTTGGATGATTTACAATTGACTCTCTGGAGTACAGCATGTGTGTTTGTCTTAGATATTAGAGATGTGTGTGTGTGCGTGTGTGGGCATGTGTGTGTGCGTGTGTGCATGTGTGTGCGTGTGTGTTTGTCTTAGATATTAGAGATGTGTGTGTGCGTGTGTGTGTATATGCGTGTGTGCGCGTTTGCGCACGTGTGTGCGCATGTTTGTCTTAGATATTAGAGATGTGTGTGTGCACGTGTGTGCGTGTCTGCGTGTGTGTGCGTGCATGTGTGTGTGCGTGTGTGTGCGTGTGTGCATGTGTGTGTGTGTGTGTTTGTCTTAGACATTAGAGATGTGTGTGCGTGTGTGTATGCGCGTGTGTGCGTGTGTGCACGTGTTTGTGCACGTGTGTGCGCGCGTGTGCCTGTGTGCCCGTGTGTGTTTGTCTTAGATATTAGAGATGTGTGTGCACGTGTGTGCGTGTCTGCGTGTGTGTGCGTGCATGTGTGTGTGCGTGTGTGTGCGTGTGTGTGCGTGTGCGCGTGTGTGCGTGTGTGTGCGTGTGTGTGCGTGTGTGCGTGTGTGTGTGTGTGTGTGTGCGTGTGTGCGTGTGCGCGTGTGTGCGTGTGTGTGTGTGTGTGCGTGTGTGTGTGTGTGTGTTTGTATGTGACAGAGACACAGACAGAGACAAAGCATTTTTGCAGGTATACATGCTAAAATGGTTGCTGAAGCAATCAGAAGAGTCCTGAGAGGAGAGGTCATCCAAGGAAGGCACTTCTTGAAACATAGATTTGAAAGTTGGAATGAGTTTTCTGTTTAAAATGATAAGAGGGTGCTCAGTCTGGCTGGAGGCCTGGTATTCTGGGGTGGAGAAGGCAGCTCTCTCCCGCATGGAGAAGACGCATGAATGTGCTGGCTGGATCGTAGCTGACTCCGAGACAGAGTATTGTGGGAAATAGACGATTATGTAGGGGAGAAGGAGTTACAGAATGTTAGAAGTATGAGATAAAGGGTTGCAAATTGACTTTGAGAGGCAATTTGGTACCATGGCATATTTCTGAGCAGGGTAATAACATACTCAAAAGGAAAATAAGCAAGTTGTTTATATTTTGGGAACCACTGGGAAATGCTTAAAGTTTATAGATTCGATTCTAACCATACTAAAAATTTTCAACTCCTTAAGCTCAACAAATAATGACTGTTTGAACCTGAGAGTAGTCCTTAAAGGTAACTCTCTTTTTGTAGGAAATACTTTGTTTTGTTGCATACTCAGAAGTAGGTTGAACAGTGGAAAATAACATATTGCAGAGAATTTAAACAAAATGCTTGACTTGCCAGAGACTGCATCACAAATCAGAATTGCAACTTAATTTTTACCTAACAAGAACCAATTAGGGACTCCTCACAGAAGATAAGGAGGCAAACTGTGAAATTTGCAAAGGAGGCTCTTGGACAAGTAGCTGGGCTGGTAATTAGGATGCTTCACTGTTCCTCTGAGTCATTACCCACGGGAGTCTGTCCAGGAATTTTAAATCTTTGCCGGAGGTGCAGCAGAGGGGCAGGCGGACTGTGATTTCTTTAGTAGCTTCTGTCTGACTTCATGGTTTTAAATGGGGGAATGATGGTCTAATTTACACTTTAAAAGCATCCCTTCCAATGCTGTGTGGAGAACAGACAGAGAGGCAGGACCAGGCATGCAGGACCAGAGGTGCCCTCTTGCTGCAGACAAAGCGTGTTGGTGGTTTGGTCCAGAGAGGTCACAGTGGAGATGTCAGAGACATGTGAACCAGAGCAACTGCATCTTAAATAGGAGCTGGGAAAAATGAGGCCGAAATCTACTGGGCTGCATTCCCAGATGGTTAAGGCATTCTAAGTCACGGGATGAGAAAGGAGGTCAGCACAAAATACAAGTTATAAAGACCTTGCTGATAAAACAACTTGCAGTAAAGAATCTGGCTAAAATCCACCAAAACTGAAATGGCAACGAGAGTGACCTCCGGTTGTCCTCACTGCTACACTCCCACCAGCGCTGTGACAGTTTACAAATGCCATGGCAATGTCAGGAAGTTACCCTATATGGTCTAAAAGGGGGAGACATTAAAAATCCACCCCTTGTTTAGTATATCACCGAGAAATAACCATAAAAATGGGCAACCAGCAGCCCTCGGGGCTGCTCTGTTTATGGAGTAGCCATTCTTTCATTCTTTTACTTTCTTAGTAAATTCGCTTTCACTTCCCAACTCGCCCTGAATTCTTTCTTGTGCAAGATCTAAGAAGCCTCTCTTGGGGTCTGGATTGGGACCCCTTTCCTGTAACAGAGATAATGAGAGAGGAAGAGATTTGGAAGGTACAACTGGTAAAACTTGTGGAAATGTTAGATCTGAAGTAGAAACAAGGAGGATGGTGGTACTACTTCTCAAGGTGGGGAAGGCCGGAGGAGGGAAGTTCCTGAGTGAGAGAAAGTCAATGTTTTGCTTTGCATGTACAAAGATTGAAGATGCCCATTAGATATCCAAGCAGAGATGTCATATAATCTGCTGTTAAAGGCAGCCTCAGTGCTGAAGGTAAGTCATATATTGATGTTATTAAAAGACACAGGACCAAAACAGATCAACTAAGGAGAGTGTGTAGACAAAGAAGAGAGAGGGCTTTGGGCCAAGGCATGAAGTTTTTCAGCCTTTAAGGTTCAGAGAGAAGAGAATAAAGCAGCCAGAGTGATGAAGAAGGACAGTAGAGAGGTAGCAGGAGGCCGTGAGGGTAGCATCCTGGAGGCCAAGAGCATATGGCATCTCAAGAAGTTGTCACCAGCCTCTGTCACCACTAGTAGATCAAGTATAATGTGGGCAGACAGGTGATAACTGGATTTCACTACACAGAGGGTGCTGGTGACTGTAACAAGAGAGTTTGGGGATAGGAATGGCAAGGAAAGAAAACTGAATGGGGCTGGACGCAGTGGCTCATGCCTGTAATTCCAGCACTTTGGGAGGCCAAGGCAGGAGGATAGCTTGAGGCCAGGAGTTCAAAATCAGCCTAGGCAACAGAGTGAGACCCCCTCTGTACAAAAACTTTTTTAAAAAAATTAGCTGAGTGTAGTGGTGCATAATAGTCCCAGCTACTTGGGAGACGGAGGCAGGAGGATTGTTTGAGCCAGGAGGTCGAGGCTGCAGTGAACTGTCATTCAGCCACCGTACTCCAGCCTGGGTGACAGAGTGAGACCCTGTCAAAAACAAACAAAAACAAACACCTAAATAGAGTGGGTCAAGAAGAGCAGGGACTGGGGAATAATTTTATTTAAGCTAGATGATAGGCACATGGGTGTTTATTATAACATTTTTATATGCCTTAAGATTTCATGATGAAATAGTTTGAAGACAAATAATGTATCACTTATTCTAAAACATTTTTAAAAAATATGTGGAATTCTAAGGGTTAAGATTAATTTAAAATGTATAATGTGAATTTTATATCAACCAGACAGTAAGAGGAGGAACAGAGGGAAAGAGGTAAAGTGGCAAGGAGGAGAGAGGAAGGGAGGCCGGGAGGTGAAGACGTGGGAAGAGCACTGTTGTCTACTCTGGCAGAAGAAAAATAAGTCTGGAGCCTGGGTGGGGAGGGCCACGAGTGATTTATTTATCTATTTACTTATTTACTTAAGAGATGAGGTCTTGCTCTATCGCCCAGGCTGGAGTGCAATGCTGAGATCATGGCTCACTGTAACCTCGAACTCCTGGGCTCAAGGGATCCTCTTGCTTTGGCCTCCCAAAGTGCTGGGATTACAGGTATGAGCCACCTCACCTGGCCTGATTTTTTTAAAAAACATAAATGTGCAGAGGTGGTGCGAGCTGGGATAAAGGAAAAGCGCATCGTTAAGAGTTTCAACACCCTTAATATATAACGAGATGCTCTGCCTTGAAGCTTGTGCCAATTGCGACTCTCACCTGTAGAAAATCTGCATCTGTTTCATGACTCACCGTTAACAGCCTTGAGTAAATGCTCTAAAACGATCAAAATAAGCCAAAAGAGGCAGGGAAGGAGAGGCACAGGAATTAAAAAGAGAGGAGGCAAATAGGAAGGCTGGAGTGGATGTATTAATGTAAGATAAAGTCCATTTCAAAGTGAAATGAATCATGAGCGACAAATAAGCACTTCATAATGAGGAAAGGATCAATTCAGCAGGAAGACATAGCAATCATAAATGTATATGCGTTCCATAACAGAGCTTCAAAATCCATGAGGCAAAAATGACAGAATTAAAGAGAGAGGTACACACTACCACCATCATAATTTGAGGTTTTAATATTCCTCTCTCAAACAGTGATAGAGTAACTGGACCAAAGTCCAGCAGAGATGCGGCCGATCTCAACAGCATGGTCAGCACCATGGCCTATGTAACATTTGCATCAATTGTGAAAGTGATGAGGATGGGTTCTGGCCCCCGTGGTACAGCCACAGCCTGGGCTGTGTTCTACAATCGCTGCTCCAGGACCTTGCATGGACTGCTTTCCCACTGGGTGCCTTGATTTTTCCATCTGTAAAGTAAAATGATAATGGTGCCGACATCATCTGTTTTAAAAAGTATTGTATGAGATGATGCATAAAAAGCAAGTCAGCATAACAGCTGACCTGTATTAAATGTTCAACATACGCTGTTTATTGCTGTAGAATCAGTTAGACAGCATTTGGTTACCTGGCAGAATCCTGTGGAAACACAGTCTTGCCCAAGCCTCACTCTGAGTTGCTTCCAAACTTTTTTGTGTTTCCTGCTGTTTCAGTTTCCCTTCCAATCCCAGGATGAGCTCATGATCCTTCCAGTATTTCAAAGCAGCCCTAGTGATACAGGAGTTGAAGGGAAATGATTTAGGCAAATAGTGAGGTAGGAGTGTCCTCAGTAAGGTTTTCTTTTTAATGAAAAGCAGTCCTCAAATCATTTCTTTTCTACCAAAGAGCAGCCTCTAAAATCAAGCTGCAGACATAGATAAGCAAGCTGGAAGCTTGCACAGGTGAATACTGGCAGCTGTGCCAATAGGAAAAGTCTACCTGGGGGGCAGGTATGTTCAACACAGAGGCTCCATCTTCCCTTTTCTTTGTCAACCACATGTACAATAAGGAACAGACAACGTGGTGCTGGCCCGGTAGAGAACCCATCTGCATAATAAAAGATTAAGGTGGGGTGGCCAGCTTCTTTGCACACTGTGTAAATAGCATATCTGGTCCAACCAGTCTTTGGGTCCTATGTAAATCAGACACTGCCTCTTCAAGGCAGTCTGTAAAACCCGGTGCACTTTGCCGTGGACCAGAAGTCCCACTTGGAGGCCCGTCTCTCTCTGCAAGAGAGAGAGCTATTGTCTTTTCTCTTTCTTTCGCCTGTTAAACCTCTGCTCTAAACTCACTTCTAGTGTGTCCACATCCTTGATTCCCTTCGCGTGACACAACGAACTTCTGGTATTTACCTCAGACAATGACGCTGCTTCACTAGGTGCCCGAGGCCAAACCTCAAAAATTCCAGTTTACCTACATTTACTGTCCCACACAGGAGGGCATGCAATTTTCACCTTTCCCACCCCTGCTTGGTTCTCATGGGCCTCAAAGGGGCCCTAAACTACAGCCCCGCTTTGAGACCCTTGGAGAATTTTCCAATGCCTTTAACAAAGGTGAGACGGCAGCTGCTCCCGGCACCACCTGGGATACCCGTCAAACCTG
This sequence comes from Macaca thibetana thibetana, assembly GCF_024542745.1. NCBI lineage: Eukaryota > Metazoa > Chordata > Mammalia > Primates > Cercopithecidae > Macaca > Macaca thibetana. The sequence goes on from NC_065595.1 coordinate 5,798,950, forward strand.
CATTTTCCACCTTTTGTGTTATTGGAACTTTAAAAATTAATACCTCTGTATGATTAATGCCTCTGTATGATTATTAATATTGTCCTAGAATATATAAATTATAATTAAATGTAGTTAAGGGTCTTGCTCTTGAAAAGAAACTGAGATGAATGTTTGGTGAATGGAGGAATCCTCCTGTGTCGCAAATCTTTTCTCCCTAACTGGCACATTTGTATTTTCTCCCTAATTGGCACATTTGTATTTCTTTAGAGAAGAACAGTGAATAAAAGAGGTAAATAAAGCAAAGTAAATTGCCCTTTTCAAGTCTGCCACCTGTCAACACCCCAGAAGAGCGTTTTCTTCCTATTGTAAGAATCAAGGCTCATAGGTATGTGCTAAAGGGTAATGAGGCAAGTTAAGATCTTCTGAAATACTGCTAGTGAAATTTAGCCCCTTGTCACCAAAGACTTACAAAAACCTAAAGCCATTTCCCTTCATTAAAAAACATGAGCAGTGAAACCTACTACATTGGCTTTCTGGAAACCAAAGAAAAGGACCTTGCTAAATTTCTGTCAGACAAACAATACCTTGTAGACCGACCTTCTTAAGTCAGATGGCGGCTTTAGGGGGTGAGCCTGGAACCTTTCTCTGAAGTGGTGGTGGGTAGAGAATAATGTAGGGAAACGGAAAGGTCCTAGCCCCCAAAAACCTCCCTACCCACTGGCTTGTGCCTTCTAGATCACATTCTAAGCTCCTGTACTTTGGAGATCTGAATTTCCCAACACACACACTATGGGCTTCTTAAATGGAACTCTCAACAAACTGCAACAGAAAGATGGTTAATGAGTAAGGTGGAACTTATTAAAGAGAAAGAGGCATAATTACAGTTTGAAGACAGGTTTAAAAATTAAAGCCGATAGGTTGTAGTGGAAATAAAATAGAAATTTTAAACATTTTAATTAAATTGTTTAAATTAAATTACTTCATTTCCATTTTAATTAACTTTAATTAACATAATGTGACATTATGAGCTTTAAAAAAAAGTTTTTCCCTGATTTCCTCGGGAAATGTGGCCTAAGGAGTATGATGGCACCACCTCTCCGGGTCCTGTGTGCTCCCACTGCCTGAGTCACGGTTCTCTCCAGCATCATTCTCCACCCCTCCAGACAGTGCTCTTGGAGGAAATGCATTCCATATATCGGGCCTCTCAATGATATCACGACAAAGGAACTGGCATAAATAAACTTTTGATGGTCTCATTGCAGTAACTTGAGCTTAAAAAGAAAATGACAACGTTAGTTCAGGTAAGGTCAGTTTTTGCAGACCTGTGAATTTGTAAGGATGCTTGGGAAAGAAAAGCTAATCTCAAATGTACCAAAAAGGAATGTGAATGTATTAGGGTGTGCCTACTTTTTATTGGGGTTAATAAGTAGAGGAATGTTAGTGTACACATGTGTGGGGTTCACTCTCTTAAGTTCATGTCTACTACGAAGCACAGATATGCTCTTGTTTCCTCTGTGTAAGACGAGAGCAAGGAGTAGAAGGGATTGAATTGCCCAGTGAAAGGAGGATCTGTGTGTAGAATAGGAAGGGCTGCTGGGCACGTGGAGTGGAGAGGAGGGGACAGGTGGAGACAGAAGGGAAGAGGTGGGGGCAGGTTAGACAGGAGGGGAGAAGTGGGGGCAGGAGGGAGGAGAGTGGAGAGGAGCGGTAGGAGGGAGAGGAGGGGAGAGGTGGGGGGAGAGGTGGGGAGAGAAGGGAAGACACGGGGGACAGGTTAAGGAAAGGAGGGGAGAGGTGGGGGACAGTTTGGGGAGAGGAGGAGGGGAGAGGTGGGGGACAGGTTGGGGAGAGGAGGGGAGAGGTGTGGGATAGGTTGGGAAGAGGAGGAGGGGAGAGGTGGGGGACAGGTTGGGGAGAGGAGGGGAGAGGTGGGGTAGAAGAGGGGAGAGGAGGGGAGAGGTGGGGGACAGGTAGGGGAGAGGAGGGGAGAGGTGGGGTAGAAGAGGGGAGAGGAGGGGAGAGGTGGGGGACAGGTTGGGGAGAGGAGGAGGGGAGAGGTGGGGGACAGGTTGGGGAGAGGAGGGGAGAGGTGTGGGATAGGTTGGGGAGAGGAGGGGAGAGGTGGGGGACAGGTTGGGGAGAGGAGGAGGGGAGAGGTGGGGGACAGGTTGGGGAGAGGAGGGGGAGAGGTGGGGGACAGGTTGGGGAGAGGGAGGGGAGAGGTGGGGGACAGGTTGGGGAGAGGAGGGGAGAGGTGCGGGACAGGTTAAGGAAAGGAGGGGAGAGGTGGGGGACAGGTAGGGGAGAGGAGGGGAGAGGTGGGGTAGAAGAGGGGAGAGGTAGGGGAGAGGAGGGGAGAGGTCCGGGAGAGGAAGGGAGAGGTGGGGAGAGAAGGGAAGAGGGGGGTACAGGCCGGGAAGAGTAGGGGAGAGGTGGGGAAGAGGAGGGGAGAGGATGGGGAGAGGGAGAGGAGTGGTGGAGGACCTGTGGGGAAGATACAGGGAGAGGCAGCGGAGAGGAGCAGGGGAGTTGGAGGGAGCTGGTGCAGGGGGAGGCACAGCCTCCAGGAGGCTGGGCACTCAGGAGGATGCAGCACAGAGGCACCAGGTGAGCCTCCTGGTTGATGGACCAGCTGATTGTCTTAAGCAGAAAGTCATCTATGCAGACCGTCTCCTGGGAGAAAACCTTTCTAAGTTATCATATTAATTGTAATGAGAGGTGAATCAGGCACGGGTTGAGGCGTGAGTGCAGCTGAACCAAGCTTAGGGGCAAATCTTTCCTGGGAGAAAGCTCCAGATGCATAAGCTAACCCTCATGTAGAGCAGCCGCTGACCCAGGCCCCAGGGCTGGAGGGTCCCGTGGAGCCCCTGCAAGGCTGCCCCCTGGAGAGCCCAGCCCGGCCCTGGGGAGGATGGCTCGGAAGCAGGTGCCAGGGGGTCTTCCCGTGGCCCCGAGCTGAGGCTCAGCAGCCCAGGAGACCCCCCTGCTTTCCCACCCTGGGTCGCCTTCCTCTCCTTTCCTGTCTTGCTTCCCAGCCCTTCCTGGCGTTTTCTGGGATCACCTCCCCAATAGCCTAAGCGTCTGCTTCTGGAGGAGCTCACATGGAGGGCCTTGGCGACTGACAGGTGATGTTGAAGAGCAGGAGGGCGTCTGGCTCGGGCTTGAAGGGCATCGCCTGGCCCGTGTGCTTGGGAGCACTGCCCAAGGTGAACCTACGAGGCCCCAAGCAGGGCTGCTGTGTGCTGGCAGGGTCTCCTGATACCTGTGCCTGTGATGATCACAGTAGCATGAGTAGGTCAGATGGACCGATGAAAGTGGAGACAGAAGGCCTTCAAGTGAGGCTGTGGCAGTTCCTAGCCCAGAGCCCATGAAGAAGATGGTGATGGAGGCTCGCAGACCTCCTCATGAGGTCAGCCTCCCTGCAGGGGGATCAGTGCTGCAACAGCCATCCCACCCCTGTCCAGGGGCCCCACCGGATGATAGCGTTTGCAGTGAGGCATTTTCCCTGGGTATCGGTCATGTGCAGGGGACAGAAAGGAGATTTATATGAAATTAAGAAGAGGAATGGACAGAGCCCGATAGACTGAGACTGCCGCGTCGGGGCAAGCCCTTCATCTGAAGAACGTAAAGACGCTGGCCCCGCAGGGAACGGCCGCTCTCTGATGGGCATCGCGTTCCACTTCCCGCCTTCTAATTTTTCAGTCTTTTTATGACTCTCTGCCATCTGGTCTCAAAAGCTGAAGAACATTTGTGTACAGATGAGAATTTTCCTCCAGCGAGGCAGAACAGACAGCAGGCTGTAAATATTTTATACTTTCCAGGATCATTTTCTTTCAGAGTATTAAGAATTCATGCCAACATTTGAGAATGGATGGCGGGAGGAATGCCATGCTGAGTGGAACGCTTGCTGTGGACAAAGATGGAGAGAAAGAGCTCGAATACATTCAGAGCTGAGATTTCACAGCGCTGCCACAGCCTTTAATTAAATGTGGTCGACTCACCTACCCACTAACACACATTTTAACTGTCCCACACGGATTGCTTTTTTAGAAAAAACAATTTTTAAAAAACAATCTCCAACTTACAGGAAAATTGCAAGTGCAGTATAAAAACCTTTTTTCCTGCGTCACCTGGAAATAAACTGCTGATATGATCCTACATTACTTCCACATCCTTTAGTGTGTACTTTCTACAAACGAGGACATTCTCCTACTTGATGAGCCGAATTGGGCCTCCTCTGTGAAATTTATATGTTGAATGTTGAAGTTCTCCTCACTAGTACCTCAGAATGTGGCTGTATTTACAGATAGTGCCTTAAAGAAGAAATGAAGTAAAAATGAGATCATTAGGATGTGCCCTAATCTAATCTGATGGGTGTCCTTAAAATAAGGAGATTAGAAAACAGTCATGCAGAGAAGGCCGACCATGTGTGGCCACAGTAAGAAGACGGCTTTGGTTTTATAACCTAACAAAATTTATGGTACAGTAGAGAAGGGTAAATCGATCTTTGCTCCAAGGATATAGCCATCTGAACCGACAATTCTATGAGTTTTACAATTCTTAGGGCAAGTTTGTGTGACTTTTTTGCTGCCTTCAGGTATAAAAAGGTCTTGCTACCTTAAAATCCTTTTCTTGACTCTCCCAGACACTCCTGGGGTCTGTCCCTTCTGGTTCCTCCTGTTGGTTGCCTAACTTGTTGGGAAGGTGATCTTTCAGCTGATGTGGATTTTCACCCACCATCCCTCATGACGCCGCTTCCTCTGCTCCATGAACGTGCCCCTTATGGTCTCCAGGAATGCCCCCTTTGTTCTTCAATTCTGGATGCCTCTGAAGCAGAAGCCACTGCTTTCCTGTCACTGCGCAATGCCACTCGTGTTTTGGTTTCTGTGTTAGTTGACTGTGGTTGCTGTAACACTTGATCGGGAGCTGGGTGGCTTAACACGGTAGACATTTATTCTCACTCAGTTCTGGAGGCCCGAAGTGCAAAATCAAGGGGTTGGCAGAGTGCTTCCCTCTGGAGGCTGCAGGCTGGGGGATCCTTCCTTGGTTCTTTCCAGTTTCTGTGGCTCCAGGCACCCTTGGTGTCCCTGGCTTGTGGCAGCATCGCTCCAGTCTCTGCCTTCATCTTCCTGTGGTTGTCTTTCATCCGTGTGTCCTTTTCTGTCTCTTCTAAGGATGCTCCTGTTGGATTTTGGGCCCCTCCAATGCAGTATGATCTCCTATCCGGCCTTACTTTGGTTACATCTGCAAAAACCCTATTTTCAATTAAGGTCATGTTCTGAGGTTTCAGGAGAACTTGAATTTGGTGGGGACAAGATTTGACTCACGGAAGCGTCTATGTGGAGGCTTGTGTCTGATGCTCCATGTATGTGGCCAGTGCTGGATTAGGGTGTCTGTCAGACTGTTGCTCTCGACCCAGTGTCACACCCTGAGTCATGCCCTTCTTCATGGCTTCCAGCACTGGATAGTCCAAGTACGTGTCTGAATGACACACAGTTCTCAGTCTCCAGTACTGAACCGCGCAGAACCCAGTACTGTCGGCCGCCGGTCCCACACGCCAGCACACCTGACCCTGGAATCAGGCACGTCTAATGCAAACGTGTGTTCACTCTGTCCCTCCAGCCTCACCAGCCAAGCCCATGTCCCAGCTTCTCCACTGTGTCAGAGGCATCTTTCACTCTTGCAACTTCCAGGCTAAGCTTCTTAGTGTCATTTATGATGCGGCCACTTGAGAATTTACGGCAGTGAAAGAAACAGTGGGCCCTATAATGGGCTGATTGAGAAAGGAAATCATGAGGAGACTTCCTTCTTAAGGTAGATTCCTTTTGGGTAAATTATGAAGATAGCTCAGAGTTACTAAAGAATGTATGCTTATAAATGATTGTATTGTTCATAGCTTCAGTTAAAAATAATTTTAATTTTTGCTACTCTTCAAGTATTTAAAAGCGAAGACAAATGACTATCACCAACTTGTAGGTATGTCAATTATAGAGGGTAAATAATAAGAAAGGAAGATAGATTTTTTTAGTGGTATTTAATAAAATAGAAGGAAAACGAAGGGCTTGCTTTTCCTTTAAAAGCAGTTAAATGCTGCTTTGGTGGTGCTGAGATTCTCCCCAATTTCTCATTTTTACATTACTCTTTTGCATTTTGACATGGTGTGGGTCACATGTGTTAGGCTTTCCCTGAAAAATAACATTGAATTCTTGTTGTCACACATTTCCACTGTGTAGAAAAATGTGGCATTTAATTCTCAAAGTGCATTCTTAGTGAATGTGAATGGTTACTTTAGAGCAAGGGCTGGGTGACAGCGCCACAGCTCATGTTTATTGAGCCTTGAATATTCCAGAGATCATGCTGGGCAGGGGATGAGTGTTTGCCACTGACTCTGTCTCTGTATCACTGAGGGGTAAACTGATACTCAGAGGCTGAGCAAAATTATCCACGTCCCTCAACAAAGTCAGTGGCAGAACGAGGATTTCATTCCTGGGTCCATCTAGCTCTATAGCTATGCCCTTAACTACTTAACTATAACGATAGAAAACATTTTCAAATCATAGTGGAATACTACTGTGACTTTCAAAGTACTATTAAGATTTCTCAGGCCGGGCGCAGTGGCTCACGCCTGTAATCCCAGCACTTTGGGAGGCCGAGGCGGGCGGATCATGAGATCAGGAGATTGAGACCATCCTGGCTAACACGATGAAGCCCCGTCTCTACTAAAAAAAGAAATACAAAAAAAAAAAAATTAGCTGGGCATGGTGATGGGCGCCTGTAGTCCCAGCTACTCGGGAGGCTGAGGCAGGAGAATGGCATGAACCCGGGAGGTGGAGCTTGCAGTGAGCCGAGAAAGCGCCACTGCACTCCAGCCTGGGCGACAGAGCGAGACTCCGTCTCAAAGAAAAAAAGAGATTTCTCAGAAGACTTCTTTCCTTAAAGAGTGGAAATGTAGGTTACCTAATAATTTCTACAACGTTCCTGCAACCATGCCTAGAAGAAAAGCCACACGGAGGTGACACCTTCCTCCCTCTGCCTCCTGGTTAGCTCAGCCCTCATGGTCTCAGGTCCAGCACCCTGGACAATGAGGTGAGGTCGGAGCTGTCTGACCTCTGGCTCCACTGTGCTTCAGAGACTGGGGAGCCGACGTTCTCTCACATGGGAAGCAATCAGAGGGAAAGACGAGAAAGGACTCTGACGAGGAAAACCATAATAATGAATAAAGGTGGAGGGGCAGACAATGATAATAAAAGTTATATGCAGAGTACACTGTATGAGAAAAGATTTCCAAGCATAAAGAAACGATTTCTCCTTTCGGTGATAAATCCAGATCATAACTTTTAAAACGTAGTGAAACTCCATGACAAGGTTTTAAAACAGACATACAGAGTAGCTTTACTACTTCCCCAAATAGTTCTGCTCAATATAATTTCAAACAAGGTATTTGAATTAGATGTTTTCAAAATCCTTCAGAGCTAGGGATTTATTTCCTTTTTGCCATGGAAATTATTTTGACCCAAAGACAGAATCTAATTAAGCTAAACCGTTTAAGTACACTAAACAATTGAGTCTTCCTTTTCGTTCTGAAAATATGTTCAAATTTGAAGACTGGTCTCCTATAAATTGTAATGAACTCTGACTTCCTATGAATACTTTTTCATGTCATAATTTCTATAAAGAACTATAGACTGTTCCAAAGTCCATTTCAGGTAAGCGGAACAATCGCATCTGAGATTTCTCTAGGGCAATAATGTCAAAAGGAGTTCACAGCAGCCTCTATAAGGGGCATTAAGGTGAACAGAGACCCAAATTATATTTTGAATAAGAGATAATCTGCACTTTCAACCTTGAGCGGGTGGTGACTGTAGCTATAACAGACTGAATCCCTTTGGTTCCTCCTAACCAAGGCTCCTAATGTCTCCTCAGATATCACAGAGCTCCATATTCATGAATATCATCATCTCTGCCTTTATAGTTTTCAGGAGGAAAAAAAAAGAAATGGCTCTGCGAATGGCAAGGTTGTTTGTAGTACTTTGTTAGTTACAGCCCACTCTATTCTCAGCACTTAGCTCGCAATGGCTTTTCCACGCTCAGAGCACAGCAGAGGCTGAGCTGGAGGGAGGCAGCCTGGAAACCTTGCTGTCACCTTCGCTGGCCACTGTCCTCCGGCACACACGGAGCCCAGCAGAAGCTGCATTAAGGACATCTTTCTTTGCTCTCACCGGGTAGAGTCAAATCATTTACCTCTGCAGCAGGTTAAATGTCTTCCCAAAGCGGAGCCGCCTTCTGTGTGCCCACGTTTATTAAATTACCGCAGATGTCGTGTGAACAGATGGGCGCGCCCCTGAGAGGCGAGGCTGCGAGGGAGAGGGCCCTGCAGCGGGGGCTCTGGAGAAGGAGCTGCTCACTGGCAGCCCTGGCGGCATCTTTCCCATTCTCACCGCTGCGTGTTTACTGAATCCTTGCAAAGGCCCTTGTCCCGAGAAAAAGGGCAGCAGAATTAGAGAGCCGGGACCAGCAGCAGGAAACCCTCAGAGAACAAAGTGGTGGCTGAAGTCATAAGATCCGAGCGTGGAGGTGTCCTCCTAGCCAGCTGTTCCCAATCACCGTGTGACTTGAGGAATTCACTAAAAATGATCAACTCTTGGGCCCTGTCATGGAGTAAAGGGTGCTCCCTCCCCATATGTCTGTGTCCTAATATCCAGACCCTGTGAACGTGAGCTTATTTGGAAAGGGTCTTTTGAGATGTAATTAAACAGATGATCCTGAGATGGGTCATCCTGGACTACGTGGGTGGGTCCTAAATCCAATGACAGTTGTCCTTAGAAGAGAGACGATGGTGAGACACCCAGAGAGAAGGCTCTGCAAGGAGGGAGGGAGGCCGAGATTGCAGGGGAGGCACCAGAAGCTGGGAGAGGCAGGAGGGACTCTTCCCTGCAACCTGCAGAGTGAGCGCCGCCCTGAGGACACCTTGCTGTCAGACTTGTGTGCTCCGGACCCGCCAGCAATAAACCTCTTGTAAGCCAGGCTGTGGTTGGTTGTTTCAGCAGCTGCAGGAGAAAAATGCAGATCCTGGCCCGGGGCCTCCTGAAATGCAGTTTTAGGAAGCTCTAAAGTGCTTCTGAGGATCAGATAGACCAAGATATACCCTCCGTGTCACTGATCAGGATTAGAGGTTTTTGACGCCTGCTGCATATCAAATTACCTGGGAAGCTTTGAAATTACTCGAGATGTTCAGGGTGTACCTGCAGAAGTCCTGACTCAGGCGACCTGGGGCGGATGATTCTAATCACAGGACGTTTGAGACCCACGTCAGATGTTAACAAGCTAAGATGTGGATCTTCTTGTCCCTCGAGTGGAGGGGTTGGTTCCTGCTGACTCCACAGCTGCTGGTGCTGGAGGCCGCCACTGTCCTTTGCCTCCAGGGCACTGCCCACATTGCACTCTCCCATTTTCCTGCCCTTTCTCCACGGGCTTCCACCTTTTCTTTTAAACGGAGGCATTATTACAGAACACCCAGATCTTAGATATACGGCCTTGAGTTGTGGCAGCTGTGTGTATTTGTACAACTCCACGCGATGGCAGGATCTCCACCAAGGATCTTCCAAGGATTTCCACCCTGGAAGATCTCCTCCACTTAGTTCTCCCAGCCCACAAAGCAAACAACTTTACGACTTCTATCACTGCACATGACTTCTGTTTGTTCCCTTAAGGTGACAGTTTTTTTTTCTGACTGTTTTACGACTTCTTTATTTTGGCTTTCATCAATGGGCCCCTGACGTGCCTAGCTGTTGTTTTCTTGGTTTGTATATCTCACTGAGCTCCTTGGATTTGTGGGTTGTTGTTTTTCATCGAGTTTGGAATGGACTTTGGCCACAATGTCTTCAAGAATTGTTTTTTCTCCCCATTTTCGATTGATGCTCTCCTTCTGGGTCTCTGATTTTTTTGTCTTTAAAGTATCAATTCTGGCCTGGCACGGTGGATTACCCTTGTAATCCCAGCACTTTGGGTGGCCAAGGCGGATGGATCACTTGAGGCCAGGAGTTCAAGAGCAGCCTGGTCAACATAGTGAAACTCCGTCTCTATTAATAATATGGAAATTAGCCGGGCATGGTGGTGCATGCCTGTAGTCCCAGCTCTTTGGGAGGCTGAGGCAGGAGAATTGCTTGAACCTGGGAGGCGGAGGTTGCAGTGAGCCGAGATTGCACTTCTGCACTCTAGCCTGGGCAATACAGTGAGACTTTATCTCACACACACAAAAAAAACAGACAATAAATAAAGTATCAAAAGTATTAATTCTATGCTAAAGAGCCCCGAATCAGATGTCTCCATTCCTGTTCTTTCTTCTGAGTTCTAAGCTTGCTGCTGAATGCCAGTGGTCTGTGTGTGAGAAGTGTTTCAAATTCCCTAACTGAACTTGTAATTTTACTCCCCGCGCCCACCCCCCTTTCTGTGTTACCAGCTTCTATGACCACTTTGAGGCCATTATTCTCCTCACATATAAAGTTGTACGCATTAAGGCAGCACTTTCCAAATGCTGTTCCTTGTGGAATTGCTTCTTGAGGTGTGAATAAATATTCTCTGTATGTGTATCTGTGTGTTTCTGTGAGAGGAAATTCTCTCTTCAAATAACTTTGAGACCACCTTCATCCTAACTCCCCACTTAGATATTGACTGTTATAAGTTTTTTCAGTGAACTTAGACATCCTGCAGTTGAGAAGTGTTTTTAACTTAAAAGTTAAAGTGTCATTTCATATTTTTAAAAAAATTATTTTACCATAAAATTGTTTCTTAAAAATAGGAAGTCTGATAAAATCCATGGAGCAAATTTTGGAAAATATTACCACAGGGCCATCTTTGGCTAACTTTTCTTCTCCATGTACATCTGGTCGGTTTCCAATCCTCCGCATCCTACTTACCAACATCTCCCAATCCTGCTTCTGCCTCATGTCCCCATTCACTTCCGCAGCCTGGCCGTTAAGCTTCCGTCACCTCTCAGGCTGAGGGCATCCTCTCTGAGCTAGCTCCTCTCTTTTTAACTTCTCACCTTTTAAATCCAGTTTTCGCCAGGTGCAGTGGCTCACGTCTATAACCCCAGCACTTTGGAAGACCGAGGCAGGTGGATCACGAGGTCAGGAGTTCAAGACCAGCCTGACCAACATGGTGAAACCCCGTCTCTACTAAAAGTACAAAAATTAGCCAGATGTGGTGGTGGGTGCCTGTAATCCCAGCTACTCAGGAGACTGAGGCAGGAGAATCGCTTGAACCCAGGAGGTGGAGGTTGCAGTGAGCTGAGATCACGCCACTGTGCTCTAGCCTGGGCGACAGAGTGAGACTCGGTCTCAAAAAATAAATAAATAAATAAAATAAACCCAGTTTTTACTTGGCTGGCAGAGTGATCTTGAACACAAGTCAGTCTCTTAAAAACTTTCGATGGCTACCCATCACACAAGGAAGGAAACCCAGTCTCCTCAGCAAAGGATCAAGTATTTGTCACGCTCAGCGTTTCCTCACCACCCCTGCCCCACACCCAAGGCTGTGGCACCCCAGTGGGAGCCCTCCATGAGGAAAAAGAAGCAGGAAGCCGGTTTTAGGCAGGGTGGAGTTAAAGGCCGGGAGGCGAGGCTGGCAGTGTTACCTAGAGGAGCATCCTTGGGACCACAGAGCTGGGCGGGGAAGAGAGATGAAAGCACTCTCCGTAGACTGGAGCCCAAGCCAGTTGCTGAGAGAAACAGTGTAGTGAGTGCAGCTAGGAGGATTAGGAGGACTGGGTGAGGAAGGGAGGAGGAACCAGGGAGGAGGACAGGGCTGACAGCGCCGAGCAGGAAGTGGACTTGGCCACAAGGAAAGGAGGGCTGGCATTGTCAGGCTTTCCCTTGAGCGGGTTCTGACCCTCTCCTCAGGATGCAGGAGGTGGTGGCCAGGTGGGACCTTCCTCACCCCATCCTCACTGCTTCCCTACAAGGTGCAGTGATGGCTTAGAGCCTGTTTCTGGGCCCCTGTGCACAGGAACACCTGAAGCCTTCCCCAGTCCTGCCCTTAGAATGAATTAGCTCCCTCTTCTCTGATCTCAGCGCTCGCCTTATTTTTGGCATGTTGTCCTGTGTTGTTGATATTTTTGTTCCCCCCATGGGAGCTCACCACAGGGCCAGGTGAGACCATTGGGATTTGCCCGGTGAGATCCTCCTCTTGCTCGCAGCGTCTTCCTGAGTGTGCAGCGTGTGCAGGTGCGGTGGGAAGATCCACACTACGGAGTTAGTACTTTCCCCGAGGAATAGATTGCACCCTTTCCTTCACTCCAGTCTTTCTTAGAACTTTACATGCAATTAATTCTCAGAAAGAATTACAAGATCAGCACTATCATTATCCCATTTATAGATAAGGCAGTAGGCAATTTACAGAGAAGTAAAGTAAATGATCTGTCACAGTGATAGAATTCAGACTTGATACAGTTAAAGCTGTCTGAATTCTGAGCCCAAATGCTCAATTGTGAAGCTGTATTGCTCAAGAGAAGAAAAGTTGATTGAGTCTCTGGACCTGCTTACTGCAAACAAAAAAAGTGAAAATATGAGGAGCTGGTCTGAGAATGAGATGGGGTCCTGGTATTAACATTAGAAAGATCGGGGAGGGGGTGGGGAGCTCTCTGTGGGCCTGAGCTGACCTGAGGAAAGGGCACCTTTCTCACTTGATGCTTCTCCCAATCCACGAGACTCCTCCTTACCTTTAACGATCCAGTGACACCTAAAAGGTTCACTTTGCTGATTTTAAACCAAGAAGAAAGGATATCAACACCTGTCGACATGGTTGTGTTTAGGGCCTGTTTAAGGCACTAGTCTTTATTATAGCTTTTATTACAGTCTGAGAGAATATGGAGATGAGGAAACAGAGGAGTGGGGACAGCAGAGAGAGGAGGGAGGGACATCAGAGAGACAGAGAAGCACGAGAGAAAGGGCACAAATGGCCAGGCATGGTGGCTCACGCCTGTAATCCCAGCACCTTGGGAGGCCAACGTAGATGGATCACCTCAGGTCAGGAGTTCAAGACCAGCCTGGCCAACATGGTGAAATCCCTTCTCTACTAAAATTACAAAAAATTTGCTGGGCATGGTGGTGGGTGCTTGTAATCCCAGTTACTTGGGAGGCTGAGGCAGGAGAATTGCTTGAACTCGAGAGGCAGAGGTTGCAGCGAGCCGAGATCACACCATTGGACTTCAGCCTGAGCAATAAGAGTGAGACTCTGTTTCAAAAAATAAAAAAAGAAAAGAGAAAGGGCACAAACAAGGGCTGTAACCTGGGGACACTGAGGCTTGATGGGCTTCCAATGAGAGTTAGCCAGAAGCTGAGTCCCGCTGTTTCCTTGGGACATGAGCTTCTGTGTGGGGTCACCTGGATTTTGAAGCGTTTCATGTCGTTTAACTGCTGATCAGAACTCTCCACACACTGAAACACCAGTTCTTTTGTTGAGACTCTAGAAGTCTGTGGGTGCCCTTCGCACAGGAGAAATGCAAGCTGCCCCCTTGAAAAACATCCTCAGAGTTGCAACCACAGGGGCCAAGTCAAGAACACTTCAAAGACTGGATGCAATCCAGCCAAGAGGTTGGCTCGTCCCCTCAGCCAGCTCTCCCCTGTGCTACCAGAAGGAGAGCCTCGCAGAGCTGCGGCAGGCGGCGTTGGCATGGATGAGAAACTTCTACATGGGTCTTGGTGAATGCATTGGCATTCCTGGGTGAAATACATTAAAAATGAAATAAATCCACATTCATAACAAATAATGACACAGTCACCTTTGATAGGGTAAAAATGAACACTTTTGTAATCCTTTGATATGAAAAATAATGAGCCCATGAAGATTCAATTACATTATTTGCAGCTACTTGAAGCATATTCTTTTTATCTCATTTCTTGTATCTATAGGCTAAATACAAATCGATATCAATGCTGATGATGTTTAGCTTAATAAGTTTAAGTCTTTTATCTGAATTATTCCTAAATAAAATTGACAGCAGTATTCACAGCTTATAACACAGAGCAGCCAGTGGCTTCCAGAAAAAGTATAGGTAATTCTCATCATCTTGTCAGAGACAAGGGGTCTGTTGGGTTCATCTAGAAATCAAGACATATTCCTTTAGAGGCTTCCCCATGGGCAGTAAGCTATTTGCCTCACTTGTCATTTATTTGTTGATAGCATTTACATGTCTTTGAAACAATGCTGACAACTTTGCCTAAATAAGTGAACATTCCCATGTCCATTCTCAGGTGGCCAGAACAGTCAGTGGATGTGAGCAATACGTTCTCATAAATGTGACTCATGTTTGGACTAAGTATCATCATTGACCAGATCATTTTGTCCTTCTCCCCATTTGTCGTGCCACCCTCCCATGATGTTATAATACCCATCAAATAATCGTGACTGTCAGCAATAAATGCAGCAACTGACAGCAGCTGCAAGGAATGAAATCACGATTGTCCACGCGATGAATTTGACCTTTTCAACTAGGCTTTAATTTTGGTATGCTTTTTCCCCCTTTTTATAAACTACTCAGATCTCAAGGTAATAAGCATGTAAAGTAAAACCTGTTAAACATCTTATGCTGTATTAACCATTCCTTTAACTGTTTTTAAACAAATTGCATGTTCATCACAAATTCCAGAAAAAGCAGAGAGTGTAGAAAAAGAGGAGAGAGAGGAACATTTTATAATTTTTAGGAGATGTTGGTATTATGTTTATAAACCAGAAAAGCACAGACTAATCTTTTCCTAGGCTGGATGAGAAATCTGGAAATAGGATATTGGTGGTACAAGGGGAAGAGTGCCTTAGGAAGGGTCTTGGGGAAATTTGGGGAGTACCTTTCTTCCAAGCTACACACAGCCAACTGTTGGTAGCACCGTATACCACACAGCGAGAAGCATGGTGGGGCCAAGATGTCACTCTGGAAGGTCAACAGATAAGTGCAGAATATCTCATGCGAACGATTGAAAGCAAATGGTGACTCTGAGCTATGTAGGAGCTTCTCATGTAAATGGCTGCGCCACCTTCACTGCAGAATAAATGTGTTATCATGAAAACATTCTCTTCTAAACATGAACAAAATCTGTAGGGTCAAATCAATAGATTCCCATTAAAGCATTTACTGTGGTTCTAGTAACTATTTGATCAGAATATCCTTCTTTTTGGCATTTTTGTTTTGTCGTATTATAAAGTAAGTGGTCTTACAAGGTGATTGTTCCATAACCATTTTTTTTTTGGCTGCCTTATTCCACACCCTGAACAGCAGCATATGTGTTTCTCCTGCCAACCCTGCTCCTCATGGTGATTCAGCCTTCTAGAGGCATTAGATTTATGTTGCTAATGCAAGACCACGTTTGTGTGCAACGGGACACATCCGCCATTTTTGCAGCCTTCGATCTCTCATGGCCGGCCCTCCAGGAATTTGGTAGCTTTCTCAGTCACTTTTTGAGTAACGCATTGCTTGGGTATTAGAACTATAGGTACTTATAAGGTTTAGATTTAATACTTTTTTTCCTGAGAACCTATTAACATTCAAATACTGTAGTAACTGGAGGTACAGGAGTTAAAATGATACCTTCTCTATGTACAATGTAAAAGGAAGGCAAGAAACACACCGACAGTTACGGGGTAACCAGGTGCCAGCTACTGCTGAAGCTCCTTCCCTATGACCTCATATGGTCCTTACAAAATCCCTAAGAAGTAGGTATTATTGACCTCATTTAAGAGATGGGGAAACTGAAATGTAGGGAGGTAAAAAAAAAATAAACAAACAAAACAACAACAACAAAAAAACATGAAAGGCAACATTAGGTGATGTGTAAACACTCAGGATTTGAAAATCAGACGGGCCTGGGTTTCGATCCCCGGTTCCAGGCCGTGTACGGTAAGATGACCTCGGGCCACACGCTGCTGTAGCAGATGCTTTTGGTTG
The DNA here is from genome assembly GCF_024542745.1 of Macaca thibetana thibetana. Taxonomy (NCBI): domain Eukaryota; kingdom Metazoa; phylum Chordata; class Mammalia; order Primates; family Cercopithecidae; genus Macaca; species Macaca thibetana. The sequence goes on from NC_065595.1 coordinate 5,814,869, forward strand.
CCTCCCAAGGGGTGATCTCCCACAAGGTGGGTCCATATTTCAATCCTGGAACCTGCGGATATTATCTTCTATGGTACAGCATGTGCTTAAGTTAAGGATCTTGAGAGGATACATTCGTCCTGGGTTATGTGGGTGGGTCCTAAATTCTAGGGCATGTATTTTTGCAAGACAGATGCACAGAAGAGAAGACAAGTACGGAGGAGATTATGATGTGAAGATGGAGGCAGAGACTGGGGTGATGCGGCCGCAAGCCTCGGAATGCCTGGAGCCACCACATGCTCCAAGAGGCAAGAAAGGACCCTCCCCTGGAGCCTCCCTCGGGAGCTGGGTCCGGCTGACACTTTGGTTTCTGGACTTGTAACTTCCAGAGCTGTGAGATAACAAACTGTTGTCTTAAGCCACCCAGTTTGTAGAAATGTGTTATGGTAGCTGCAGAGAACGGACACACCCATTTCCCACCCGTTCCCAGCTTCTTTCTGGTCACTAGGTCCTCCGTGCTCTTCACGCATCCCTCCTCAGGGAAGCTGCTGTCCTCTCCGGCCCAGACGTAGTGTCTGACTAGTCTAAGACAACCATAGACGCCTTATTTTCATCACCCGTGAGGACTGAGGGCAGAGACACTTGGCAGTGTTCTTGCTCCTGACCCTTGGGGAGAGGCCAGATGACAGGGCTGGCTTCTGGAAAAGGTTTTGTCAGTCAACCTAAGGGCAATCTAAGAAGGTGCCAGGTCAAAGTCAGGCAGGTCTGCAAAGTGGGGTCCCCAGAGCAACATGGAGCAAGACAAAGGGGATGCTGGGAAGAATTGGAGCTGGGTTGGTCTGGGGAAGCCGGTGGCAGTGGGAGAGGTGGAAGACTAATATGGTTTGGGTATTTGTCCCCCAAATCTCATGCTGCAATATAATCCCCAGAGTTGGAAGTGGGGTCTGGTGGAAGGTGTTTGGGTCATGGGGGTGGATACCGCATGGCTTGGTGTTGTCCTTGTGATAGTGAGTTCGGTTGTTTAAGTGTGTGGCACCTCCCATCCTCCTCTTGTTCCTGCTCCCGTCATGTGATACGATGGCTCCCCCCACACCTTCCACCATGAGTGAAAGCTCCCTGAGGCCTTCCCAGAAGCCGAGTAGATGCTGGCACCGTGCTTCCTATAAAGCCTGCAGAACCACGAGCCAATCAAACTCCTTTTCTTTATAAATTACCCAGTCTTAGGTATTTCTCTTCTTTTTTTCGATTTTTATTTTCAGTTCAGGGGTACATGTGCAGGTTTGTTACACAGGTAAACTTGTGTCATGGGGGTTTGTTTTACAGATTATTTCATCACCCAGGATTATGCTAGTACCCATTAGTTATTTTTCCTGATCCTCTCCCTCCTCCCACCCTCCGTGATAGGCCCCAGTATGTGTTGTTTATAGCAACACAAGAAGGGCCTAAAACAGGGGCTGACCCAGGACAATATCTCATCTGAGGGTCGGGGGCCGAGGGTGGGTGTCTAAGCAGGGTTGATCTGATGAGCTCCAAATGGAAGGAGCAACCAAGCATTTGAACCAGAACATTCATTCAAAGTAGACACAAATATGGGACTCTCAGCCCTCATAGTCCTGCACTGTGGCACCATCGTGATCCTTTTAAATAGATTCCAGCATGGAGGGTGAGGGTGAAGTTTTTACTTGTCCTCCCATTTGTTATATGACAGATATTTTTTAGAAAATTCGATTATCATTCCTATAGACATATTACTTCCCAAATTTTCAAATAAATTAAATGGAGAGACCATAGAAAATCCCAAAAGGGCTTTCAATGGATGTTGATGAAAATAATGCTAAATATTATGTTAAAGTAAAGAGCTAACATTAGCTAGAGTATTTCTGAACAAGAAGAGTAGGGAGAGTGGATTTCTTTTACTAGGTATCAGTATCTACCATGAAGCTATGTAGTAAATAGATTAGGGCAATATTGCTATTAGCAAAAATTAACCAATAGAATGAAAGAGAGCCCAAAAACAGACCTATACACATACAGGATTTCAGTGTATGACAGACATAGATGTCAGTTCAGTAAATGCAGGTGGAATGCATGGTCATCCATACGGAAAACATAAAGTTGGATCACTACTTCATACTCTTAAAAGAAAAATAATCAGCTCCAGATGAATTAAGGACTTAATATCAAAAACAAAACTTAAAATGGTTAATAGACAATGGAGATGAATATCCTTTCAATCTTGGTTTAGATTCCTTACATAAAAACTGGAGAAAGAGTACCTACATAAGACACATTACTTTTTACTTTTAAAGAAAAGATACTCTTGGTCTTGACTTTATTATTGTTAAAAACATTTGATCATCCAAAGATACCACAAATAAAGCAAAATAGCAAGTTTAAAACTTGGAGATAGTATTTTATGCACACAACCAGTGGAATATTACTATCAAATACATAAAAACCCTCTTACAAGTTAATAAGAAAATAGAGGCCAGGCACGATGGCTTATACCTGTAATTCCAACACTTTGGGAGGCCGAGGTGGGTGGATCACTTGAGGTCAGAAGTTTGAGACCAGCCTGGCTAATATAGTGAAACCCGTCTCTACTAAAAGTACAAAAATTATCAGGGATTGGTAGTGGGCGCCTGTAATCCCAGCTACTCGGGAGGCAGAGGCAGGAGAATCGCTTGAGCCTGGGAAGAGGAGGTTGCAGTGAGCCCAGATCATGCCACTGCACTCTAGCCTGGGCAACAGAGTAAGACTTGGTCTCAAAAAAACAAAAAAAAACACACAAACAAAAAAGAAAATAGAAAAATACCAATAAAAGCACATGCAAAAGACATGAACAGGCATTTATCCAGAAGAAGGAACACATAAACCATATAAAAATGTTCATTAATGATTAGTGAATGGCAGTCAAGACCACAAAGAGATACGTTTTACACCATGTGGCTGGCAAATATGAACAAGACTGACAGTCACAGGGCAAGGCAGGATGCGACGCCACAGGGTTTCTTACAATGCACGGCTGGAAGTCGTGTTGTTATAATCACTTACAACTTCTTAAAGCTGGCTGCCGTAACAGAATACCACAGGCTCGGGGGCTTAAACAACAGACGTTTATTTTCCCACAGTCCTGGAGGCTGAAAGTCCAAGATCAAGGTGTCAGCACGGTGGGTTTCTCCTGAGATCTCTCCTCGGCTTGCAGATGTCCACCTTCTCGCAGTGGCCTCACATACTCTTTCCTCTGCGAATGCCTCCCTGGTGACTCTGTGGGCCCGGATTTCCTCGTTAGAAGGACAAATCAGATTGGATGGGGGCCCTCCACCCCCGAAAGGCCTCATTTTAACTTAATCACCCCTTTAAAAGCCGTATCCTCAAATTCGGCTACATTCAGAGGTGCTGGGGTTGGGAGGCTTCATCACAGGGGTTTTGGAGGCCAGAGGGAGACATAGTTCAGTCTGTAACAGGGGGCGTCAGCCTCTGCTACCCTTAGCTTTCCCATCGCTTCTTTCCGTGGTTCTGTCCTTACTTCCTTTCTGGCCTGTCCATCCGTCCAGCCGTCTACGATCTGTGCATCTCGCCTGTCCATCCCTGTCATCCACCTGTCCCTCCTCTCCTGTGCAGGCTCCTCTTCTTCTCCTTGGCCCTCGGCGTCACTGTCCCTCAGCTTTCAGCCTGCTTTGCTCTCCTTCCTCATCTCACATTAGGGAGAGTCATTACCATTCACTCTCCCTAGTCACATTCTGAACAAAAGGCATTCCAGGAAACAAAGCATCCGGCTGCCACTGCACAGCGACAGTGACATTCTGCTTAGGTGCAATCCAGCTTCCCCGTTTCCTGGCTCTGTGGCCAGCCTGTGCATCAGTTACTTCATAGGTAAAGCTGGACTGCTGGCAGTAGCTAGGAGTTGTCAGGAATGTGAAACCGGCTGATACTTGTGTGGTACTTAGAACAATGACTGGCATGTTGTGAGGGTTACATGGGAGTTTGTTAAATAAATACATAAAACCGCGAGAAACTCCTTACCTCATGTTTAACTAGCAAGTTCGTTTCAACCGTAGGGCTTCAACGGAAGAGTGCCTGCTGCTTCCTTGTGCAGCACTGAGTGCTGTGTTCTCCAGGTCCGTGCTCAATCAGTACTTGTTAATTTGGTAACAAATTACGAGATTTGTTTAAAATGCGCTTATACTCTATTAATTATCAGTGATACAGAAATAAGTTGTAAGTGTGAAGACAACTATTCCACTTGGCTCATGGTTCTTTTGCGCAGTTTCTAATAAGATAAAAAAGAAAACAATCTTTCAAAAGAGCCTGGGTGGGGAGTGTGGAGAGGCAACCTTGCTGCAACAGGGATGAATTGCAGGGGCTCGGGCGGCCTCCAGCCCCGCTGCCTGTGAGTTTATCCTTAAGCTCATTGATCTCATAGCTTGAGCCGAGGCGAGCACTGCCTGTTTCTGCTTTGGGTCTAGCTTGGCACCCTGATCTCATGGCAACACTCACACTTCTCTAGGCAGTGGCAGAAAGAGAGGAGCTGCTCCTCGTGCCGCAGGCTCACCTTGCCAGTTCCTTTCTGTCCGTCTCTCTGTCAGCATCCCCTGCGTCCCAGCAGCTGCTCACCCCTCCTAACCACAGCCAGGGCGAGGGCAATGGTAGCAGCCACCCCTTCCGGCCTCTGCTCTGCTCTTTCAGGGCCAGCGACCTCTGTCTGGCCTTGGGCCCGTACTCGCGCCTCCAGCAGGCAGAGGCTGGCTGCCCGCCACCTCAGCTTCTCCAGATCTGTCAGGCCTGCGGCTCCACCCCTCACTTTCAAGGGCAGAAAAGGGCCTGGATTTTTCTGAGGTCTGGAAGGGACAAGATTGAGGATGCTAACACTGAACATGGAGGATCCCTGCATGCTGGATCTCTGAAGATGAGGCTCCCATCCAATCAGTGGGAGGCACTACGGTCTCGAACCAGGTCACAGAAATCTTTGCGCCTGATCTGATATCGGATTCCTAGGAAGAGAAGGCCACCTTCTGTAGAGGGGGCAGGAGGATGAAAGGACACTTTCTGTTTTGTCTCATAAATGGAGGCATATTTAGCGTACTTAGACTAGCATTATGGCAGAGGAATGGATGGAAATTACAGAAATTTTGAAAGAATCATAGGAGTCAAAGACTAATTGGCAATACATGTTTAAAAATACAGAGGGTTTAAAGAACAATCTAGGATCTTAAGCCTGGGGAGGGAAGGAGTGGATGGCAATGGTGACTGCGGGCTATGGAAATCAGTAAGAACCTGGGGGAGCTGGAGCTGGTTGTAGGGGGATGGTGAGTGCAGAGCTGGGTGTGTGGAAGCTGAGGTGACGGCAGGACTTGTCACATGGAGACTGAACCTGCCCAGCTGCAGCAGGCAATGCTCAGAAAGCTCAAGGCTGGAGATGCAGATTTGGGTGTTACCCCAAAAACATGGCAACAGAAACTGCGACAGCCAAGAGTCAGTCACATGAGGCAGAGTTCACCTGGATGATGGTCGGTTATGGATACGGCCCCATGCTGTCATATCTGCAACCAGTACCTTTCCAAGAAACAGCACAGAAACAAATAGAACTAAGTATTCCAAGGGCTATATTTATGATTACCAAGCCTTAGTTTTCTGCAAATTTGGAATTCATGTATTTATTTATATATTTATTTATTATGTGGTGCCTTAGGGTTCTCCAGAGAAACAGAACTAATAGGATATATAGAGCTGTAAAGAAAGAGGCTCGGCATGGGAATTGGCTCACACAGTTATGGAGGCTGTGCATCAGGCTCGGCCACCTGTAAGCAGGAAAGCCGGTGGTGTTGGTTTCAGTTCCACTCTGAAGCCCTGAGAAGCGGAGGAGCCCAGTCTGAGTCTGATGTCCCAGGAACTGGGAGCACTCATGTCTGGGAGCAGGAGGAGATGAACGTCCCAGCTCCAGCAGAGCACAACTTCTCCCCCTGCCTTTGTGCTCTATTCCAGCCGTCAAAGGACTGCACAATGGTGAGGGTGGGTCCTCTTTACAGTCCATTGATTCAAATGCCAACCTCTTCTGGAAACGCCCTCACATACACACACCCAGAAATATCGCTTTACCAGTTATCTGAGCACGCCTTAGCTCAGTCAGGTTAACGTATACAATTAACCATCATCTACGGAAAGAATCTTTTGATTTTTGTCTTTTTTCAGGATTAAAACCATGTTGGGACTCTCCCAGAAGTAAGGTATGGCCTCTCCTCCCACCATTGTTGTATGTAAGAACCATCTTGGAAACGTGCGTATGTTCTCAGAAGACGTTTACAAAGGATTTCAATACAGGTTATTAAAGAAAAAATTATTCATGACTTTAAGGAAGACATTATTCGAAGGGGGCCGTGATGATAGGAACAGGGACCACTTCAATGGGGTCTTGCAGTTGGGGAGAGATTGGACTCAGCTCCAACAAGAAGTGGCGATTTATGGCCAAGGACAGGATGGGGGTCAGTGGATGGAAAATTACTACGAGGAGACAGCACGGATAAGAGGGTTCTGGCTGAAATTATGACTGTTTGGGAAGGCAGGCCAGGGTGCTCAGATACCAAGGGTGGGGGATTTTTGCTAAGCTGACTTGGCAGGATTCCTGCTCACAGCGGATTCTACAAGGACAGAGGGAAGCCTAGGCTTGAGGCTAGTCAATCACAGGACTCAGGAATTCAGCTAAAGTTTTGGTTGAAGGAGAGTCTTCATCAAAGTAAAGCTGAGACGGCAATGATTATGGTCATGACTTGCCATTTTATGTTTCTAAACAGGGTAGTTCTGCCTTGGAATCATCACAGTAAAGGCAGTCTGTGGATTCAGCCCCTGGTGTTGACTTGGCCTGTGCTTTTCAACCTTGAAATAGCTGAGCCAAGGCCTCAGCCATGCTGGGTTCAGTGGGAGGGAGCACAGTTCAGCCCAGGGCTTTATGAATATGCTACAGAGGGCTTGTCATCAGCTTCTCTTATGTGACAGGCCAAGTGTTCCCCACCTCCATGATGGGTACAGCACATCCGGGCAGGAAGGACAGCAAGTGTCCATTTCCTTGCAGTTCTCCTACAGTCTGTAACCACTCCATTTCATTAGCAAATTGTGTGTTCTATCTATGATGCCAGAGGATGGGAGGTGCTGTAGGGGCTGAACTAAAATGGTATCAGGAAAGGTCCGTTCCAGACCCCTGGAATGAAGCGTCTAGCAAGCAGGAAGCCCTCGCTCTTGTTCCAGGTCAGGTGGCACTAAAAGCAGCGGGCTGAATGCATGCGTGAGAACTCATTTCCGGTTAGTGCTTGGGATGTTTTCAAGAACCCCTGGAGTCCCAGGCTCCCCATCAGTAAAACTGGGCTGCCTGGTCAGCCCCCCAGGGCTGTGATGACAGCAGGTAAGGTCTGGTGAGCAGGGCTTTCCCACATAGATGGCCGGAGGACTGTGGGCGATGGGGCTGGCTACCTTTTGTGCTCCATAAATGTACTGTCAATAATTATGGGCTACCAAAACATGTCTCGAGGACCTAATTTTTATGTGGAAGTTTATGGAATCCTGTAGAAGACTTTTGAAAATGCAACTGAGGGACGGAGAAACCTTACCCATAAAAACACCACTTCCATCACCGCTCTGGTAAGAAAGGAATATTCAGGTGGCCCAATGTTAAACATTAAGAAAATTCCAAGTACCTGGGAATGTCTACTACCAAAACAGACACAACAGTCTTCAAACAACCCATCACTAGAACCTCTGAAAGTAAGGGTATAGAGGAGGGAACCCAGGGAGGGGCGCCTGTCCAGAAGCTGGACCGTGGTGGGAGGACCGGCAGAACGGTGGAGCCTGACTTCCCAATCAGGCCTTTGTGAACCGGATTCAGCTTTCTCAGGACCACTGGCGATCACTGAAGGACGTGGGGAGCACCAGAGTACAATCAGCTCCTGGGCAGCGAGGAGGACAGACACGCGGGAGCGATTTGGGGCAGATGGTGATTTCGGAGATGACTCTAATTTCCTAGCTGACAGCAGCTGTGAGCAGCAGACAAAGACAGGGCGGAGGAATGGGAGTAGCAAGTGGACTAAAAACCAATTTAAGGAGAATGGAGGAAAAAGTGTGTCACCAAAATTGTGAGGTTAGAAACAATTTAGGATACAGAAAGAAAAACATGAGTGAAAGAAACAAACGTAACAATACTATCGTGGGGAAAAAGAACAGAAAGCAGGATTTTCACAGATCTGTATATTAATGCATGGAGTTTGGGAAGACTTAAAAATTTCATGTAATGAGGCTAATAAAACCTAAGGCTGCGAGCAGGCTGAAGGATACACTCAGGTTTGGAACATAAGCCTGGGATGGCAAGCAGTGTAATGTACCCATGCTAACATTTATGAAATACTTGGTGTGTATAAGGTATAACTTGTATGCAGGTGTAGATCCAAGTTTTCGGGGTCCAAGGGTTAGACAGGTTTTGGAGTCTTCCATAAGAAAGGAAATAATTATAAACCTGAAATTAAGTACTGGGCTTAGGAATCTGTGAAAATGAGGGGCCCCAAAACTTAAGTTTTGTGACCTTCTGGGTAACTCACCCCCCGTAGCGAAAGGTATATAGTAAGAGAAGGAACACCCAGCAACCCACCACACCGTGTAAGAATTTGTCCAAGATGAACCCCTGGGAAACTCACTGTCATCCTCCTACCTCCTCACCAGAAACAAACATTCTCCGGAAGCCTCAGCTTACCTTTCCCTTGCATTTCTTCACAGGGTTTTGACACATACGTATGTATCTCCAAAGAGTAGTTATTTAGCTCCGTATTTCTGAACTCTATATAAATTCTGTCAGAATACCTATTTAATCTTGCAATCTGCCTTTTTTGCTCGAAGTGTTGGTTAGATTCATTGGTGCTGGCAAATGCAGCTATTAGCTCCTTTTCCCTTGCTTGTCGAAACAAAGGCAGTTCCTGCTTTCCACACCTGTGAAACTCACGTTAAGTCAGAACTCTTGCCTCAACTTGCACGGTCCCATGGCAACCGAAATTGGGCACCACAATTTTTTTCCACCAATCTTTTGTCAAAACTTGCCACTTTTTGTTCTTACATATGTTATATTCAGCTCCAGGGCCACGGGCAAGAGTACTTCTATGGTGAACACCCAGGGGAGGAAATTCTGCGTCATGGAGAATCTGCAGCTTCAACTTTTCTGAATAATGCCACGTTGGCCAGCCAGGTGGTTCCACGAATATACGTCCCACCAGCAGGGGATGAGAGTTCCCTCTGCTCCATCCACTGTGTTATTGATTAAAAGTTTCTTACCAATCCGGCAGATGAAAACTAGTAACCCGTTCTGCATTTTCTTGATTTTAGTGAGATTGAAAGTATTTTTGGAAGTGTATTGGCTTCACGTTTTCCTCTTTACTGAAATGGTCTTTTGCCCGTTAGGGCAGCTTTTCCCCCTTTTTTGGGGGCTCCTTTGTGTGTCTCAAAGTGATGTTTTCTTGGCTTTGTGTTCTTTAAAGTTTCTCTTTCGTGGCTTTTTTTTTTTTTTTTTTCTGATAAAGTTCTTGATTTTAAAAATCAAACTTTTTCTTTATGGTTTCTAATTTTGTGTCTTATTTAAGAAATCCGTTCCAAAATGTCATAAGGATCTTCTCCTGTCTAGTTTTGCAAGCGTAAAGGTTTTACTTTTCCTGGAATGGACTCTTGTGTGGTATGGGGTAGAGACTGACTTTCATTTTCTCCCACATGGATACGTGATTGTCTCAGCACTATTTGTTGAACACTGAACCCTTTCCGTTGCACTGTAATGTAACCTCTGACACATAACTAGTTTCCACAAGTGTGTAAGCCTGTTCTGGGGTCTCTATTTTGTTCCGTTTGTTCCACTGCCTCAATTGTCTATCGATGCATGAATGCCTTGCTGCGCTGATTACTGGCGCTTTCTAGGAAGTGCAGATACCTGGCTGGGGAAGTATCTCTGCCTCGAGCTTCCATAAGGTGTGCATTCTTCAAAGAAACAGGTCAGCTCGGAGTAGCCCAGCAGGCTCACCACAGATCAGTCCAGCGACCTGCCTCACCCATTCCTACACCTGCGAGCCCTGCGTGAGCGGATGGCACAGCTATGCAGACCAGCATCATCACTCGCTTTCTGTGGTATCTCACGCTGGCCACTGTTCCCTAGTCAGTTTCCTCCCTTCTCCTTCAGGGCTTCTTCCAAGCTTTCATCTTTCTCTTTAAGTCCCAACGCCACCCTGCCTTGCCACTCAGCTGACGACACACAGAGGCTGACCAGCTGGGCTCGGCTGCCAATGCGTCATCTTTCCACAAACTCCTCTGCCTGAGCTGCTCTCCTGCCTCCGGTCAGCTCTGCTCTGAGTCGAACCTGCCAAGACCTTACTCCACTATTCTCTTTGATCTTCCATGGGTTTCCAACCTCTCCTCCATGGCCTCCCTTCCTTTAGCACATTCCCCATTTCTTTCATCTTTAACAAAAATATAAATCAAACCAATTTACAACTCAAAACAAAAAATAAAATCCTTTCCTCAGAATCTGCTAACCATTACAGGGTAAGAGGGGATTGCAAGATGGTGCTGGCCAGATGACCCCAACACACGGCAAGCCTGCCTCAACTGGCCAGCGTGCTCTCCCCGGGCAATGCCATTGCCCCCTCGGCTCCAGCTACTTCCTCTCTGCAGGCCACTCCTAATCTCCTCCAGTTCAGACAGCATCCTGAGCGCCAGACTTGAGAAGCCTGTTGCTTCTAGGCCTTCACCTGGCTGACCGATGCACCTTGAGCTCAATGTACAACTGACTGTTTTCTGCTCATGACCCATTCCTGTCCTGGATTTTAAGAGTCGATCAGAGGCCTGAGTTATTCTCGACTCCTCCGCATGTGACTCTGGATTTTAACATAGTCAGAGGCCTGAGTTATTCTCAACTCCTCCTGCTGTGTGACTGGATTTTAACAATCAGAGGCCTGAGTTATTCTTGACTCCTCCCCCGTGTGACTTCCCACATGCACTTGGTCACAAAGTCCTGTCCTTCACTCAGCCCCACACATTTCTCAAATGTACCAACTCCTCTCTAGCTTTATCCTCTCTCATCTCAACAACTACGGTAACCTTTACCTGGCCTCTGCCAAATGCAAGCCGTCCTGCACACAACTACCGCTTCTAAATACAGACACAACAGCTTATTCCCACTCAGATTCCTACGATGCTCTTCAGGCCTACAGGATCAAAACCTTAACCCTGTCCCATGATACACCTGGCCCCTGCATTCTACACCCCGCCCTCAAGCATTTCGGTGGCACTGGACGACTCTAGTCTGACATATAGCATACCCTCAAACAATATGCTGCATGAAATCTAACAGATGGAACACATGAGTGGTACTATATAAAATCAATATTAAGTGTAACCCTGAGTGGAAATCTATGAATTAGGAATTGGGGAACTGTCTCTGGATGAGAATAAGAGAAACAGAAGTAATATTGTAGTGGCTTAAAAAATGGAAATGGATAAAGTATTACTAGCATCGATCAACAATAGTTATGAAGGCAGCTTGCAAGGCAGTCAGGCTGGAAATCTCACTGGGCTAAAAGCAGAACTTCTGATAAACTCTTGCCTTCTTCATTAAGGAGGAAGAGCAAACAGTGACCGGAGAGTCTGCTCTAGAGTTAGTTGTGAAAAGAGTTCACTGATCAGGTGTGGAGGAGTGACAGAGGCCTTGGAGGAAAATGACCAGAGCATTTGCAAATTCAGAAATATGACAGAAGGGGGATACCAGGCAGAGTCAGATATGTGCCCTAGAATTCAGAGCAAAAGTGGGAGTAAGCCCATGGACACAGACACCACAATCAAAGTGGATTAAAGAGGGTCTTCAAAAAAGGGAAATTGTAACATTTAGTAGGGTACATCAGAGGTAACGAAAACAGAGATCTAGAGAGTTACACATCACATTCTCCTGTGGCTATATGGAAGAATCTCTTACAGATACCGAAATTTTTCCTTTTGAAAAAGTAATTTAGTTTTATTTTTAATTATAAAAGCTGAATTTTTTCTTTTTTTTTGAGATGAAGTCTTGCTCTGTCACTCAGGCTGGAGTGCAGTGGCATGATCTCAGCTCACTGCAACCTCTGCTTTCTGGGTTCAAGCGATTCTCCTGTCTCAGTCTCCCAAGCAGATGAGATTACAGGAGTGCGTCAACATGCCCGGCTAATTTTTTTTTTTGTATTTTTAGTAGACAGGGTTTCACCATGTTGGCCAGGCTGGTCTTGAACTCCTGACCTCCAGTGATCCACCTGTCTTGGCTTCCCAAAGTGCTGGGATTACAGGTGTGAGTCACTGTGTCTGGCCAAAAGCTCAGATCTTAAAGGGGCATGAGCATATTGTAAAATGGGAGGTACATAAAAATGAATCTAGAAAAAGCAAACGGTCTTAAGCCAAATGACAGGGCCATGGAGGGTGGCTAAATCCCCACCTGCCCTCAGATGCTGGGCTTCTTCAGCAAGCTACAGTTTGAGCAGGTCCTTTGAAGAGCAGGGCTGCTGTTTTGAGTTTAGGATAGCAAGTGGAACTTCTCAGCCTGTTAAATGTTGACATTTCAGTGAATACTGAAACTGAACATTCTATAGCAAAGGAAAAAATGATTAGGAGAGAAAGTCTAAGTTAAGGACTCATCCAGTCAAAGTGTGTTACATCAGGGAGACAAGAGGCTCTGCTATGATATTTTCTATACTCCTCAAATGTTGGAAATTTCATCTAAAACAAGCAGTCAAACCAAGAAACTAACTAAATTAAGTAGGGAGATAAAGTAAACAAGCAAGATAGATTGCCTGGAGGTCTCTCTATCCTGAATATCCCAAAATTTCAAGAACACATCTGAAATTCCTCTACAGACAGTTCTAAGGGAGATGGAACAAACACATCAGAGGGGATACCTCACAATGAAGCCACCACAGATAAACATGGTTCTAGACCCCTCCCAATGCACATAGGACTTATACAGATATGGAATTGGGATCTTGTAAGTGAAAGTCACTTTTTGCCAAATCTCCAGCAAATACTTCAAATAAAATAGAATCCCCCCCCCTTTTTTTTAAAGGGGGCCTCACACACATATTTGAGTATGTCTGTCATTCACTCCCATGCTCTTTTGGCAGTCAGAAGTATCAGTGCAAGCAAGTTCTAAATGGGATGAGAGCACTTCATGGCCGCCTTCTATGGTCCAGGCTTGTACCTCTCATCACACTGCCATCCTAACAACCCACACAACGGGGACGCCTGATGAGGCTAAGGTGCCTGCGCAGGCCCACACCCTGTTAGAAAAGGTGGGATAGGTGCCCAGGTCTACCCGACTTGGGAGTGTGTACTTTTCCTGCTATGTACAAGGCCCTTAATTCACAGAGGGGGAAATCTGAGTCAGATTCCTAAAACTCACACAATTTTGAAGAATGTATTTACCATCTGGTTCCCTATGGTCCTCAACCATTTTCACGTTTTTTTTTTTTTTTTTGAGACGGAGTCTTGCTGTGTCGCCCAGGCTGGAGTGCAGTGGCCGGATCTCAGCTCATTGCAAGCTCCGCCTCCCGGGTTTTTACGCCATTCTCCTGCCTCAGCCTCCCGAGTAGCTGGGACTACAGGCGCCCACCACCTCGCCCGGCTAGTTTTTTGTATTTTTTAGTAGAGACGGGGTTTCACCGTGTTAGCCAGGATGGTCTCGAACTCCTGACGTCGTGATCCGCCCGTCTCGGCCTCCCAAAGTACTGGGATTACAGGCTTGAGCCACCGCGCCCGGCTTTTTTTTTTTTTTTTTTTTTTTTGAGACGGAGTCTCGCTCTGTCGCCCAGGCTGGAGTGCAGTGGCGCGATCTCGGCTCACTGCAAGCTCCGCCTCCCGGGCTTACGCCATTCTCCTGCCTCAGCCTCCCGAGTAGCTGGGACTACAGGCGCCGCCACCTCGCCCGGCTAGTTTTTTGTATTTTTTAGTAGAGACGGGGTTTCACCGTGTTCGCCAGGATGGTCTCGATCTCCTGACCGCGTGATCCGCCCGTCTCGGCCTCCCAAAGTGCTGGGATTACAGGCTTGAGCCACCGCGCCCGGCCCATTTTCACGTTTATCTCAAGTCAGATTCCAAAGTATGTGGAAGGCAGCTGCTAACGACATATTTGTTAATTTTATTCTGCAGACATTATACAGTTCTATAATATAAAATGAATACAATACTAAAATCTATTTCCTTTATTTACATGGCATAAAATTTTCAATAACAAACATCTAATCATGAAAGATGGTGTTAAAGCAGAAATACTGTCATGATTGAGTCAATAGGAGAACATAAAATATGCTGTATTTCATAATTTTTCCATAAGAAAATGTCTAGTTTGTTTAAATGCAACAAATACTGTATTAGATTCACTTTATAAACCATACACTCCTTCCTGTCTTTTGAACACATTCTGGAAGACAGTTGTGAAGAACAGAGTAGTGAGTCCACGCCATTCAACATCCGTCAGAAACCTGCTTGCTTGCTTATTTTAATCATCTTGGGATCGATTATCTTCAATGATAATAGTTCTTCTAGGATAAGATTCAATTTCTACAAATATATATCGAAAATCATATTCACCACTTTCTCGGTTCTGAAAAAAATGTAGTGTTTCCAGGTATTATTTTCCTTTCCAGAACTTAAATAACACCGCGCTCAGAACCTCTGACCCCACGACCCACAATTCCCACACCTCTTTTACTTCCGCATACACCGTTCCTTGCTTCCCTGGCTCAGAGCCCTCAATGTAGAATTTCACACGTGTGTGTTTCAGCTCATCTTTTACATATTCAGTGAAACTGTCAAGAAAACGAAATATCAGTCTAAGTTCCTTTCATTTAAAAATTTCCCCAGAGCTTCCTCTGAATTCAAGCCACGGTACCTGACGTGCTGCCGGCGACCCCGCCTTGTCACCTCCCCATAGCCTTTAACAGGCTCACCAAAGACAGCGATTACCTGCAGAACAAGGACAGTGCTTTATTTTGTGTTATTTTTTAAGCTTACTAAAGAAATAATTTCTAACAATCCAAATGATTTTAGGAAAAAAAAAATCAGAAAGCATAGGACCTTTACAAAAATGACTACTCCTGGCTCACGCCTGTAATCCCAGCACTTTGGGAGGCCGAGGCAGGTGGATCACGAGGTCAGGAGTTCAAGACTAGCGTAGTCAACTAGGTGAAACCCCATCTCTACTAAAAAATACAAAAATCAGCCAGGCGTGGTGGTGTGCATCTATAGTCGCAGCTACTCAGGAGGCTGAGGCAGGAGAATCGCTCAAACCCAGTGGGCAGAAGCTGCAGTGAGCCAAGATCGTGCCACCGCACTCCAGCCTGGGTGACAGTGAGACTCCGTCTCAAAAAAAAAAAAAAAAAAAAAAAAAAAACAAACAAAAAATGACCACTCTAATAAGAAAACTGAAAAAAGGGTTATTATACAAAAATCATCCCATAAATGATTGAAACAAATATTTCATGCACACAGATTAAAATAGGTAGCTTTATGGTGTGACTTGTAGTTTCAGAACAATGTAGGTTGAAATGATGCAGTTCCTTCTCCCCTTATAGAAAACAAACATAACAACACAGAGTTCAGATGTTTCTCTACTAACCCCTTATGGTTTGAAGATAAAATATATGAATATTTTTAATGAAATTTAATTAATTAATAACATCTAACACTAAAATATGAGATAAAAAAATTTTAAAGTCACTAAACACAGTGAAGAAAAAGAAAACAGATAATAATGACATTTAAAATAAATCAGAGCTACAGGTGTGAATCCATTATTTCTAATGAGAAAATCCACATGAAGTAGAAATGTAGATTTTATTGAATTCAAAATGCAAATACTGTGGAACCCCCCAAAAAATATAAATTTGATATTAAACTAAAAAAATTTGACCCTCAACTCTATGAAATTTATCTTATTTTGTCCGTTTGTGGAGTATCTTCAGTATCACATTTTCCAGGATAAAAAGAAGTAATATGTAAGATGATATTTCAGAATTGTGTAGCACAAACAGATAGAACAATTTACTTTTAATCTATTAAACATATAAATATCAACACCCATCAAGATTTTCTGTTTTTCAAGCAGACACGGTACCCAGCAAAGAGAAGGGTACCCCTTAAAAATGGTGACAAAATTGTTAAAGTTTCATTATTATTTGTAGAGCTTTTTCAGGCAGCAAATTAAGGTATGACTTTAATAGTATCTCACTATTGTATATTCTGTTTGTTCAAAATGCTGAAAAAATCTATGAAAGGCTGAGTTTGTGAATAAAACAGCAACTCTTCATCTCTTTCCAGAGACGCGTCCTAACATTTAATAAGGTTACACCCATAGGTACTTCCGGAGTCTGTAAAGAATGTTTCTTGTCAGATATAATTTGGATTCCCAATAACTATCATGGGAACCTTCCTAATTTCCTGGTTTTCACCTCTGAGATACTTTACCCTCCCTGCCTCTTTTTCCATGGTTACCACTGACTGTCCAGAGTTCAATGAAGAGAAATCAGTGGATTTAAAAGGAAAGATGCCAGAGATCCTTAGCTTCTGAGGTTTCCACCCTGACATGATTAGAAAAACTGGTGGAACATTCAGAGCCAGGGCCCCAGGGCAGATCAGCACTGGGCTCTATACTGAGCACACTGTGGATTCAAATCTTTCTCCTCTTCAGGGGCTGCAAATGCGAGCTAGGATGTTACCCCCTGGTCTGTGTGAAGAACACCCCTAATATTTATGATGATAATGGCAGACAGTTACCGGCTGTTATCTTTCAATGTGAATGAAGTTGGATTTCAATGAGTAATATTTTCAGTGCTGAAGCTTTCCATCAGGGAGTAAGAAATCTGGCACTTCCCAGGCCACACGATCATGAGGTCATGCATCAGGCTTTAAAAAGACTAGAAACTTACCATGAGTTTGGTATTTTGGTGTATTCTAAGAATTTAATATCTATGAACAACCAGCAAAATGACTCTCTTGTACAATTAGCATGAAAACATCTGTACACTGAGTTTTGGGTTCTCTTAAAGAACAAAGACCTAATAATGTAATGATAAGTCAACCATTATGTATTATTATGTGAATTTCACTAGCGTGAGAACTGGTTCTTGAATTCTGCCCACTTCCTCCTCCCAACTCATCAGAGTTCATGTAACTCAATCTTGAGAACTAACCTCGGGATGTGATCTGCATTTTTCTAAGGCTCTCCCATATATCTTGCTAGGACTGGATGAAGAAAAAAGTTCTTTGAAAATCGTGTAAAACAAGCCACCTGAAATCACAGAAAACAAAGATGAAGCAAAGCAAGGACAACAGAAAAAGGCCAGCTGAAAAGACATTCAAGGGCTTATACTTGCTGTTTTTTGCAACCTGTAATGCTGATTCCAAAAAGCACCACTATTAAATAGGTAAAATCTCTTCCGGCTTCTTTCACTGTAAAGAGAAAACACCAATGGGTTACGTGTGCTGGCTGGGAGCAGGCGTGCTTGTATGCTGCTTTTTGCTTCTTGTGAGAGAAAGGCAGCCTCCAGATCAAAGCAAGGGCTCTGCGTGTGCTCAGGGGCAGCTGTTCTGAAAACTCCCTGTGTGTCGGCGCCTCAGCAGAATTCTCAGAGCAGGGCTTGGGAATCTATGTTTTAATTCAGGATGAAGAAATCCTTTTAACAAGTGATCCAGTTCACAACTGCCATAGGTTAAGCAACACTGAACTAAGGTCTGCCACTCCCAGATTAGGAAGAGTGTTGGCTTCTGTCAACCGAACGGGTAAGGGACTGAATGGACCAAAATGGGTGTCAACTCTTAACAGTCAGTAACTAGCTTGAATGCCAGTCCCATCCCACACTGACTGGTGCATGAAAACAGAATTGTGTTCGGAACAGGAATTTGGTTGGCCAGAAAGATTTATGAATTAAACTTAGAAAATGAAGAATATACACAGACCAGACATTTGTTTTCCCACACTAATAAAATACGTGCATATGGGTTAAACAGATGCACTGAGAGCTAGAGAAACTCAATCAAGACAGTGTCAGGGGACAGCGTATATACGTATGTATAGCTATAAATAAATGTATTTGTATTATACAGAAATACATATACAAATACCCTTATTTGTCCCTATTACCCAAATCAGGTCATTGGTCTCAACACCCTAGATTCCCGATTGTCCCTCCCAACATTTCATTCCTGCCTTGCTTAGCATATCAGATGAATCTTTCTATTTTTTCACTTACCAACAGCTACTGTGTATCTACTATGTGTATCTTCATATATATGCAAAGAGCTATAACATTACACTTACACTACCTTAACATTACAATTATGACTATGCTTTTCACTGATGCTGAGAAAGTGAGTCACCTCCTGGCATTATGTTTATAGACTAATTTATTCACCACATTAGCAATTCAGACTTCAGAAATATAAATCTTTAAAACATTTTTAAGAAAAAAACTTTTAGAAGAAAATTTTAACAGAGGTTGCTGCTATTTTCTATTCTATATAAAAAGCTTCTATTACGTTTATAAAACAAAATTGTTTAAAATAAGTCTTTAGCTAATACAACGCTTGTTTAAAAGTAGTCTTTAGCGTATCACGATCCTTCAAGTTTTCAGCAAGGTTCCCAACTTTGAAGACATTATTCAAAAAATAAAAAGACCTCATCTGCCAAAGTCTGTGTAATTCATGGGACTGACTCAAACAGCTGTCACAAATCCAATTTCCCTTCCGAGGTTCAGGAGTTGGGGCTCACTACTCATTCCACTCTCAGTGTGGAATTTCAATAAATATTACCTGCCAGTTATGTGCCAAGTCCCAGGTTGAGAACACAATAACAACTAATTAGTTCTCGTAAGTATCCTTATTTGTCCTTGTTACCCAAACCAGGTCACTGGCCCTAACACCTTGGATTTTTGACTGTCCGTTCCAAAAATTCACTCCTGCCTTGCTTAGGGTATCTGACAGGTCTTTTCCACTTATTTGGATAAACAACAGCTCCTGTATATCTGTTATATATAAAGCCCTGTGCTAAACATTCTCCATATTCTACACATTTAAAACATTTCTGTTTGTTACTTTATAGCTGTCTCCAACAGAAGCTGCTCACTGTCTAACTTTCTCAACCCTATCAGACCTAATAGTTTCATGCAAAAAACCCTCGTGCCATTTATTTGCTTCTGCAATTCTCTACCTCTCCTGTAGTGGGTGCTGTGGTATGGGTGCTCCCAGCTGCAGGGAACACTGGAAGCTGACAGTTGTCAGCTGAGGTCCTCTCTGGGCATTCCATAAGACAGCTTCCTCACTTAGGTCACGGCACATCCCTGGACCAGCCCACACTCAACGCCTGGTTGATGCAGAAGCATAAGACTCAGCCCCCACATTAGGCAGAAGGACAGTGACTGGCCAGCTCAGCCCCAGAGGTCCCCAGAGCAGCAGCTGAGGCCCCAGCTGCAAATGTACTTCAGCTTCTCCCTCTCCCCAGTCCGGCTTCCCTCACTCCCAAGATGTATTCTGAGAGCACTCCCTGATAAACCTCCTTACGTAAATCCCACTTCCCTGGGAAGCCAACCTACAACGGTGCTACTGGGAGTGGTAAGCAGCTCTCAATTTGGATTTTGGAGCTGGCTCGCTGGCCACTGGCTGGCAGTGAGGACCCTGTCCCCGGTGGTAGGGGGCTACTGACAGCACCTGTCATATAGCTGTAGGGCAGCTGATGCAGCTCTCACCAATGGGGACCTGGGATGGAACACTGGTGGAAGGGAATGTACTGGCTGGTGTGTTATTCTGGGAGTTTAGGGGGAATCAGCAATTTTAAGGACTTATATCAGATGGCTGTGGCTGGGGCCATGGATAATCTGGGAGAGGGACGGTGAGATGATGTGTGTAACTAATCATCAGTGAAGGTGAGTGCCAAGGGCAGGAGCCTCCTCTCGGCAGAACAAGACTCAAATTACACCCAGAGGGCAGAAAATGCGGGGGGTCAGGTCTGGGGCATAAGCGCTTCAGGGAGTTTGGCATTTCAAGCACATGAGACCTCCTACACCAAGGCCAGGGTCCTGATTTGGGAGGAAAGGCAACCTAAAGCTGGGTAGGGGGCCCTTGAGGTCAATGTTGTAAAAAAATCTTGAATCCTCAGATTCTCCTGACCCCTCTAGCCCTGAAGAAGCTGCTCATTGTCTGGTTGACACTTCCTCCATCTTGGAAACTGGGTGAGGGGTGGGTGGGGGCTTCTGCCTAGCAAGATACGTGCTGCTCTCAGGAGGTCTCTCCACCTCCCCCCCGGCCAAGTTACAACACAACCGGGCATGAGAAGGATGAGAAGGAACAATACTTGGAAGGAGCTGGAGGCCACCCCAGCAGCAGCCAGGGGAACATAGACCCCACTGCTTCTTAAGGGTGGTGTGTCAAGGCACAGAACACAAAAACGGCTGAGAGTTGATCAGCATGGGGCACACTCCTGTGATGAATTTAGCAAACAGGCAAGCACCCTGGGAACTGATATGCAGCTGGCTAGGTTTGCTCCTGGAAACTTCGAGACAGTGATGGTCCACATTAAGTAAAAGTGACAGAACAGCCATGGCAAACTAGAGGAAAGGCTCAACAGCCTCCAAGAATGGGGATGCTACCACAGATATAAGATATAAAGCCCGAAAACCCACCAGCTGACGATGTTCTTAGGAGCGACAGGAGGACACTGTATACCAAAGCCACAAGGAAGCCACAGTTACATCTTTACAGAGCAGGATGCCCTGACAGAAATGGAGATGAAAGAATTCTGAAGCAGAGACCAGGTTGGGGTGTTAAACAGAAGTCAAGATGGATGCCACCATCATAACTAACGGCAAGGCTGGAGTAGCAGTCGGGAGTGTCTGACTTACAGAGGGCAACAGAGCTGATGACTAGAACAGTGTTCTCAAGGGGAAGACTCAAGGGCAGCGGACAAGGCTGCTTCTGAATTACACAGTCATGAGAAATTAACCTCAGATGACTCCTGAGGCTGAAGGCAGTTGCTCTAATGCAAAGCTCTGAACATTGCCCCGGTTTCTGGACCTGAACCAGTTTTCAGACCTGGAACCCATTTACTGAAGGAAAGTGTATGTGACTGACTACCCCGGTCCTTCACCAAAAGGACCTATAGTTATCAACTTGGACATAGTCTGTGCTGACAGTGATATCCAAGGACCCAAAGAGTCATGATGACCCCCCGACCACTCCCCACCCCCCCGACAGCATGTAAGAAGCTCACAGCTGGGTCCAGGGACTTATCTGGTAATAATTTCCTTGATTTCCAAATGTATAAATCAAGGGGATGTACTGAGTAATTGGCAACAATAACTCCCACTTTAGTTCCTTTGGAAGTGGGTTAAGAGCTATCAGAGTGGGAAAAGTCAAATGGAAGCCTCTGAAACTGCCCCAGTGACCAAGGTAATAAATTAAAAATGGTATCACATCCATGGGGAATGGCAGAAAGAGTGCAATTCTTAGAGACCTTAGATACAGGCATGGTGGCCCCTATCACAGTCCCTTGTAATTTACCAGTCTTCCTTTACAAAACACAAATAGGCGCTGGAGAATGACAGTGGTTAACTGCAAACTTAACCAAGTGGCAGCCGGGGTACACATGCAATACCACACATGGTAACTTTACACGGCAGTGCATTAACACAATCTCATGGTATTGGCCATTGATTTGAAGAATGCCTTCTATTCAGAAGCAGCAGCAGGAGTAGTGTGTAGTAACATGAAACAGATAATAACAGTGTATGTTTATGATCCTGACCAGGATTTGCTAATTCTCTCACCCTCTGTTGTTACAGTCTTAAGGGAGTGAAACTTTCTGGATCTGGGCTGTCTAATACAGTAGCCACTCGCCACTCATGGGTATTTCAGTTCAATTTTAAATTAATTAAAATTCAGTTCTTCAGTAACATAATTTAGCAACATTTCAAGTGCTCAAAATAGCTACAAGTGGCCAGGAACTACCCAAATGGACAGCATAAATATAGGACATTTCTATGACTGCAGAAAGTTTTATTTGAATAATGCTGTTCTGGACATTCAGCAGAATATCACATTTGTCTACTATGTTTACACTATCGTGTTAGAGCCCAGAAGTAACAAGTGGCAAGTGTGTTAGAAGGCTTGGTCAGACAAGCTGCAAGTGTGAGAGGTGGGCCCAACAAAGATGCAGAGGCTCACCAACACATGAGCCGACCTCATGGGGCTACACTGGGGTGTGCCAGGACATGCCCTCCCAAGTAAAAGACAATTGTACCCTATACCTACTACCACAATGTTTCTTTGAATTCTGGACACAGCATATTCCATATTTGGGAATGTTGCTCCCATCCATTCATTCAGCAACAAGGACTGTCACCTCTGAATGGGGTGCAGATCAGGGAAGGGGTCCCTAAGCAGGCCTGGCATGCAGTGCAAGCAGCAGCACTGTTGCCTGAGCCAGATTACCTGACACACATGCTCTTTGCCACTTCTATGCCTTTCACCTCTGCATACGGATTGTTCCTTCGTGCTGAACTATTACGAATGAAAAACTAGGTTTTTGGCATATTCAGCAGATTACAAAACAATTGGTAGAATATGATTCAATTTTTTGGGTTAAAAATTATTAAAAGGTATGTGTATGAAAGTGCAAAATGTTAAAAATAGTCATCTTTGTGTGGTATAATCATGGGGTCTAAATTGCTTTGTCCTTTTTTTCCTACAAATCACATGCGAAATGAAGAAATTAAAAAAAAATCTTAAAATATCTGTGAACACATCTCTGACTTTCCCTGACAAATTACATTCCATCCTCCCTAGTTTATGTTTTTCTATTATTGCTGGTAACATACGAAAGTTTTCCCTATTGATTATGAGTCAATAATCTCTCTCTCTCTTTTTATCCTATCCAATTACTCTTTATTATATGTAACAGAGCCAATACAACTTGAGAAAAATTTCCCAAACATAACGAAAGAAAGTTATATCAAATTCAAGATCAACTTTCAAATCTGAGTTCCAATCTGTGAAGAAAACTGTAGGTCTATATGTTCTAGCTCTAAATTATGTTTAAACGGCTTTTAAAAATTCATGTTAATTGCTTTTTCACCTTTAGTAGTGAACTTGGTGTAAAAGAGCATTGGCAGCTCTTGTCACGTCTGTTGAAAGACCAATCACTGAAGTACTCCTTTTTACCTTTTTGTGATGTTGGGACGGCGGTTCCCTCTCTTTGACTCCTGTGTACAGACACTTGTTTGCTGCTACCCTCCTTTGCTTTCCGGGGGCTCGGTCCCTGCGTCCAGATGGTTTTCTGAGTGACTCCAAGAATACATCTAGGTCGCACTGTTTTCTTTTGATATTGAAGCCCCCATCTCAAACTGGGCTCTGTCTTCAAGCACGCTTTGTTAAGCACAATGTGGGGCAAAAGCAATCGCTTTGCCGAGGACCTGTGCAGCTTCTCCGTATACTGTATGGCTCGTAGAAAAGTACAAATCATGTTCACAGAAAATCGTTCCGCTTAGGGACGATGCTAACTACAATTAGGAAAGTTTTCGGGTTCACTACACATCTGGCCGGACACGTACTCAAACCTATACGTTTACATTACATGGCGTGTTAGGCAAAAACGTTGGCTTCAGCAGCGTAAATGAAAACGAAAAATCTCCAGGGAGAACCTGATGTCTACCTTCCCTTCTGTTTTCTTTGAATCAACACGCTCTGATTACCTTCTGGGCTGACATTCACTGTGTCCCCGCCATGTCTTCGCAAAGTCACCTGGGAAACCCCCCGTCTTCCTGGGAATAGTAGTTTGAAGACCTCGCTCTTAACTGGGATGCGGCAATGGGGCGCGCACAAGAGACTACATCTCCCACAATTCAAGGCGGCCAGAGCACGGCGCAGGCCGTTCCCGCGCCCCCAGGCGCTTCCGTGCCCAGCGCCTGCGCAGACGCTGCGCGTCCTTGGAGAGGCGGGAAGGCGGGGAGTTGGTGGGGTAATTGGTACCACAGACCCTACGTAATTCAAGCGGGACTTGCAAAAGCCAAATTAGCAGTTACACACTACGTGTTTTCCTTATCCTTCTAGAGTGGACTGTGCACAGTGGGAAGTACTCCCTCTGACTGTGGTCTTTTCTATTCCGCGTGGGCAAATGATTTCGTTTTTGCATTTCACTGTGTTTTCAGAAAAGCCGGACAAAAAAGAGTCAGCAAGTGGAGATGAACGAGGCCGCTGCAAAGCAGGCACCGGTTTCCTAAATGGTTAAGCCGAGGACTTGCTTAGCGCCCTTGGTGGCAGAATGTAGGGGTGGGGAAAGAAGCTGGGGCCCGGAAGTTTCTAGAAGCCCGCTTTGCGAGCGGCTGTCTGGCGCGGTGCCGTCTGCGCACGCGCCAGGCCAGCGGTACTTTTGTGAACTTGCGCATGGGCGTAAGGGGGTGTGGCGACGCGCGGGCGTGGGGGCGGTGCGTGCCCTCCTAGTTTCCGCCCTTGAGCGGGTCTATGGTGAACTCGTCTCCATGGCGACTGGACGCGGTCGGATCTTGCAGCAGCACTGGCTCGGCCTCCAGACGCTGCGCGGGCCCAGCAGGGGAGGTGGCGCGGCCCGGGGGCGCGCCAGGACCTTTGGGTTCAGGTGACTGTAGGGCCTGCGGGTGGGGTCCGCTGGCGGGAAGCCCCTCACTGCGCGGCCCCACTCTCTCCACCGTGTATTTTATTCGTCCAGCTTGGCACAAGGCCCGCGGCCCTCTTCAACGTGAGAAGGGTCTGGAAGAACGACCGGAGGAAATCCTTTCTACCCTGCAATGTGGGGTTCCCTAAGTTGTAACACAAGTAGAGTAGCCTCTCGGGGAAATATTTTTTCTCGCGGCGCCTGTGGTCGGGGTTACGCTCACTTGCCACGACAGCTGCCGGTCCAAGAGGTTGCTTCTCCGGGGTGCGTGCCATAGATTCACGTGTGCCCCGCCCCTGCCTTCGTATTTTTGCTCTTCTGTGACCAAGAATCTCCCTTCGTCTTTTTCATGACCTTACAACTTAGGGAAGTAGAGTCTGCTCATCAAAACCTTATAAATTTACACCCTCATCCCCCAAGCAGATACCTCTGGCAGGCAGGTTGGTCTGGCGGGTGGGGGGTCAGCACTTTGTCCACCTCCAACATCAAGGCCAAGTTGCCATCTACATCACCAGGTCTTGCTCAGCTCCTAGTCCCGTTCTGCCTGTCTTCCTGTCTACATGCAGGAGCCTGTGGTATTCTTATTCTGCTCCCTAGAGGGTCGTCTCTCCATTTCTCTTGGGGTTTCCTGGAACTGAAGCGTGGTCCTCTCCTACAGTGAGAGAGAAGGCAATTTTGAAGACTTAGGAAAGGAGCAGGAGGCTGCATCTGCTTTCCAGAAGCATCTTCAGCGTGAAGAAGTAAAATGATCCAGTGCATCAGAAGTATCAGCGTGCATAATGGTACCTTATGAAATCCCTCTCATTATATCGTGAGCTGTTCACTAGCTGTGGACCCATCTCTGCAGTTAGTTTACAGATGGAGGGATAATGCTAAGAATGGTTTACATTCTTGAGGATTATCTTTCTGCTTGTAAGACTCCTTGATTTATAAGTATGGAAAGTCATACATATTTTGCCTTCTAATAAATCAATGGTGTATGTTTTAAGCATACAAAGGGAGTCTATTATGTACTAGTTGAACTACTTGTTTTTTTCCCCCCTCAATCTCCAGAACTATGTCCTCACTAGGTCTCCATTACTTCCACTTAACTGTTTTCAGAAGCCCATCCCTGTTGCTTAGTGCTATGATAATAGTTCTTTTTTTTTTTTTTTTTTTTTTTTTTTGAGACGGAGTCTCGCTCTTTCGCCCAGGCTGGAGTGCAGTGGCCGGATCTCAGCTCACTGCAAGCTCCGCCTCCCAGGTCTACGCCATTCTCCTGCCTCAGCCTCCTGAGTAGCTGGGACTACAGGCGCCCGCCACCACGCCGGGCTAGTTTTTTGTATTTTTTTAGTAGAGACGGGGTTTCACCGTGTTAGCCAGGCTGGTCTCGATCTCCTGACCTTGTGATCCGCCCGTCTCGACCTCCCAAAGTGCTGAGATTACAGGCTTGAGCCACCGCGCCCGGCCCGATAATAGTTCTTAATTGAATACCTATAATGCTAGATATACCACAAATCTTGTCACAAATAGAATGGTGACAGTGCCTGCAAAAATTATTTCATGTAGGAGAAAAAGCAGGAATTTAAATAGGAAACTTGAACTTTTAATAAATTTGCTGCTGTTACTAAAATTAGTCTTTACATAGTGCTCTATTGGAGGAAGCAGAATGATTTTTATATGATGAATCTTATCCTTTGTAAGTTGAGTGAATTTCCTGGATTGATATAATTAGAGGGCCTGTCATCATGCCTGGAATGGGAACCTGCATTTCAAGCTGATTTGGAAATGTATGCATTATTTTTGGTAAAGAAAAGTCCACTGCTAAAAATAGAACGATTGGCTATGGTCAAAGCAGGTGGTTATTTTAATGTCTTTCTGTGGAAAATTAGATGTTGTTAAGAATCAGTGTTCCCTTTTTAACACAAAATGTGAATAAGTATAACTGTCACAAACTGTAAGAAGTGTAGCAGAAAGCATATTAAGTTGGCTTAATTTGTACCTGGTGTAATTTATTTGATTTGCCAGATATTTAAAATGAAGCACAGTCTTTAGGTTTTTAAAATATTGGACTTATTCAAAGCTATCAGACAAAACCTATCACTTGAAAGAAAGTATTTTCAAACTAAATTTATCTTGCTAAATGTATCAGTGTATGTCTGCACTTAACCTTGTAGATATACAGATCTGTATAGAAACATAAATGGAGCTTGCTGATTTGTTAATTCTGTGGCCCTTAAAAATGTGCAATTGGGGCCGGGCGCAGTGGCTCACGCCTGTAATCCCAGCACTTTGGGAGGCCGAGGCGGGCGGATCACGAGGTCAGGAGATCGAGACCATCCTGGCTAACACGGTGAAATCCCGTCTCTACTAAAAATACAAAAAAAAATTAGCCGGGCATGGTGGCGGGCACCTGTAGTCGCAGCTACTCGGGAGGCCGAGGCAGGAGAATGGCGTGAACCTGGGAGGAGGAGCTTGCAGTGAGCTGAGATCGTGCTACTACACTCCAGCCTGGGCGACAGAGTGAGACTCCGTCTAAAAAAAAAAAAAGTGCAGTTGGTTTATTTTATGGAGAAATAGAAATGTGTTTTCAATAGTGTTAGAAGGTACATTGATGAGATATATGATCTTATATAAGACATGGTAAAGAGAGCTCTGACAGGACATTAAGGAGATGAGGGTGTCAGAGACTGTCTTTGCTTCTAGCTGGTGACCTTACGTCCCTTTAGTTGCCTTGTTGGAGCCTTAGTCTTCTAAACTGAAATGAGGGACTCAATGAGATCCATTTTAATTGTGAAAAAACAAAACAGCAAGAAATAACTTTGACGTTTTAACAGTGTGAAAACATGTTTGTAATAAAATAGCGTTCATATTCCAATTAAATAAAGGATGAAGTGTCTTAAAGCACTTATACATTACCTTGTGCAGAGTGTATGACTAAGAAGTATTTGTAGAATTGACCTACAATAAGCCCTGTTCAATGTTTTAGTCAAAGATAGAGGCATATCCATTCGTTACTGAATTAGGGTTTCAGATTAGGGAAAAGGATTTGGTACTTAAAAAAATTAACTAGTACCAAACAGGATTTATTTGCTTAATCATTATTTTAAACTATCTTTGAATGGGGAGAGTTACAGCATGATTTTAAGGAAGTTACTAAGATAATTTTATTTACATATATTTTATATGCATATATATTTACAAAACAGGTGACTTTATTTAATATCTTAAATATCTTAATTTCTTAATATTTAATATCTTAAATAAATTTATATTTGATGAACTGCAAGAATATTTATGTTTGAAGTATATACATATAATTATTCATATGATGCTTAGGGTATGTGTGGACTCAGACTCTAGTACAGCCAAGCCCCACGCTTCTATGGGGTTAAGGGTTACAGGTTTGGAGCTCCTGATAGGAATTGTTATTATTTGATGGAGGAATGATAGAAATTCCCTTTATTCAAAGCTTAAGTGTTAGAATCCTCTGTCAATTGTAGATATTTTATCTTTGAATATGTAGCATAAGTCTATGTAGACTTTATAAGAATAATAACCATTTAAAAATGTCATGCTTTTAAATAATTTTAGAATGTATTACAAATTTGTTTACTGTGTTGACTAGTGACAGTAAACAAAGTGTATTATACCTTCTAAAAGTTATCTGTGTCCACCTGGAACCCCAGGATGTGACTTTATTTGGATATAGGATCTCTGCAGGTGTAACTAGTTAAGATGAGGTCATACTGGATGAGGGAGAGTCCTAAGTGCAATATGAATGATATCCTTATAAGAAGAGGCACAGAGACAGATATGCCCAGAGGGAAGATTGCTCTGTGAAGATGGAGGCAGAGATTGGAGTTATGCTGACACAAACTAAGGGATACCAGGGATTTCTGGCAACCACCAGAAAAAGGAATGATCCTCCCTAGAGCCTTCAGAGGGAGTGCGGTCCTGTTGACAACGTGAGTTTTGGACATCTGGCTACTAAGACATGAAACAATACATTTCTGTTGTTCTGAGTCACCCAGTTCATGAAGGCAGTCTTAGGAAACGAATGCAATTAGAAAATGATATTTTACTTCTGATTACTATTTTAGGACCACATTAATGGAGCCTAAGCTTTTCTCCTGTGGAAATCTGTGTTTAAACAAAATTTCCAACAGAAGTAGAAAAATACATAACACAGGCAGAATTATCTGATTAAAGGAAGAGAGGGTATTGCAAAAATTTCCAAATTAGCATTTCTTCCTGTCATTTCTCCCTGTCTTCCTGCCCTGCAGAGCACAGATTGAAAACAATTGGCTAGAAAGTCATATAAGACCAAAAGTACATTAAGCACCTTTTACTGGAGCTGGAATGGAAAGGCATGTGGAGGCAGCATTTTTTTTTACTTGGTGCATTTTTACTCTTCCAGGATCTGGAAAAGTTTACCTTATGCAACTTCTTCTTTGTTGAGATGCCAGTGGGGCAGCTGATCACTAGTATTCGTGGAGGGCCTACCCTGTACCAGCTACTGTGCTTTTTTCTAGAGAGAAAGATCTGCAAAGGGAAGAGGAATTTACTCTGTGGCTGCTCGGAAGCATGGGGGGAATTGTGCCTGTTGAGCAGGGCAGGCAGGTGCCAGTGGGTGCTTTGAGTGCCTCCTGGCGTATGCATATCATGATGCTGTCTTGCGGTAGGCTCCAGGCTGTACTATCACCTGGCCAGCTGAGGCCTGGGTAAGGGCTCCTTTTTCACCACTTGTGTCATCTAATAGGTTGTGCTTAGAGTTGAGGGTCATCCTCTGTGAAGACCAGTTGTGTGTGGATTTCATACTTCAGCTTTCTTCCAAGTTCTTAGGACACCTCTGTTTTGCTCCCAATTGTTGCCCTCCTCTATGAATGTTCTTTCAAATATATCTGGGGAATTAATGTGTTATGAAAAACTGAAGGTGGTCACTGCACAAAATACGTATTTGAAGCAATGGTGTTGGTGAACTGAGCGTATACCTAATGTACCCTCTAGGATTTAGCCACTTCTCAAATAGCACACCTAGAAGGAGGTGCGTCAATAACCAATACCTGTGTGTTGTACGTTGCTTAAAGCAGAAGCTTCCAAACCTTTCCTAGAGAAATAGTGTAACCACTCGTGACTCTCCGGGTGTGCTGTTGCCTAGATATGGAGGCTGTGAGCTGCATGATTTTCTGGTGTTTCGGATTCCCTCAAGGTGCTGTTGAGTACTGCTGGTTTTGAGGACTGATCTTAATAAAATTTATTTTAGGAACCTCTGAAAAAGACTCGCTGCATAAAAATATTATATGCTATTTCATTGAATCTATAAAACCATTGATTCTAAGATGTACTACTGTTTTCTGTACCACTAAAATAAAAAGATGGCCAGTGAGGTTAAAATGTAAAAGTCTGTGGATGAGTATTTGGTAGTTTGTCTGTGACTGCAAAAACTAGAGTTGGAACCCTCAAAGATCAGAAAAGTTGTAGATTATGTTGACAGTTCTAGTTCACTAATTTCAAGTTTTTTTTTTTTTTAAAAAAAAAACCTTTAATGGTTTCTGTTATATCCAAATTGGCCAATCAATACACTAACTTTATCCTTTTTGTTTCCATTAAATGTATCTGATAGCACCTCTTTGATATGTTGAAAGCCTATAATGAGAGCATATATTTCTAAACCTTAGGGTGAAAGCACATCAGAGTAAGTACGGTCTTCAGGTTTCCTTACCAGGACACTAAAGGTTTCACTGTCTCTTCTTTCCTTCTCCCTCCCTTTCTTCCTTACTTACCATCTTTCCTTCCTCCGTTCCTCTTTTTCTTTGCAGAAATGGAGTTTTTCAATGAGTAATCTTTGGAGTTTAGGAATCCTTTGGAATTCTGTAGAAGGGAATAGATAATTCACCTCCTTTGATAATTACATAATTTGAATTTCCCACATTTACTTTCAGAAAGGGGCCAGGGGTCAAGTGTTCTGCAGGCTCTGCTGCCCCGAGATGCCATGCCAGAGGCGGACGGCACTGGGAGAGCTCTTTCTCCTGCTGTTCTGGGGTCCTGGATGGGTAAGTAGCAGAAGTAGACTGTCTCTTTTGGGGGCCTCTAGGCATGGGGTTATTAGAGAAAGTTATGATGCTGTATATACCAAGTTGCTATTTTGAGCTTGCTAAGAATAGGATTGTGTGGGAAGACAGTACAGCATGGAGCGTTTCATGAGTCATGGGCCTGTCACCACTATCCTTATGAGATGAACTTTATGAAACGAAACTTCAAGAAGTGACAAGTAAATTGAATTTTCCTTTTATTAAAATATTCTTCAAAAATATTCACTTTTGAGTTGATAAAGACCCTTGAAAAAGGAGAAAGAAGATTAAAGTGTGTTTTCCTGAAAGCTTAAGAGCTCTGTTCATTTCTCAGCTTTCAATATCTGGGAGCCCATTTGCCATGGCAAGATTCTGTACTGTGACCCTCAGCACCAAGATCCACAGAAGCTTTAAAAAATTATTATTTGTAATTGATGCTCAGAAGTCCATAGATTTGTACTGTAGTAACATTTATGGAACACCAATTATATGCTAAGCATCGTGGGGAGCCTGAAAGCTTGAGACGATCACAGAGACATTTTACACTGCAGGAAGCTAGGCCCACGTAGTCTGCATATTGCAGAACTGTGTGATTCAGATATAAGTTGCCTGATTTCAAGTTCTGGGCTTTTAACACTGTATCATAGCTAGCTCAGCTAACAATGTATGTATTTGTATACAAATTTCAGTGTGTTTTAAAAAAGAAAAAGCAAAAAGGATTTTTAATTCAGGTCATTAATTTCAGCTTAAAACCCTAGCTCTGGGAATAGGCTGTTTTACAGTCATCTGATATGAGAAACGGAGCAAATATTCAGTTGGTTAGTCCATCCATTAAATATTTGAGGACCTGCTCTGTAGCAGATACCGTTCTTGGTACTGGGACACAAGTGGTGAGCCCCTCACATGTTCTCACGAAGCTGATGGTTAGTCGGGGAGGCAGATTTAAAATACAGTGAGTTGGGATACCTGTTGTCGAGAAAACAAATGGATCCCCAAATCCAGAATAATGGGGTGGCGTGGTGAGGAAAGACTTATTTGAGGAGGTGCATTTGAGATGAGAACTGAACATTGAGATTCGAGAGCTCTGAGAGGAGCTTGCCAGTGAGGGGAGACCACAGGTGTGGTGGGGGCTCCAGATGCTACAGGAGCAGTGTGGGAGTGGGGGAGCCCATCAGGCTTGGCTACCGGGCTCTGGAGAAGAGGGTGGATGTCATGTAATTTCCCAGATTATCTTGTTTACTTATTTACCTCTCTTCTCTAGAAGTAGGGAAGATGCAGAGACAAGTGGCAGATATATTTGGAGGCATAGCTGACATGGTTCGTTTATGAATTAGATGTAGGTGTGAGGGGGAAACAGACAAGTAGGAATCCGAAGCTGTTGGCTGAAGCAGTAGCACAGATTGAGGTGCTGTTAGCTGAGATGGAAGAGAGGTGGGGTCGGGGCAGAAGAGAGGGCCGTGATGGTGACTTTGGACTGGTTACAGCTGAGATGTCTGGGATGCGTTCGAAGGAGGATGCCAGATGGATTATGGATGTGTCAGTCTGGCTCAGGATGAGGCCTGGTGGGGTCAGCAGTCATGGAGCTGGGTGAGGTACTTAGGGAAAGGGTGGGGAAGGGAAGGCA
The DNA here is from genome assembly GCF_024542745.1 of Macaca thibetana thibetana. Taxonomy (NCBI): domain Eukaryota; kingdom Metazoa; phylum Chordata; class Mammalia; order Primates; family Cercopithecidae; genus Macaca; species Macaca thibetana. Next base: position 5,847,231 of record NC_065595.1, read on the forward strand.
AAGGTGACTCAGGAGCAAGCTTGGAAGACCCGGGGCAGTGAGAACCAACCAAGCAGGCCAGGGAAGAGCCCTGAGGTCCAAGAAATTGAGGAGAGGCTGTGTGTGAAGCAGAGGAGGAGACAGCCTGAAACACAAGAGCAGTCAGTGACCTGCGGCCTGGGGAGGCAGGGGGAGGAGGCAGCAGGGCATGGTGGCCCCTCAGAGCTGTTGCAGGTGAATGCAAGGGAAGGGGCTGGCCACTCGTTTTCATATTTGTGTGTGTTCTATTCCACACTGAAATGTAAAAAGCAAAAAAGGGGGCATGGAGGTGGAGGCAACAGGTGTAGACAACTGTTTTGTTTTCTTTTGTTCTTTCCCAGAGCTTGGCAGCGCGAGGGAGCCTAGAAATTAGGTGGTGGCTCCAGAGAGATCAGGGTGGGGAGAAGCAAAGGAAGAGTGTGGTTTCAGGATGAGAGATTCGGGGTGATTCAGAGGCTCATATCAACAGTGTGGAAGAGGGAGGCAGGAACCAGAGACTGAGGTCCTTGTGCAGAAACCGTGAGGACCTAGAGCACAGGTGCTTGGATGCAGGGAAGTGAGCGTTCTCCATCGGAATGGGGAAGACAGTGAGGAAAACAGGAATATTGGGATAGATCCACAATATGAAACAGGGACAAGGACGTGTTCACATTTGAATTCCCACAGTACTGAAAATGAACATGCACAAATTAACATTCTCAGGGAAGCTCGTTGGTTCAAAGCAGTTTCTTTGTTCTACATTTTGAACGGTCCTGCCTCTCACCTCCCCTTTCCCTTATCTCCCTATCATCCTCTCTCCTTACCCCATACAAAGTGAAATAACTAGAATCCAACAGAAAGCAATCCAATATGGGTATAAACATTGATTGTACCAGGTTAGAAGAAATTGTTTGAACAATAATTAAGAAGGCATTCTATCTCCACTGTCTTAACTGTAAAGTAGAGATCTTCTCCTTTTGCTAGGACACAGAGAAACCCCCTTTTCCTTAGGTTAGTCCAGTGGGGAGGAAGGTGAAAACCTGCTGAATGCCTGTCTTGAGTGGGATTTTATTCCAGTTAAATAATTCTGGTAGTTGCTGGATACTTTTCTGAAATGTCGTTAAGCCCAACTCTGGTTTTTTTTTTTTTTAATTGTACCGATTTAAAAAATAATAGATAGGAAGTTTTGGGAAGTAGTTAAATCAAAATATGAAAATTATATGCAATGAATAATCCAAATGGTCACAAAAATGTTTTCTTGCAACTTTGCTGTCTCTAGCATTAGAGACTTTTTCTCATTGAAAGTATCTAATTTACTGACTCTGAATGGGAGGGATTTGATTTGGGGGACTGATCTAAGTAATGCTTAAGCAAAGCTTTTTGTTTAAACTCTCAGAACGTCTCTGGTTAACTGTAGCTGGGGCTTTGAGCAGTGGGGACATTTACATGGTGATACATATCCAACAGGCATGGCGTTAACTGTCTTTTTTCTGAGAATCTGCTTTATTCCTTCTCAGTATTATCAGGATTTTGGGACTGATAACCTGTAACCTGATTTTCTTGAAAAAGAAACAAATTTAAAATCATAACAATCACAAGTAGACAGTATGGGCAAGCTCTTTTAAATTGGACAAAAGATTTCTCCCCTTACTCCTTTATCCCTAGAACTGCCCGCCACCAACCCTTGATACAATCTGTGGTAGCTCTCACCTGCCCTTTTGCTGAAGATTCATAGAGGCACACTCCTGACTTCTTGACACTAGTGATACTTTCTAGTCACTTTCAGATTATTACTGTGTTTTATAGAATTTTGAGGTCATAGAAATAGGTGGAGTATAGAGACTACATCTCAATATCATATTTAGGCATACAAATAAAACAGACACTTCAGAAAAAATTTATGGCCCTTGGTGTCTCCTTGAAGCCCCAGAGGAAGCAGTCAAAAGCCCAAGGGTGCTCAGAAGGCGACGCCTGGGATTGGTGTGGGCGAGGTCGGAATAAGCTGGTATTTCCCATTATACTTACTTTTCTGGGGAAAGGGATTCTGTGTTTTTCTTATTAATACCTACGAATATGTTATCTGATTCTCTTTATCTCACTAAAGAAACATACGTAGTTTAGTCCAGGTTTAGTGGTAACATGGTGAAACAAAAAATACAAAAAATTAGCCAGGCGTGGCAGCATGTGCCTGTAGTCCCAGCTGCTGGGGAGGCTGAGGTGGGAGAATGGCTGGAGCCCAGGAATTCAGGACTGCAGTGAGCCCTGATCATGCCACTGCGTTCTAGCCTGAGTAACAGAGCAAGACTCTATCTCTACAAAAATAATAATAAAAAAATACATAGTTTCATGGGGGACACTGAAATTCTGCCTGTTGATTCACAGTGTGTGAACATGATTAAAATGCGAGGAAGTTAGCTCTTCCAACCCTTGACTCTATTTATGGTTTATGTCATGAGAATTAGAATAACCAGAAAATTTCAATAAAGAAAATAATTGAAGATGAGGGTACAGTTTGCCTTTTGTACAGGAGGAGTCTGTCTATGGCCTTCTATTTACAGATGAGCAGCCAGTTGTTTTCTGGGTAATCTGTAGATTAAGCCCTGGTCCACTCTGGTGATTTGTTTTTCCTTTTTCTGTTTTTGCAGAATGCCTTCAGAAATCTTGCTGAAGATATTTTCCTACTTGGATGCTGTGAGCCTGCTGTGTGCTGGATGTGTGAGCAGGCGCTTTTACCATCTAGCCAATGACAAGTAAGCAGAAATCCAAGTCTCTGTTATGTTTTGATGACAGTTTGATGGAAGTCAGGAAGATTAGTAACTTTTTAACCATTTTTAAGAATTTAAGAGAATTCAGGAGTATTTTTGCACACGTGGAAATGTCGAATGCTTTAACTATGAAATTTTCAAATATTTGCATTTATATGCTTAAAATGAATATACTTTGCATGGAAAAAAATCAAACTTGTTATTGCTGTAGCTGTTAGAGAATGCAGCTTCAGGTCTGTTGTCAGGAGGTCTTGGCTGTATTCCCCACAGAATCAGACCTAATCACAGAGTCTCAGGCAGCACTGCAGGGACTTGCTGGCTTTGATCCTGGCGCTTCGTTTGCAGAGCAGAATGAGTGCTCTCTGCTGATGGCCAAGCAGATTCTAAAGAAAGAGAAGGAAGAGGCTAAGTTAGGTGTACTTAGCTTCTCCTCCCAAACATGCCAATCAAGTTAACTTACTCTGTGGGGAGAGCAAAGTGGACAGAGAGCGGCCAAGACTGTCCTCTCCTGGAGGCTGTACCCTTGGAAGCAGGGAGCCAAAAGTGAGGGGTTCACCTGTGGTCATCTGGGCTTGCAGGGGGCAGATCTAGGAAGGAAGGGGAGAAGCCTGTGCTTCTGTTTGTCACTGTAATCTTAGCCTGCATCTCAGAATTATATCTTGGAGGGAGAGGTGGTGAAATCTGGCTTTTTAGGCCCCTCTCTCATTCAGCATCAAAAGATCAGACAAATATTGTTCCTACATAGAACCTACATGTCAGCTGGGGAAATCAGCAAGATGAGAGGGAATGCAGGTTTTAACTGGTGGTTTTGTTTACTAGGTAAGGAGATGGAGAATGGCAGAAGGAGGGCTGTCATATTAGTTAACCCTGGAACATGGTGGGCAAGAATGTCATTTGGTGCAGTGGTTCTCAAATGCCATCCAGAGAAGACTACATATGAACCACCTGGGAAAGTTTAAAAAATTTCCATCCCTAGTCTGCATTTCTAGAGATTATAATTTAGTGCTTTGAAATCTGTATTTAAAAAATTCTCTGGTTGGGTGCGGTGGCTCACGCCTATAATCCCAACACTTTGGGAGGCCAAGGCGAGTGGATCATGAGGTCAGGAGATAGAGACCATCCTGGCTAACATGGTGAAACCCCGTCTCTACTAAAAATACAAAAAATTAGCCGGGCATGGTGGTGAGCGCCTGTAGTCCCAGCTACTCGGGACTTGGGAGGCTGAGGCAAGAGAATGGTGTGAACCCGGGAGGCGGAGCTTGCAGTGAGCCGAGATCGCGCCGCTGCATTCCAGCCTGAGCAACAGAGCGAGACTCCGTCTCAAAATAAGTAAATAAATTAAAAAAAAATTCTCCAGGTCATACTAATGAATAGTCAAGTTCTGAAATGACTAATCTAGTCCATCTTTGATGTTAGGTGTATGCCACTTAAGTGAGGAACTCAGAGTAAGCCCTCAGATCTCATTAAATCTGTCCTCAACCACTGTCATACTCTGAAGAGGACATACACTGTTCCCTAGTTGGAAAGGTGATTTTTCTTTTAATTTAAAGAGATGTTTCCTGTATGGAAGAATGTATGTCTGTCTATGTCAATACATGCACGTACACACACACACACACGTACATATCAAAGAATGAACTAATAATGTTCTTCACAGTAGTTACACAATGAATTAGAGCATTTTCTACATTTCCCTTACTTAATGATTGTTGTAGTTTACATAGTTGAGATTTATTTGTTTTACCAAGCCTCATGTGGAAATTTGATCCCCAGTGTTGGAACTGGGGCCTAATGGGAGCCGTTTGGGTCATGGGAGCAGATCCCTCCTGAATGGCTTGGTGCCTTCCTTGTAGTTCTTGCTCTAGAGCTGGTTGTTTAAAAGAGCCTGGCAGACCTCCCTTCCTTCTCTCTTGCTCACTCACTCTATTTCTCTCTCTCTCCGCCACGTGATCTCTGCACAGTTGGCTTGCCTTGGTTTTCTGCCATGTGTAGAGGCTTCCTGAGGCTTCACCAGAGGCAGATGCTGGTGTCGTGCTCCTTATACAGCCTGCAGAACTATGAGCCAAATAAACCTCTTTGCTTTACAGATTACCCAGCTTCAAGTATTCCTTTGTAGCAACACAAAGAGACTAAGACAATGATCTAATAAGAGATGAAGGTGGTCACTAAAAGAAAGCACAGCAAGGCATTTTTCAAGGAAGGAGTCAACCAAATGTCTAAAACTGTAGCATTCTGGGGGGTTCCCACTTTATTTAACGGTAGAATTCAGACTCTTCAGATAAGCTAATAAATTGTATGTTTCTTTACTGTCTCCGCTCTTCACTTCACCTGCATGGTGAAGAAACCAGGCCTGGAATCAGATTTGGAGCACAGCTGTAGTGATGTTTTTTGCATACTTTTAGTATTACTCGTGTGCCCTCCTCACTTTCTTGGAAGTTGCCGTTTGGAAATAAGAGCTTCTGATGAAATTGCACTCACATTTCTTTTCTTTTTCAAAGGACATATTTAATTGTGCTAAGTTGAGTTGCACTTTTTAGGTCCTGCAAAAGGACCTAAAGAGGCATAGTCTGACTCTTAAAGTCAACGTCTGATCATGAAGTCAGACTACAGAAAAGGATGTGTGATAATTGAACGAGTAATCAATACGTGTTTTTGAAAAGTTTACAGTGTATTCTAAGCGTTGCTTCTGAAGAGAGGGCAAGCACACATAGTGTAGCAAGTTACGCTCTGATGACTTGTGGGCAGACATGCTTGAAGGGCAGGGGGCTCCCCAGTGCCCCATCCTGGGGGGGCTACTCTCTTCTGCATGAGTGCCAGTCTCTGCATGGGAATAACAAGGATGTGTGGATGAGGTGGCCTCTGGTTTATCACAAGGGGGTTTTATTTGCCATGTACTCTGGCAAACACTATTTATCTGAACATTAAATTGGCCCCATTTTCTAAACAACTTGGTTGAGTTTCCCTGAGCCTGTTGGTAGTTATATTGGATAAATATGCTCTTGTCCTTGAATCTGACTAGGCCTTCTAACAGGATGGAGCATTTGGGGATCAAGAAGTAAATATGTTTGGGTTTTTGAGACTGTGAAAGGCATCTGAACCTTAACATTTGTGTATTATAAAAAATCAAGGGGAACCATCTGCAATATAAAATGTTTTTACTTAGGTTCATTTACAGTAAGTAATATATGATCGTGTGTGAACATAGTTTATCATAGGAATGTTAGGTGTGGTTATTGTTACTAGCTTCATGTGGAGTTTATGCTGTGATTCCCATCTCTGCAACAGTGTTTGTTTTTGCAGTTGGTAAGTGCTAACACATGTAAAAATAGTATCAGAGGTTGTTTAGATAGTGCTGATGTGAGGAATTCAAGGCTCCATAAAGGTCCTGCTAAAGGAATACTTACATAGAGTGAAATGCTGAGTAAAATAAATGTGAAGAAAACACAAGCAAGCTTTTATGCAAAGGAAGTTTTAAAAGTGTCTATTCAAAGGATTTTGGTGAAACAGTTTCAGCTTTACTTAAATGTACTCAACTCATCATCACATTGCATCTATCCGCTTACATAGGAAAGTCTAGAAATTTCTGAATTGAAAACACTGACACTTTAATATAAAAGCTGGGCATGAAGTGATTTTTCGGATTTTTCAGAGTGAGAAATGACTTGAGAAACCCACACTAGGAAGAGAATTCAACCAGGGTCTGACTATGTGTGAGCTTGCATTTGTTGGGAAGTCCATGTAATGTCTGAGTCAAGGAGGTGGCGTTCTGAAGTCATGTGTTTGAGAAATGGTCCTTTTCTGCTGCAGTTAAGGCAATAGTCCTGCCTCCCCAGAGCACCCAGGCTTCTCCCCAGGGGTCCTGCTGCAGTTCAGGACCCCCGCTCTGTGGGAGAATTGCTTTCTCCCTGCAGCCTCCAGGCCATTGACTGCTTCATCCCATACTGCTCTGAGTAGTAATGTGGAGACATAAATGAGCAAATCATTCATGTTTAAAATGCAAAGTTTGCCTTTCAGGTAAGGAATTGATTTTAATCCCTGACTCAGTTTTCCCTGTGTCTTCCTTCTCTTTCCTGGTGGTGGTAGAGAGTACTGGCTGAGAGGGAGGAGCCCTCAGGCCAGCTCACTGCCACCACTCGTGGGGCTTCTCCCGGCCTCTTAGAAGAGATGAGTGGAAGGAACAGACTTTGAGTCAGAGCTGAGTTTGAATTCCCAGATTGAGGCTTATTGACTCTCTGAATTTGGCGAGCTTATTCAGTTTCTTTGACCCATTTCTTTGTGATTGAAGAGGCAGTGAAACCCAGGTGATAACAGTGTGAGCTATGGTTCAGATCCCAGCTTCACTATACACTTGAGTGCACATACCTGGGCCAGCTCACCTTGCATCTGAGCCTCAGTGACAGCATCTGTGCAGTGGGAACAGGAATACCAGCACCTCTTGGTTTCTTTGTGAGGAATAAATGAGTAACGTATAATACATAAAGTGGTTAAACAATGCTTGACACATAGTAAGTGTTGAAAAAACTTAATGTTAACTATTGTTTAGTTGTTACCATTAAAAAATCTTCACTTTTTTTTTATCTTTGTGAAAGCCTATTCCTTGTTGAAAGTTAAAAAATAGCAAAAAGAATGTACAATTCCAATGTTCCCTATTGAAATTTCTTGGTGTGTGTACATACATCCTTTCTGATTTTTTAAAAAGCATGTATATATTTAAAAACAAGAATCATATTACATATACTTTCTGTTACTTTTTAAATACTAGATTTCCTATTCCATTACTGATATAAGAGGCAGTGGTTTTTGGTGGTGTTTTTGGTGGTGTTGAATTTAAAACACTAAATCTGAAACTGCAACTCACTTTAACAGATGAACGTTCAACTGTAAATATTCAGCTTGACTTATTCATGGAATTGGATTTTTTTTTTTTTTTTTTTTTTTTTTGAGACGGAGTCTCGGTCTGTCGCCCAGGCTGGAGTGCAGTGGCCGGATCTCAGCTCACTGCAAGCTCCGCCTCCCGGGTTCACGCCATTCTCCTGCCTCAGCCTCCCGAGTAGCTGGGACTACAGGCGCCCACCGCCTCGCCCGGCTAGTTTTTTGTATTTTTTAGTAGAGACGGGGTTTCACTGGGTTATCCAGGATGGTCTCGATCTCCTGACCTCGTGATCCGCCGGTCTCGGCCTCCCAAAGTGCTGGGATTACAGGCTTGAGCCACCGCGCCCGGCCGGAATTGGATTATTTGAGAATATTATGCATCTCTAATTTGATATATTATGACTAAGGTAGGTGACAGTGTCTCTTAGTTAACATATTTCCTCTTTTCCCTCCAGTTTTATTTGGATCAGAATCTACTCAACCGCATTTTCACCTACAAGATCAAATTGGAAAGTTAATTCAGTAGAGAAGATAGCTGTGTCTGTGAGCTTTCTGTCAGTTCAGGATAAAGAAGCTGGTTATTGGAAGAAAGAATATATCACAAAACAAATAGCATCTGTAAAAGCCGCACTAGCTGACATTCTCAAACCTGTCAACCCTTACACAGGCCTTCCAGTTAAGACCAAAGAGGCCCTCAGGTACGCAGTGTGTTCCAAAAGAGAATGATGGCATCAGCTCAAAGTATCATGTACATAGGACATATGTGCAATTTAGATTGTGTGGGACCATCTCTAGTATTTTTGTGTGTTTTGTGCATCTATAAAATATGTAGCATTTTCCTATTCCACATAGCCTTCTGCATCGCCAGTTCAACCAATTGCAGATCATAAGTATTGGTAGGGGCGGGGGGAACCTGAAACAATAATATCAGTGTAAAATACAAATAAAACCAGTACATTATACATAGTAACAGTTTGCACAGCATTTACATTGTATTAGGTATTATCAGTAATCTCAACATGATTTAAAGAATACGGGAGGAGGAGCTTAGGTTATATGCAGATACTATGCCATTTATATAAGGGATTTGAACGTCCACAGATTTTGGTATCACAGGGGTCCTAGAACCAATTTCCTGTGGAGACAGAGGGATAACTAGTAAATAGCCTAAAGTTTTAATGAACAGCAGAAGTAACCGACTTATCTGCTGTAGTACAGTGAGAATGTTCAAGGTCTCTTTTCCGGGCAGAATCTTTGTCTTATTTATATATTGCCGGTACCTGGAAGATCATGGATGTTCAGTGGGTGTTAGGTGAGGAGACAAAGTCTGAAGAGAGTACTATTGTTGAAATGAAAATTGAACTGGGCATGTTCTGAGAATTTTGACTTTGGATTTTGAGGAACTAGATGCTTTAGAGAAGATACGTGAAATTGCCTTTAGAATTTTTTTTTTTTTTTCCAATGAGGCAAACATTGTTAGTTTTTTTTCTTTCTCCAGAATGTTTGGTTTAGGTTGGGCAATTATACTGAAAGAAAAAAGTGGAAAAGAATATATCATGGAGCATGTTGATCTTTCCGTAAATGACACATCAGTTACTGTTATATGGTATGGCAAAAACTGGCCATGCCTAGCGTCATTGTCAACCTTAGATTTATGTGGTGTGACACCAGTTTTTATGGACTGGTATAAAACTCCCACCAAACATAGGTAAGTACCAATCAGCAGAACTGTTGAGTGAGAGCATCTTATGTGTAAATATTACTTGGCATTACTTTTGTAATTAAAAAATAAGAGCAGTGTTTTTAAATTTTATCACATATTAAATGTACATTCTGCATTACTGTAGAAGAGGAAAATAATGCATTTTATCACATTTCTGATTAGGTCTAAATTTAAGTTCCTCATATCTTGGTTGTCTTTAATGGTAGAGAATGATATTCTAGTTAACAACATTTCCTGGATGATTGATGGCTAACCTTTGAGGTTTTTCATTTTAACCATCTTAACAGAAAGATATGTGGTATCTTCCTTCTTTAGTAAATGGAATACTAATCGTAGTCTAAATATGAGGAAACCAAGTCATAATGATCAGTTATTTTGTCTGCCTTCTGTTGAACTTACTAGATATGTGATCTTGTGCAAGTAATTTACTCTTTTTATGTCTCCATTCTCTCCTCTCTGAAATAAGATGATCATTATACTGGCATAGTATTTAGCATATATGACTGCAGTGAATAAGACTGATCAAAAGATATCACTGTAGAATGTGTAGATAGCTAAGTGTGCAGCACATGGGTAATGCTTAGTGAGCCCTTTACTATTCTGTTGTCAGGTGGCTTTGCACTGAGTCCATATTCACTATGAGGCTGGCATCTGCCTTTGAGCAGCTCTCTCAGGCTCTCTTTTTCATCATTGATTGCTTCCTCCTGAAAGCTGGATTATGGCATGCTTAGCATCCTCATCTCTGGAGCAAGCTAGCATAGCTTTATATAAGATATATTGCAAATATAAAGGTAATGCCTGCCTTCTTCCACGTTGGTTTCCTGCCCTCCCAATTCCTTCACTGTCTCAGTATTCTTTGACTTTTCAGGAATATTTACCATGTTGTTTTCTTACCATCCTTGCATGCTGCAGTTGCACCCACTGGTTTCTCTCCTGTCTGTCCTTGCTATGGAGGATGCTGTGATATCTGACATTAGTGCCTGCCGTCTCCATGGAGGGACAGCATTCTTTCATGGTTTCTCTGGATACAGGCACTTTTCTTTTCTTTTTTCTTTTTTGCAGCTCTGTAACTGGGGACCCTGTTTTTGGCTCCTCTCCATGGCGCCTGCTCTTTGAGCACTGTTTTAGTGATTACTGAGCTCTCTTTCCATGCTCTGAATGTAAGACTTTTCAGACCTCTTGGTGCTGGCAAACCCAGGTTTTATTGTATTCTAAAAATATTCTTGACATTATGACAACAAATGAATTATTCTTCCTGAATATATTATGGAGAATACTTTGGAAACAGTTACCTTTTTAAAAAATTGTACTTTTATTTGGATAAATTTTTGAAATTTCTTGTGGTATCATGAAGGAAGTCAGCTTTTTCTAATGTGGTAATTAGACTTTATGCATTTCAAAATTACGTTTGGAGAATAAGTCCACAAACTGTACTAGTTTTGCTAAACAGTATGTTACTTGGCATATCATGAGATGTTATTTACAGATATTAGGACAAAATGGCTAACACTAATTCAAATGATCCTGAAGAATTAAGTTAAATGGATAATGTTGAGTTATAAAGCTCAGTTAAAGACAGTATTTCCCTAAAATGGTCATCAAGGTCAAAAGTAATCGATACTGTAGACTGCCAAATGCTAGAGTTCATTGGGAAAATTCATTTGATGTAATTTATTTCCATGGGACTTCAATGGACTTCAGCCAGCCTTTGATAAACTGCGATAAACAAAACTAAAAGTGTTTTTTAGGAATTTGTTTTGATCGGCACTTTTATTGCAAGTTTGTAACTGAAGCTTTCATCATGCAGGAATATAAACCCTTGTACGCGTCTGTGTGCCAGCCCAGAAGAGACTCTGTGGTTTTTATTTGGGTCTTTCTTGTTTCCTCTATGAGAAGTTTTTCAACAACAGTGAAAGCCTTATTGATGTAATTTGGATTCCCCTGTAATTTATACCTTTCTAGTCAGATTCTCAATTTTCTTCCTTGCCAGCATTTTCTGCTCTGCAGCTTGTGCTATCCCACCCTAAATTTGTGAGAACTGCTGGGGAAACTTCAGCCTTAGTTTCTGTGTCTGTGGCTGTGAGGCCAAGCACATGAGGACTCAGCACATTCTCAGAGTCTATTTAATAAGTACCTCTACAGCCAGATTTTCAGAGAAGAAGGTTTCTCACATCCCCACCCAGCTGCCTCTGTCCACACTAATGATACTAGCAGGGACTGCAATTTATTGAGCACCTGCCCCACACCCTGTGCTCTCGTCCCCACTGAGCAGGCTGGTGATTTCATACACGAAGAACCAGCCTGTGATAGTCACAAAGTCACTGTAGGTTGAAGCTAAGGTTTTACCTCAGGTTTCTCTGACTCCATGGTGAGGTTCCTGACCCTGCATTTATCCTCCTCCAAGTGTATTCTGCATTTTTGCTGGGTTTATTTCTAATTTCTACATCACACACGCTCACCGACCATCTCTCCTTACCCAGCTGTGGTTCTCTGCACAAGAAGTTATTTTGAAAAGTTGAACATGGGACTAAGGTCATGTGGTAGCTGCAGATCTGGTTTTGATGCCTCACAGTCCCTTCCACTTTGAAACAGGACTGCAGCTGGTGTCCTTTTTAACTCGCTTATTTAATGTACCTTTGAATACCTATTGCCTGCTGACTGTGCTTGAGGTGCTGGGCACCACCTGTTGAATGAGATGTGACCCCAGCTCCTTAGGGATTTCAGTTTAATGCTGTATTAGTGTCTCCTTTATGAAAACACTGGTGATTTAGTTTCAGTTTATTTCTGATGTGTCAACTTTCACCTTCTCTGAGTTATCCTTGATAATAACTGTAAAAGGCCCATCTGCTTTCCAACCACCTCCTGAGACCACCTATTCTTATGTCACTTGAAATAGTGTATCTTTGCTTCTGTGGCGTTTCACTCACTTGACTAGGAATGCACAGTGAGTGTCTGCTTTAGATTGTATTGTGCTGGGTTTTGAGGGAATAGAACAGGAGACAGTTCTACCACTTCACCACTTTCCTGATACTTCAGCTTCCTCCTGGCTGGGTCATTGAGTTGACAGTAAGAGCAAGATGGAGGGGAAGAAAAACCGATTTGGGTTGGAAATCTGAATGTATCCATTTGCCTTTTATTCATTTGTGTCCCCACCCTGCCAACGTGCCACTTAGTTTGAGCACATCATTAACATGCTCTTCAAACACATTTGTGATACGCTAAAGAGAACTGGCAACACTATAGACAGGAAAGCTCACTTCTCTCTCTCCTTTCCTTGGCATAACGTTCAAAGACTCCGATGGCATTCTTTAATTGCAAAGTACAATCTGAGTCATTTGACCGTATCTACCATGATTGGCTGTGACAGACTCATTCGGATCTTCTGCCTGCACCCTGGCCTCCTGGTGGGAGTGTGGAAGGTAAGACTTGAGTGCCTGTATGTACTGTGTCATTTCCCCATCACAATACCACGTTTACTTACCATTGTGTGTGACATCAAATGTAAAATGCTTTAAGTCTTTTCACTAACTGCAATCCGTTTTACATCTCACCAACCTCATTTTTCCAAACTAACCTGGCCCTCTGCTCCACCGAGGCTGTTCTGCTACTCTGGTATCATAGACAACTGTGCTATCTGTTGTTCTGCTGTTCAGCTGTCATAGACAACAACCTCTTCCTGCCTTCATGTTTTCCTTCGTGTTACTCCTTTAATGTCATGTGGCTTTCCCATTTCCAATCAGTCCATGTTCCTTCTCTTCCTTTCATGCTCTTTCTTTGACAGCGTCTCCCCTTGCTATGTGTTCAGCACGCTCGTCTCCCAAGCACGTTTCTGATCCTGTAGGTGCGGCTTTGAGTGAAATCTGCTCTTCAGGGTCAGGTGTCTAAGATGTTATCCTTTCTCTCTGCATAAGATTTCTTGTTTCCCCACGTCTGGCTGATATTTTAAGATAGTAGTTCACAAATCTGATTCTGCATTGGCATTATGCATTGGTTTCCAATGACTAGATGGAATTAAGACCCCAGCTTCAGACAACGCAACCCTCTAGTCCCTTTTCCTTTCCTCAGCCGACTGTGGCCGTCCGTTTTTCTTTCCGTCCTCCCCTTTCCGTGTGAAGGTGGCTTGTGGGTGAGACTGCAGCTTGCCTGCTCTGCATTCTGTGACTCGCATGCATTCAGCTGTGTCGGGTGCAGAGTTGTGAGCACTCTGGTGGCTTCGATTGTCCTCTGCCTGGCTACTGGAGAGTGGCACCTTCGGATTTACCATTTGGGGTCACCTACGCCCATCAGTGTCAGCTGTGAATCTGGGGAGAAATAGAGGTCAGTCCCCAAATAGTCGCATTTTCTGCTATTCAACCTGATGGACAAGTGAAGAAGTTGAATCTAATCATTCGCACCACGTTGGCCAAATCAGGCAGTTACTTGCAAGAGGAACGTTGTGTCAGTGAAGTTCAGTATTTGTGAAATTAATATGGTATCTGTGAAGGTCTTTGAAAAGAGTTTGAAACAGCCTGGAACTAACTGCGTAGTTTCACAACTGTCATATACATCTTTTGATATTTCGCAAGCTCTGGGCTGTGAGTTCTTTTGGTCCTGTGTGCTCTGCATATTTGGGTGAATTGTGGTCCTGCTGTCAATATGAAATGTAAGTCTTATTAGAGAGTAATAACATATTAGCAGTAATAATGCATTAGCACTGTGGTGATCTTATGGTTGGAAGAAACTGCATCTATCTGCAAGATGAATGTGCTGTGATCTTCACAATGACCTTGTGAAAAATTTAAACATTTTGGTTGAAATATATATTCTTCTTAATTAACTTTTCAGAAGGAGGAAGAATTGGCTTTTGTTATGGCAAATCTTCATTTTCATCACCTTGTGGAGAGAAGCACATTAGGCTCGGCCACTATGTATGTATTTATATGTGGGTGTGTTGAATTTTTGTACAGTAAATATAAAGTATTAGAAGTTGATGCCATCTTAATATCCTGAGAATAGCTGCAGAGATATTCTGTTTTTAATCAGTAAACACAAACCAACAGGCATAATTATTTGGCTGTTGCTAAAATAATTGGATTATTCACAAGTACATATTTGCTGTATTTATTCTGGGTTAAGGAATTTATACCTAGTAGGATGTTATTTATATGGGTAGGACAGCTTCATTACTTTAAGATGCCACTACTGTCCTTCAAGTTCTTGCTCTTATGTGAATTTTCACATCTCGTGAGGCACGTAGATGCATGGCCCTTGGGCTGACCCTGGCCTGCGGATGATTCTGTCTGGTGTGGACAGTGTGTGTCTTTCAGTGAACTGTGTCTTTAGGTGGGGCACAGGCTTCCCATTTCACTACAGCTCTCACCCTTTTCCTGTGGACTTACACTCTTCCTTACTCACTGTTGTTTTTTTTTTATTACCTGAGAAGCTCCTGAATATTTTTGAATTTGTCACCTTATGTAGTCATGTTTTTCTTGTTGAATAAAACTTTGTGTTGGCTTTGGGTCTGCCTGGATGTCTGTCTGTCCTGCAGATCGGTGTTCAGTGCCTTTTCCTGCTGAGCGCTTCTGTCCACTGGACACTGAGAACAACATGGGGGCAGAGTGGCCTTTGTAGAGTGGCCATCCTGGGATCAGCTGCAGAAACACGTGCACCCGTGCTGGGCTGTGGCTGCCTACAGAACTCACATCATTGCCTGTTGTTACAGAAGTTGGTAAAAGGAACATTGAGCAGTCTTTTAAGTTCCTGGTACTGAAGATTATAGGGAATCCTATGGTGTTTCATTTGTAGGAGGTAGTGCTTTCATATGGATGGTAATTTTTTAAAAAGTGTTTTCAAACCAAGAATTTTGTCCCTGGCACTGACAAATTTGCATGTTTCTTTTGTTTTGCTTTTCAGTCCCTATGAACTACCTCCACATAGCCCGTTTTTGGATGATAGCCCCGAGTATGGACTGCACGGCTACCAACTCCATGTTGATCTGCACAGTGGTGGAGTTTTCTACCTGTGTGGTACATTTCGCAATCTCTTCACCAAGAAAGGTGACATTAATTGAGTTTTTATTTTATTATGAAATTAAAGGTTGAGATGAGGGAACCAATTTTTATGTCTGAGTTAAGAATTGCCCTCACTGGTCACTTTATAATTTTTTGGCACCAGGGTCCTCCTAGACCCGTGTGTCATCCCAGGGCTTGTGAAAGTCCTCACCGGACCAAGTCTCTTCAGCGCTGGCTCTGTCTCCTTCACCACCGTCACTCTCAATGCCACCTCCTGCGGGTAGCCCCTACTCATCTTCTCTACCGTGTCATTATTTTTCCATGCAGTCTGCTTTCCCCAGACTTCTTCCCTTCTTTCTCAAAGGAATGTGGTAAATTTGCCAGCAGGGCCTGTGCCACTCCAGGATGAGAGTAAAGAGAAACCTGCCTTTCTCCTCTACATACTGCATTGGTGTTTGCCAAGCCTGCCAAAGCCAGGACGGAGGCTGGGCAGACAGAGAAAAGGAGGGGGCTTAGGCCAAGCAGGAAAAGAGTCAGAATGCCCCATTCTGACTTGTCTGATTATTTCCTTTTGGTTTCATTCATCTATAGCCAAGTTTCTTACATGAAACTTAGAGTTTCATGTAAGAACTTGGTTAGATTCAAGTTTAACATTTCTGGTAAAAATATTTTAAAAGGGAAGTTATGTACTTCATTTTGCATTATATTGAGAGGTATGTCATGTCAGGTTGTCCCATTATTACTAATGCCAGGTTTTATCATCTGGTTAAGATGGTGACCACTAGATGTCTTCATTATTAAAAGTATTCTTTTCCAGATACCCTGCTCCTCCGAAGTCTTTCATCTAGTGGACTTGACACCCATTAATGATCTTTGCCTAAATCAAATATTTTGTTTAAAAATGTTGATTTTCTAATTATGTCACTATTTCTATATTTATCCACTGAGCTTTTGTAAATAACTTTCTCTTATCCCCTGGGTGAACTTCTAAAAAGGCAGAGAAAATGCTTAATTCTTTCCTTTTAACTGCCAATTTTCAGATGAAGAAATTGATGTTACAGAGCAAAAGGGGCTTGCTGCCCGATGTGCTAGAACCCAATGCTGTGACACCAGGTTTTTGAGAAAAGAAAAGCTTTTTATGGCTGGTCCACTAACAAGGAGACAGGAGTCCAGCTGAAACCTATCTCCTCATGCTGGCTTTAACGCAAGAATTTTTTTAGAAAAGGTTTAGGGCGTGGATTCTGGGATTAGTAGGTGATTCGTGGAAGGAAAGGGGAGGTCCAGAAGGTCCTCAGGCATGGTGCAGTTATCTCTTCATGCCCTCATGGGTCACTTGCAAATTCAGGAGGAGTTAATATGAAACGTGGTGGGAATTCGGGCTGTGATGTCAGAAAGCTCCATCTGTGAAAACTCCAGTTGGCCATATTGGTTCCGACGGATTTCAGCTAGTTTTGTCTTACAAGTGGAGGGAGTTTTAGTATTTCAGTAAGTCGCTTTTTTTTCTTATCTGCTATCTTGCAAACTCAAGCATTTCTGTCAGTCATTAGTTTCTTTAACTCTGTGGAACATGGTTTCATTGATGCAGTAGTCATCTACTGTGGTAGAAAAAATTTGAGCTCTTCTTCTTTCCTCCTCGGCCCCACCCTTGTTTAGTGTCACTTTGGACTCTGGGATATTTACTTATTCAATAATCTATAGTCAGTTATAGACATTTCTTTTTGCAGTTAAAATTGTCCCCAGCTTTTTGGGTGGGGTCTGCTTCAGGCTGCTCCTGTGTCCTATAGATAACCCATTTGCCTTTGAGTCTTCCTTGCTTTTTGGCTCAGGAAGATTTCTAGGTTTTCTTGTGTTTGTTGGCATTTTTATCAGAATTGTTCAATTCCATATATTAACCTGAGGTGTATTAACATCTTTGTTGCTGAATTGTTCCATCCAAGAATGTGGAACGTCTTTCAGTTTGTTTAAAAATACTTTTATGTCTTTTAGGAGTGTTTCAGAATTTTCTTCATACTAGTTTTGTACATTTCTTGTTAAGATATTTATGAAGTATTTAATTCTTGTTACTTCTCTTTTGTTTTATCTTCCAGTTGTTTTGTAATTTCTTTGTAAGGTTTTGGTCTCATAGAATGAGTTAGGAAGTATTCTTTCCTCTTGGATTTTTTGGAGGATTTTTGCATAGAATTGGTAGTATTTCTTCCTTGTTTGGTAGAATTCATCTATGAAGTCATCAAAGCCTGGACCTTTCTTTATGAAAAGATGTTTAACTACAGTTTCCTTTTCTTTCAAAGAGATAGAGCTATTTAGGTTATTCATTTCTTCTTGAGTGAGCTTTGGTATTTTTTTGTCTTTTAAGGAATTTGTCCATTTTATCTAAGTTGCTGAATTTATTGGCATAAAGTTCTTCATAATAGTCCCTTATTATCTTTTTCATGTCTATAGAATCTGTAGTGACATGACGTGATTCCTGATATTGGTAATTCGTGTATTCTTTCTTTTTTTCCTGATCAGTGTGATTGGAAGTTTATCAATTTTATTGATCTTCTCAGAGACCTAACTTTTGGTTTTATTGACTTTTTTCCTGTATTCTGTTTTGTATTTCATTGAATTGCATGTTGATTTTTATTCTTTCTACTTTTTTTCTGCTTATGTTTTAATTTGCTCTGTTTTTCATTTCTTGAGGGAGAAGTGGAAATTATTGATTTGGGAACTTTCGTATTATATTAAGATGTTTGATGCTATGAACTTCCACCTAAGTACTGCTTTAGTGGCATCCCACAAATTCTGATATGTTTTATTTCATTTTTATTCACTTTAAAATACTTTCTAATTTCCCTTTTATTTCTTCTTTGATCTATGGGTTAGATAGAAGTGTGTAATCTAGTTTCCAAATATTTGGGGATTTTCTGGAGATCTTTCTGTTACTGAGTTCTAATTTAATTCGATTGTGGTCAGGAAGTATGCTTTGTGTTGCTTGAATTTTTTAAAGTGACTGAAATCTGTTGTATGTTCCAGAATATGATCTCTTTTGGTCTATGTTCTGTGTGTACTTGAGAAGAATGTGTTCTGCTATTGTCAAGTAGCGTGTTCTACCATATTAATCAGGTCAGATCGGTTGAGAGAGTTGATTTTTTTTTTTTTTTTTTTTTTTTTTGCCTATCAATTACTGAGAGAGGGGTGTTGAAATCTCCAACTCTAATAGTGAATTGTTTGCTGTTTTATCAGTTTTTGCCATGTGTATTTTGAAGCTCTGTTATATTCATGAACATTGGAGACTATGATATCCCTTTGACTAAGTACACACTGTGTACACTGTTGAGGGTGTCGCCAGTGTGCCCCAATGCATGCCAAGGGTACAAACGCTGTGCCTTATATGCCAGTATTAGCTGAGAACTGAGTCTCTGCTCTCCATGTCTGCAACCCTCATAGAGTGTTGAATTGGGCATCTAGCCTGACCTGTGCCACCACTGTGAGCAGCTGTCCTGGGAAATGGGGGAACAAGATGCAATTTCCACAGCGATGAGGTGAGATGGCTGGCTGGTCCCAGCCACAGCTGCTCCTCAGAGCTCTCCTTCCCCTTTAAACCTTGTGAACCATTATGGAGCCCTGTGTGTCCCCACTTTGCCTCCCCCGCCTCAGCCCACACTGCTGCTGTTCCCTCTCTGGCCTTATCCCTTTCTGTCCTCACCACTCTAGCTCTGCTGCAGCTTTAATGAGTTCCTCTCTGTTCCTTGACTGTGTCAGGCCTGCTGTGGCCTCAGATTCTTGGTGTGCCCCTCTCGCCTGCAGTGTTACTGCCCTGGATCTCAGCATGGGTCCCCGGGGTCGTGTTTCTCTGAGCCTGATTCACTGACTGCTTCTCAGTGAGGCTTTACCCACTTTGCTACACCTAGAAGCCCTCAGTTTCCCCATTTCTCACCTGCCCGGTTCAATTTTTCTCCATAGCACTATCTAACACACAGAGTTTACTTATTTAGGTAGTTTGTATGTTTAAGAGAAGTAACTTGAACAAGGCAGTATTTTGGTTTATTTTGTTCAGGACTGTCATGGCACATAGTAGGCATGCACATAAATATCACAGAGAATGGGTGGCTCCCAAAGGCCACGCAGTTGAGGGGCTCTTAGATAGACTCTTCTGGGCCTATTACCTTAAAGCTCTTTCTGTTTCTTTGGCTAAAGGATTCTCAGCTGCATTGGCCAGGATCTTTTTGGTCAAAGCTCTTGCAGTTCTCTGTTGCCTCTAGAGGCAAAGATGCAGCTTCAGGATGCTGCAGAGCAGAGCTGCAAGCTGGCCCTCCTTGTAGGACCAAAGCAAGGTCAGCGAGGGCCTGAGCCTCTCCACCAGGAGAGAGAAGCCCTGCCTCATCCTGCCTCTCAGGGTCTGGGGAGGCCCCAGGAGGCTGCTGTGTGGTTCCAGATCTTCCACTGCTGGTCTTCCTCCACTGCCTTAATTCCTTTTCTTTTACAACCCAGAGGAAGGGCATCAGAATTCCCCTTCTAAAGTACATGACTGTGTACTTCTCTCTGTAAAGAAAAAGCCTCACAAATTCAAGGTCTGGCAGAATACTTTCTACCTTTGTACCTATGGTAGGTTACTTGGCTAGACAAATAAAAATGAAATTTGTGTTTAGGTACTTAGTGTCTGTATCATCCTCTCATTACAAGGCAAACATCAGGAACTTGTGCTGTTTCTCATCTGAGATGGTTTATAAGACATAGCTTTTGCAGTATACCAACTATTCTATAAAAATTGCTTCCAAGATACTAGTTATATTACTTTCAATTTTTAAAATGTTTATTTTGAAATAATTTTACATTGTACAAATACAGAGAACTCCTGTACAGTCTTTATACAGAATTTACCAAATTACAACATTATTTGCCATTAAAAATCATTTTTTCTTTCTCTTTCTCTCTCTCTCTCCCTTTCTCTGGGTGTGTGTATAATGTTAATAGACCCCTTGATGTTTATATGACTTGTGTGTATATACATATATATACACATACACACATATATACACATACATATGTATGTATATATAAACACACACATATATACACATACACGTACATACACGCACACAGGTCATAAAATCATCAAGCGGAATATTAGCATTATTAACATTACGAATCTCAAAGTGCTATTACAAGCATGAGCCACCACACCCTGACCTACCTTTATGTGGTGTGGTGTGGTGGCTCATGTTTGTAATCCTAGCAATTTGAGAGGCTGAGGCAGGCAGATCACTTGAGCCCAGAAGTTCCAGACCAGCCTGGGCATCATGGTGAAACCCTGTCTCTACAAAAAAATTCAAAAATTAGCTGGGCATGATTACATGCGCCTGAAGTCTCAGCTACTTGAGAGGTTGAGGGTGGGAGGATCTAGAGTTCCAGGGTGCAGTGAGACATGATTGTGCCCCTACACTCCAGCCTGGGCAACAGAGCAAGACCCTGTCTCAAAAAAAAAGAAATATATATGTAGAAGTTGTATGTTAGAATCCATATACATGTAGAATTATCCCATCACTCTATTATTGAGGAGTTAGGCTGGTTAGGTGCTAGGTCTGTCTCAGGGGAATATCTAGAACTGCAGAGAAGAGGACCCGCCATTCATTATTGCATACAAATACAGCATAACATTGATTAATTTTTATATTGCATTCCTCATACCTAAAATATGCCCGTAATAATGATGAATATGATAGTAATAGGGAACATTTATGAGCACTCATTATAGGTTTCTGCTAAATGTTTCGTGTAAAGTATTTCACTTCCTCTTCATAGCAAGCCTGAGCCGTGGGTACTCTTACCTCCCCATGTTATTGATGAGGAGTCAGAAGCTGGTGGTGAGTCAGGTCTCTGTTCTGTAAAGCTAGCAGGTGGCACAGTCTGCGCTCAGGTCTGTGCGACTCCAGAGCTGGGTACGTCCTGCTTCCTGCAATATACTTCCTGTATATTTTTGCCTTTTAAATGATGTACTTTTAGAGTATATCTTCTTGTGTGTGTGTGACTGTCAGTGTATTTCCAAAGTTTTGGCATTGTGAGTGTGGTCAGGGTAGGCTGCTGACTTGCTGGAGTAATATTTAAGCCAATTTTGTGTTAACGTGAATAAACCCCTTGATGGTTATATGATTGTTATAATGCATAAGAGGTTAAGTTAAATGAAGGAGAATGGGAAACTGAGATAGGAATAATTAGCCTTTTATGATTTCCCCCCAATAAAAAGATGACAAAGTAGAATTTCCAAGGTGGGCTCAAATATATTTCCAGTTCCCATGGTTGCACTACTAGAAGTCAGCAGAGGGCGCTGTTGTCATCAGAGTGTCTTCGTAACATTTTAAAAAGTATTATACAAATAGAATGTCCTCTGTAGTTTTTGAGAAACTCTCTTGTGGTACCATGTGGTATATTTAGTAAATTTCAGCTATGTCATTGCATTTGGGGATAAAGCACTTTGCCCCCATTAAAAAAAAATATTTTCTTCCTATCAAGGATAAAATGTTCTATCATCACGTCTCTGGAATGTGGGTGGCTCTCTGCTCTGTTCATCCTCCGTGAGACCTGAGAAGCCTGGCTGGACGCTAACCAGGCAGGCTGTAGGGAGCTGCGGGAAGTAAAGGGATGCGGCTGGGTGGTTTGGGGTTCATTCATTAACAAACAGTTACTGAATGCAGGAGATGGGCCACGCAGAGGGAAGCCCCGCCTTCATGTGATCCCTGCCTGATAGGGTTAGGGACAGAGAGAGGCTGGAATCCAGGCACAGACATGAGCAGGGAGGGGTGGCATAAAGGATTCCTGGAAGGTTCTGAGGAAGGGCACACCAGGAGGAGGTGGGGTGGAGATGAAGTGACCAGTTGCAGTGTCCAGACAGGTTACTGGGGAGGGGTCCAGGCCTGGGTAGTAGGGTCGTGTGGTAGTGGAAAGGATAAAACTTCAACTATGACATAATTTATTAATAGAGCCAGAATTTGGTCATTCTGTATGGACATTTCCAGGATTCTATTTTTGAATAAGGGATTTTATGACTGCTCCAATTTAGTCCACCAAGTCATTGCAATCCTATTAAAAATCCCAATGGAAATTTATTAGCAAACTTGCAAAGTAGAGTCTAAAATCACTTTGGAAATGCACATATGCATATTAAATGGCTGAGAAATTTTGTTTTAAATTTTTAATTATGAGAAAGTATAATCTTTTCTATGTATACAGGCTACAGAAAAATAATACAATAAAAAACCATGTAGCCACCACAGTTTAGAAATAGGCCAGCACCACAGACTTTGAAGCCACCTGCGTGTCCCCAACCTCCTCTCATCTGCTTCTTTTCCTGCCAGAGGGAACCACCATTCTGACTGTTAATTGTTCCCTTGCTTTTCCTTTTTTTGTTTTGGTAATTAAACATCTTTGTATTGTGAAAAGACACACAGAGATATGCGTAAGACATTATTGTAAAGAAAACACCTGTGTGATCACCATCCAGGTCTTAAGTTTTGAAAATGAATTGAGAGGGGGCTGGCTTAGCAGATGTTAACCACTCTGAAACTACAGTAACCAAGAAAGTGCAGTATCACTAAAGAAATAGATTCCCGGGGGAGTGGAGCAAAATGTCTTTCACATCTTTTGCAGTTCCAGATTTTTCTGTCAAATTATTTTTGTATACATAAATCCTTTATTCACATTTTAATAAATATTAGACTCATAAAAAAAGCAATGAGTATCTATTTTGATTATACATTATGCATTATGATATATCTACATACCAGTGTTTATCTTCATCCTTTAAAAGATACATATGTATTTCTTTAGAAAGTATAGAATGCACTGTGTAGAATAATTTGCCTTATATGGCTAAAAGGATCTCTAGAGTTGTATATGTAGAGAATGCAAATAATCAAAGGATTTGTGTTTGTTTTCAGACAGAACAATCCCAATGAAGCATTCAGAGTGAGTTCTGGCAGTTTAATGTCGTCTACCTCTTGGTCACGATATTTTCTCTGAACAAAATATCCCTTTGTTCTATTTTCTTAACTCTGTCCCATGAACTTTTTGGTACAAGGTCCTTTGAGTTTTTTTCAATATCTGTTACTAAAAACAAACCAGAAGAAGCCCGTTAACTCTTGGTGCCTGGGATTAGGTTCTCAAGTCACAGAGTGGGAAGAGTATTTCCAAACTGACTCAGTGGTAAATGCTCAGAAATAAGCGTCACCTCATTGGCTGACCAGCAACATCTCCCAGCTCAGCCAGCGCTGCAGTCATCCATTTTGAGGCAACAGCTTATGTCTCTTAGCTTTGAGTTCTGACATGTCTCCAGTGGGCTCAGCTCCCAGGCCAGTGGACACTAAGTCTTGCTCTAGTTTTCTTCCTCTGTTGTCCTTTCAGATCTGAGGATGTTCTATTTTGGCGTGGTTAGGAGGACCCTAGGTCCTCTAATTCCATAAAATATTGCTCATGCTTCTAGGCATTATTTTCCCTCAGTAAGAAGCTGTGTCTAGGGAAAGGCTTTTTGACCTGTCTGCATCACCCGATAGTGAATAAAAAGGATTTGTGTCCTTTCTTTTTTCCTTATAGGTTTATGTGACTGCTTCTCCTTGGAACTTTGTCATACTCCTCCCCCAAGGAACTGGGAAGTGTCCTTTCTTTGTATTTTTATGTGTTCTGCGACTTTGTCAAGTCATGGCTATATTGAAAATTTTAAAAAGGATCCATCTAATTTCTTCTCAAAGAAAAATGTATAATCCCCGGACTTGCACATATTGTTACCTGCTTCTTTGTGTATTGCCACTAAAATTAAGCTAAAAGGAAGTTTAGATGAAGAAATATTTTGCTATCTGAATTGGATTTATGAGGGGAAAGAAGGAATGTGCGTAAATAGTGAAGGAAATACTGAAAGAGTAATTTGTAAATGAAAAGTTAAGGTGAGCTTTTAACAGTGCCTGTGGGTTTTTCTGTATAACTTTTGTTTTCTGTACTTTTGGGAATGTAAATAGGTGACATTGGCTCCCTAATTTCAGTGCTTCACTAGGAGGACTCCCAGGACTCAGGATATGGTTGCATTATCGGCTAAGATTTATGACAGTGAAAGGATACAGAACAAAGTCAGCAAAGATAGAAAGGGCATGGGGTAAAGTCTGCAGGAAACCAGTGCAAGCTCAGAATCCTTCCCCATGGGGTCGACACAAAGTGCTCTTAATTCCTCCAAGAATGAGTTGTGACCAGACGTGTGAAATGTCTATCATTAGACAGCTCTAATGAGAGCTCATTAGAGACTCAGCACCCAGGGTTTTTACTGGGGGCTTGTCACATTGGCAGTCTCTGCCTGGCACTGGCAGAATTCCAGACTCTCAGAAGCAAAGAGGATGTTCAGCATTAACCACGTTATACAAATTGTTTAGGTACGGGAACCACCCCTACTGGTTAGGGAATGGTGGGTGAGAACACTTCTGAAATCCAAATGCTTAGACCACATCCAAGGGCCAGGCTTGCAAGCAGATCTTCCTAAGAATTGACAGTGTGAGGCCTGCTGTGTGAACTCTTTTCAGCATAGCTGTCCATGAGCACTTTGATGAGGTGATGGTGCCACCACGTGAAAGAGAAGACAGGAAATAGTCCAGTTGTGTCTTTGAAGTGTAAATAGAGCTTGCCAAAGGGGCCTGATCAGCAAGGCAAAGTATGAAGAAATGTATATTTATTTGATTTTTGTATCAGGCTAATTATTACCAATTTTCAGAAACTGAAGGAAAAAGGTTTTGCATGGTGCAGTATATTGTAGTATTTTTATCAGTATTGAGAGGAAGAGGAATACTAAAGAATCTAAGGGAGGTAAATCTTAAATAACAAAGTATGCTGCTTCTGTCATTTGAGTTTTTCTAAAAATAGACTGTACTTTTTAGAGCAGTTTTAGGTTCACAGCAAAACTGGGAGGAAGGTACAGAGATTTCCCATATAGCTTCTGCCCCACAAAACCATAACCTCTTTCATGATTAATATCCCACACTAGAGTGGACAATGTTGGCATATCATAATCACCCAAGGTCCTACTGTAGTTTATGGCAGGGTTTACTCTTGGTGTTATACATTTAATGAGTTTGGACAAATATTAATGGTCCGTTTTCACTATTATGGTAGTATACAGAGCAGTTTCACTACCCTAAAAATCCTCTGAGCTTCACCTATTCATCCATCCCTTCTCCCTAATTCCTAGCAACCACTAGCCTTTTTGCTGTCTCCATCCTTTTTCCTTTTTCAGAATATCATATGATTGGAATCTTACAGTATTAAGCTTTTCAGACCAGCTTCTTTCACTTAGTAATATGCATTTAAGTTTTCTCCATGTCTTTTCATGGCTTGATAGTTCATTTCTTTTCAGTGCTGGATAATATCACATTGTCTGGATGTACCACAGTTTATTCATCTATTGAAAGACATCTTGGTTGCTTCCAAGTTTTAGCAAGTATGCATAAAGCTGGTATAAGCATCCATGTGCAGGTTTTTATGGACACAGGTTTTTAACTCCTTTCAGTAAATACCAAGGAGTGTGCTTGCTGGATCGTGTGGTACGAGTGTGTTTAATTTTGTAAGAAATGGCCAAACTGTCTTCCAGAGTGACTGTAGTATTTTGCATTGCTATCAGCCATAAATGAAAGTTACTATTGCTCTGCATTCTTACCAGCATTTGGTGTTGTCAGTGTCCTGGATTTTGGCCATTCTTTCAGATTCTTTTGGATTTTCTACCGAGATGGTTATGTCATCTCTGAACAAAGAGTTTTATTTCTTCCTTCCCAATCACGATACCTTCTATTTCCTTTTCTTGTCTTATTGCATTAGCTAGGACTTCCAGTATGATGTGGAAAAGCACCGATGAGAGGAGTCATCCTTGCTGTGTTCCTGATCTTAATGAGAAAGTGTCGAGTTTCTCACCATAAAGCACAATGTTAACTACAGCGTTTATGTAGCTATTCTTTATTAAGTTGAGAAAGTTCCCCTGTATTCCTTTTTTTCCCTGGATTTTGTTGAATGCTGTTTCTGTATGTGTTATGATCATGTGATTTTTCTTCTTAAGCCTGTTGTGTGATGAATTACATTAATTGATTTTCAATGTTGAACCAGCTATGTTGACCTTGGAGAAATTCTACTTGATCATAATATATAATTATTTTTCTACATTGTTGAATTTGACTTGCTGATATTTTGTTGAGGATTGTTGTATCTTTATTCATGAGAGTTACTTGTCTATAGTTTTCTTCTCTTGCAATGTTTTTGGTTTTGAAATTAGAGCAAAGCTGGCCTTATAGAATGAGTTAGCAAGTATTCCCTTTACTTCTATCTTTTGAAAGAGATTTTAGAGAATTGATATAATTTCTTCCTTAAATATTTGGTAGAATTTACCAGTGAACTCATTTGGGCCTGGTGCTTTCTGTTTTACAAGGTTATTAATTATTGATTCAATTTCTTTAATGGCTATAGACCTATTTAGATTATCTATTTCTTCTTGTGTAAATTTTGGCAGATGGTGTCTTTCAAGGAATTGGCCCATTTCATCTAGATTATCAAATGTGTGGGCATAGCTTTGTTCATAGTATTCTCCTATTATCTTTTTAATATCCATGGGAGCTACACTGATGTTCCCATTTTTCATTTCTGATATTAACAATTTGTAGTCTCTCTTTTTCTCTTAGTTTACCTTGCTAGATGCTTATTGCTTTTATTCTTATTTCCAAAAAACCAGCTTTCAGTTTCATAGATTTTTCTACATTGATCTTCTGTTTTTAATTTTACTGATTCTTCCTTTAATTTTTATTCTTTTTTTCTTATTAGTCTGGATTTAATTTGCTCATATTTTTCTAGTTTCTTAAGATGTGAAAGCTTAGATTGTTGATTTTAGATCTTTCTTCTTTTCTGATATATGAATTTAATGCCGTAAATTTCCATTTAAGCACCGCTTTTACTGCCTCCCACAAAATTTGTTAAGTTGTGTTTTCATTCTCATTTACTTCAGAACATTTTTAACTTTTTCTTGGAATTTCTTTTTTGACTCATGTGTTATTTAGAAATCTGTTATTCAGTCTCCAAGTACTTTGGAATTTTCCAGCTAACTTTCTGTTATTGATACCTTGTTTAATTGTATCAATTTGCAGACATTGTATGATTTCCAGTCTTGTAAATTTGTTAAGGTAAGTTTTATGTTTTGTTTTTTTGTTTTTCTGAGACAGAGCCTCAGGTGATCCACCTGCCTCAGCCTCCCAAGTGCTGGGATTACAGGTGTGAGCCACCGCGCCTGGCCAAGGTGTGTTTTATGGTTTTATGGCCCATAATGTGGTCTGTCTTTGTAAATGTTCCACGTGAGCTTGAGAAGAATGTGCATTCTGCTCATATTGTATGATGTAGTCTATAAATATCCATTATACCCAGTTAATTTATGACATTGTTGAGTTCACTTACGTCCTTACTGATTTTCTGCCTGCTGGATCTGTCAATTTCTGATAGGTGTTGATGTCTCCACCTATAATAGTGGGTTAGTTTATTTCTCCTTGCTGTTCTATTAGTTTTTGC
Source organism: Macaca thibetana thibetana (assembly GCF_024542745.1). Classification (NCBI taxonomy): domain Eukaryota; kingdom Metazoa; phylum Chordata; class Mammalia; order Primates; family Cercopithecidae; genus Macaca; species Macaca thibetana. The sequence goes on from NC_065595.1 coordinate 5,875,124, forward strand.
TGCAGATATTTTGATGTTCTGTTGCTAATCACATACACATTAAGAATTGTTATAGCATTTTGGAAAATTGATCTCTTTATCAGTATCAGATGTTCCCTCTTTATCCCTGGTAAGTTTCCTTGCTCTGAAGCATGCTGTGTCTGACATGTAGCTACTTACGTTTTCTTTTGATTGGTGTTAGCGTGGTTTATTTTTTTCTTTCCACTTAATTTGTATGTATCTTTACATTTAAAGTGAGTTTCTTATTGGCCATATATAGTTAGGTCTTGTTTTTTTCTACCAACTCTGAGAATCTCTGTCTCTTAATTGGTATATTTAGACCACTGGTGTTTAAAGTTATTATCAATACAGTTGGAGAGGTATATACTGTATTTGTTATTGTTTTCTATTTGTTACTTTTGTTCTTTATTCCTATTTATGTATTCTATGCTTTTTCTGCATTTTGTAGTTTTAATTGAGCATTTTATAAGATTCCATTTTGTCTTCTTTTTAGCATTTCACTTATACTTGTTTTTAAACTTTTATAGTGGTTGCTCTACAATTCACCACATTTACCACAAATCCATTCACTTTCACATAACACTCTGCCACTTCACAGGTATTGCAAATACCTTACAATAACAAAATAATCCAAATTCTTCCCTCCCAATCTTTGTATCATTGCTGTTTCTCCTTTTGCTTATACATAAGCATATATATATATATGCACACATATGTATATGTATTTGAATATATTATTACTATTATTGTTTTGGGCAAACTGTTATTTGTTAGGTCAATTATGAATAAGGAAGTGAAAGCTTTTATTTTTTCGCTTATTCCTTCAGTGCTCTTTATTTCTTTATGTAGATCCAAGTTTCTGACCTTTATCATTTTCCTTTTTTTTTTTTTAATTATTATACTTCAAGTTCTAGGGTACATGTGCACAACATGCAGGTTTGTTACATAGGTATACATGTGCCATGTTGGTTTGCTGCACCCATCAACTTGTCATCTACAGTAGGTATTTCTCCTAATGCTATCCCTCCCCCAGCCCCCCATCCCCAAACAGACCCCGGTGTGTGATGTTCCCTGCCCTGTGTCCGTGTGTTCTCATTGTTCACCTCCCACCTATGAGTGAGAACATGTGGTGTTTGGTTTTCTGTCCTTGTGATAGGTTGCTGAGAATGATGGTTTCCAGCTTCATCTGTGTCCCTGCAAAGGACATGAACTCATCCTTTTTTATGGCTGCATAGTATTCCATGGTGTATATGTGCCACATTTTCTTAATCCAGTCTATCACTGGACATTTGGGTTGGTTCCAAGTCTTCGCTATTGTAAATAGTGCCACAATAAACATGTGTGTATGTGTCTTTATAGCAGCATGATTTATAATCCTTTGGGTATATACCCGGTAATGGGATCACTGGGTCAAGTGGTATTTCTTGTTCTAGATCCTTGAGGAATCACCACATTGTCTTCCACAATGATTGCACTAATTTACACTCCCACCAACAGTGTAAAAAGCATTTCTATTTCTCCATATCTTCTCAAGCATTTGTTGTTTCCTGCCTTTTTAATGATCACCCATTCTAACTGGCATGAGATGGTATCTCATTGTGGTTTTGATTTGCATTTCTCTGATGACCACTGATGATGAGCATTTTTTCATGTGTCTGTTGGCTGCATAAATGTCTTCTTTTGAGAAGTGTCTGTTCATATCCTTCACCCACTTTTTGATGGGGTTGGTTTTTTCTTGTAAATTTGTTTAAGTTCTTTGTAGATTCTGGATATTGGCTCTTTGTCAGATGATCATTTTCCTTTTCTTTTACAAGGCAGGTCTAGAGGCAACAAATTCCTTCAATATTTGTTTTTCTTTTCTTTTTTTTTTTTTGAGACGGAGTCTCGCTCTGTTGCCCAGGCTGGAGTGTACTGGCGCAATCTTGGCTCACTGTAAGCTCCGCCTCCCGGGTTCCCGCCATTCTCCTGCCTCAGCCTCCTGAGTAGCTGGGACTACAGGCGCCCACCACCACGCCCAGCTAATTTTTTGTATTTTTAGTAGAGACAGAGTTTCACCGTGTTAGCCAGGATGGTCTTGATCTCCTGACCTCATGATCTGCCAGCCTCAGCCTCCCAAAGTGCTGGGATTTCAGGCGTGAGCCACCACTCCTGGCCAATATTTGTTTTTCTAAGAAAGTCTTTATTTCCTTTTCACTTTCGATAGATAATTTTGCAGGGTAGAGAATTCTACGTTGGTGGATTTTTTCTCTCAACACTTAATGCTTCAAATGTTTTACTCTGTTCTCTTCTTGCTTGCCTGGTTTCTGAGGAAAAGTCAGATGTAATTCTTATCTTTGCTCCTCTATAGGTAATGTGTTCTTTTCCTCTAGTTTCTTTCAGGATCTTAAAATTTTTGATTTTCTGTAGTTTGAAGATTATACACCTAGGTGTAGTTTTGGGGAGCATTTATCCTGCTTGGTGTTCTCTGAGCTTCCTGTATCTATGGTTTGATGTCTGACCTTAACTTGGGGACATCTTCAGTCATTATTGTTTCAAGTATTTCTTCTGTTTCCTTCTCTTTCTTCTCATTATGGTATTTCCATTGCATGTAAATTACACCTTTTGTGGTTTTCTTGTAGTTGTTGGATATTCTGTTCTGGTTTTTTTTGTGTCTTTTTTTTTTTCTCTTTGCTTCTCAGTTTTCGAGGTTTATATCAAAGTATCCCTAAGTTCAGAAATTATTTACTCAGCTCTAGCCTACTAATAAGCCCAACAAAGGTATTCTTCATCTCTGTTACTGGACTTTTAATCTCTGGCATTTATTTTGGGTCTTAGAGTTTCTACTTTTCTGTTTACATTGTTTACCTATTCTTGCATGCTGTCTTTTTAAAAAAAATTTTTTATCCCTTACAGTCCTTAGTCTGTTAATCTTAGTTGATTTAAACTCCCAGTCTGATAATTCCAACATCCCTGCCACAGCTGAGTGTGGTTCTGTCGCTTGCTCTGTCTCTTCATACTGTGTGTTTTGCTTTTTAGTATACCTTGTAATTTTTTCTTGATAGCTGGACATGATGTCCTGGGTAAAAGGAACCACAAAAAACAGTAATGTGGTGGTAAGGTGTGTGTGTGTGGTAAGCATTTTCTAGTCCTTTGGTTAGATCTCAGTCTTTGAGTGAGCCTGTGACCCCAGATTGTGAACTTCACAGGCGCTGCTCTGGTCCCCCACTTTACAACATCCAGAATGGCTGGAGGGATGGGGCTGCGGTTTAGTGTTTCTCTTCCTTCGGGTAGGTTAGGCTCGATAACTCCCCTAGTAGGTTATTCTCTAGTTAGTTTCTCCTGAGGAAAAGCCTCGTTAAGTAGCATAGAATGCTCTGGTATATTTCGGTGTTTCCTTTCCCCTTCATTTTCCAGGGGAGTGGAGGAATATTTTTCTGATACTCACTGTGAGAACCAGGTGAAGCTCCTAGAGGTAAAACTCGCATAAATGTGCCCACACCCCTTGACTGGGTTCCCCTTAAGTTTTTAACTCTCAGACTTGCCCACACTGAGTCTCTAGCAGCTTATCATTTACAGCTCAGGTTTCCCTTTTTTTTGGTACTGGTTCTTATGGAGGTTTTGGCTCAATGGAGCTACGACTCTCTGTATTCTCCTGTCTGTCTCTCTAATTTTGGGACAGTGGTTTGCCCTATGACTTTACTTTTCTTACAGATCTAACAAAACTTGATTTTTACTTGTTGTTAGGATGGAGTGGTGACTTCCAACGTTTTTAAAAATGAACTGGAAACCAGTCACATTTTACTTTTTATCTGAGTTGCTATTAAAATACTAAGAAAATGTGGCACATATACACCATGGAATACTATGCAGCCATAAAAACGGATGAGTTCATGTCCTTTGTAGGGACATGGATGAAGCTGGAAAACATCATTCTCAGCAAACTATTGCAAGGACAAAAAAACCAAATACAGCATGTTCTCACTCATAGGTGGGAATTGAACGATGAGAACACTTGGACACAGGAAGGGGAGCATGACACACTGGGGCCTGTCATGGGGTAGGGGGAGGGGGGAGGGGTAGCATTAGGAGATATACCTAATGTAAATGACGAGTTAATGGGTGCAGCACACCAACATGGCACATGTATACATATGTAACAAACCTGCACATTGTGCACATGTACCCTAGAACTTAAAGTATAATAATAAAAAAAAAACTAATGTCTTCTTTGACTTCAGCTTTTGAAATTCCACATATAAGTGGGATCATGCAGTATTTGTTTCTCTGTTCTTTGGTTATTTCACTGAACATAATGTCTTCTGGATTCATCCATATTATTATAAATGATAGAATTTCTTGTTTTTTTTTTTTTATAGAATATCACTGTGTACCCCATAAATATGTTTAATTATTGTCAATCAAAAGTAAAATAAAACAAAAAACAATTATCTTTTTGATTATGAGATTTGAAAATTCAGAATATATAGAATTTATAAAGAAGCAAATAAAAATCATTCAAGGACAACTATTGTTTATGTTTTGGTTCATTTTCAAATATATAGCTCTCTTTATATCCTTAGAGAACATTATATGAACAATATTACATTCTTTCTCCTTTTAAATTACATTGTGAGTGTTTTTCAAATGCCACTAAATAGTTCTTGAAAACTTGATTTTGAAAAATTGTATAATATTCCATTGTTTGGCTTTTTTATGATTTACTGACCCATTCTCCTAATGCTGTACATTTAGTATCCACTTTTCATGATTATAGCACTGTTATCATGACCATTATTTTGAAAAATATCTATTGATTTGAGAGGTGAAAAGGACATCTGATTGTTTTAAATTTGCATTGCCTGAATGTTAGGTTGACTATTTTAAAAATTGACTATCACAGAGGTTTATGGTTTTTATAGCAACCATATTGCAGGCTGTTTAAGGGGCTTCTTCTTAGGATCTGACTTTAGTACCACCTCTTACTATGTGTGTAACCTTAATCAATTACCACAGTGTCCTTGCTCACAAAATAAGGAAAACATTAGTATCTCCCTTATGAGGTACTAAAGAATGCTTCAAATGTGCTTGGTGCTGTTATTGTTGTTCATTATCATATTTCTTTTCTAATTGAATATTCATTATTCATATTCAATTGGTTCCATTGTTTTAAATGTTTATAAGATTCATATGCATTACATTTGTTGAAAATCTTTTCCCATTTTGTCTTTTGCTTTCTAATTTTGTACATATTGTTTTGAATCTCAGAGGTTTTTAATTGCATGTCAATAATTAATGTTGCATCTTTCAAATTTTTGTAGATATGGTAAGTTCTGCTCTTGAATAAAAGGCAAATACTCAACTATATTTTCTTTAGATTGAGTATTTCTCCTTTTTCAACCTATGCTTCCTTTTGATTAACATAAAAATTACACATAGCTTACAGATTCCTGTACCCTTACCTGTTAGGATTATTCTTGTCTGTTAAGAGTAAGTACACCTTCTTTTATCTCTACCGGGCAAGAAGATACTTCAAGCTTTCCTTGTTCAATTTGTTGTGAAAATATGTTCCCTAGCCCATTATAAAATTTTTTACTAGTGAACTTTGTCAAAGATTTCTTGATTATTTTTATCCATTTATGCTTTTAGATGTTTTTAATATTCACCTGGCCAGATTTTAAAATATCTTCTTTGTATTTTGAGCAGATTCATATGAAATCTGTATATTTATTTGGAATGGATTGATATATTTTTATTTGGAATTTTCATCTATCCCTCCAACTACAGACATACCTTGCTTTTTTGTGTTTTGTTTTATTATGCTCATACATACTGCATTTAAAAATCTTTTGAGGGCCAGGCACAGTGGCTCATGCCTGTAATCCCAGCACTTTGGGAGGCTGAGGTGGGCAGATCATGAGGTCAAGAGTTTGAGACTGACCAACATGGTGAAACCCCACCTCTCCTAAAAATACAAAAAAAAAAAAAAAATATGAACTGGGTATGGTGGCATGTGCCTGTAATCCCAGCTACTCAGGAGGCTGAGGCAGGAAAATCACTTGAACCCAGGAGGCTGAGATTGCAGTGAGCCACGATCACACCACTGCACTCCAACCTGGGTGACAGGGTGAGACTCTGTCTCAAAAAAAAAAAAAGTCTTTTGGGAAATAATTTTTTAAAATTGATGCCTAATAGATGTACATATTTTCAGGATACATGTGATAATATATTTATATAACTTTTGCAGATCAAATAATATACTTGTGATGTTCACCATTTTAAGGGTTTTTATGTTAGAAACATTTGAATTCTTTAATTCTAACTATTTTGAAATATATAATAGACAATCATAAACTGTAGTCACTCTACTGGCCTAACACTAGGTTTTATCTCTTCTCTCAAACTATATATTTGTACTCATTAACTTCTCCTCATCTCTGTCCTTCCTTACCTCCAGTAATGACTAATCTACTCTCTGTCTTCATGAGAGACACATTTTAAGCTCCCACATAAAAGTGAGAACATGCAATATTTGTTTTCCTGTTCTTATTTTATTTAATATAATTACCTCCAGTTTCATCTATGTTGCTGCAGATGGCAGGATTGCATTCTTCTTAGTGGCTGAATTATATTTCATTTTGTATATATTTCACATTTTCTTTATTCATTCATCCATAGATTTACACTTAGATTAATTCCATATTTTGGTTATTGTGAATAGTGCTGCAGTAGACATGGTTTGGTGCAGACATGTTAAAGCACCCCTACTATTACTGTATTATATCCTGTCCCTTCCCTTAGATCTATTAATATTTGATTTATATAATTGGAAGCTCTGCTGTTGGTTGCACAGGTATTTATAATTGTTATATCCTTTTGCCAGATTGACCCCTTTATCATTATTTAGTGACCTTCTTTCTCCATTATTACAGTCTATTTTATCTTGATTTGTAGTTTATTTTACCTGGTAGAAGTACAGCTACACTTTTTCTTTTTTGGTTTGCAATTGTATGGAATATCTTTTTTTAACCCTTTTATTTCAGTGGATGTGTGTCTTCATAGGCGAAGTGGGTCTCCTGTAGGCAGCATATAGTTAGGTTCTGTTTCTTTATCCATTCAGCCACTCTGCCTTTTAATTGGAGAGTTGAGTCAATTTACATTCAGTGTTGTTACTGATAAGGAAACATTTACTACTGCCACTTTGTTGCTTGTTTTCTGGTTGTTTTGTAACCCTTCTATCCTTTTCTTCCTGTCTTTTTTTATTGTTATATTATCTGGTAGAATATTTTAATTTGTTGCTTTTTATTTTTAGTCTATTAATAGGTTTTTTCATTCTTGTACCATGAGGCTTATAAAAACATCTTATAGATATAACAAGTTATTTTAAAGAGATGAAAACCTAGAACACAAACTAAAGAATAGACACAAATAAAGAAATGAGAAAAAAATTACATACTTTAATTACCACTCCCCACCTTATGTTTTGACCTTTAGTTGTCTCAGTTTACATGTTTTTAGGTTACCTATCTCCTAACACGTTGCTGTAGCTATTATTGCTGATAGATTTGTCTTTTGGGCTTCATAGTAGAGTTATGAATGGATTGCATACCACAGTTACAGTTTTAGAATATTCTGAGTTTGTGTGCTTAATTTTACCAGTAGGTTTTCTATCTCCCAGTGTTTTTTTTCACATATTAGTATTTATTTCTTCCAGACTGAAGAACTTCTTTTAGCATTTCTTTTAAGATAGGTCTGGTGTTGGTGAATTCTTTCAGCTTTTGTTTGTCTGGAAGATACTTTATCTCTCCTTCATATTTGAAAGACAGATTTTCCAGATACAGTATTCTTGGATGGCAGTTTTCTTTTTCTTCCAGCACTTTGAAAGTGTCATTTCACTCCCTCCTGGCCCATGTGGTTTCTATTGAGAAATCTATTGCCAGATGAATTTGTGCTCTTTTATGTTATTTGCTTCTTTTCTCTTGCTGCTTTTAGGATCCTGTCTTTGTGCTTGGCCTTTGAGTATTTGATTATTATACGTCCTGGAGTAGTCTTATTTGAATCAAATCTGTTTGGTGTTGTCTAGTATTCTTGTACCTGGATATATCTTTCTCAAGTTTTGGAAAGTTTTCTGTTTTTATTTGAGTAAGTTTTCTACTACTTGTTCTTGCTCAACTTTGAATCTAACACCAATAATTATTAGATCTGGCCTTTTGAGGTAATTTTCTATATCTTATAGTCAGTCTTCATTCCTTTTTCATTCTTTTTTCTTTTTTCCTCTGAATAGGTATTTTCAAATAGCCTGCCTTCTACCTCACTGATACTTTCCTTTGCTTGATCCATTCTGTTTTTGAGAGCCTCCTATAATTTTTCAGTTCAGCAAATGTATTCATTAGTTCCAAGATTTCTGTTTGACTTTTTACAGTTATTTCAATCTGTTTGCTAAATTTCTCTGATAAATTTCTGAATTGCTTTTCTTTAGATTTATTTTGTATTTCCACAGGTTTTTTGGGGAACAGGTGGTATCTGGTTACATAAGTTATTTAGTGGTGATTTGTGAAATTTTGGTGCACCCATCTCCTGAGCAGTATACAATGAACCCAATTTGTAGTCTTTTATCCCTCATCGCCTTCCCACCCTTTCCCCTTGAGTCCCCAAAGTTCATTGTGTCATTACAGCTTTGCATCCTCATAACTTAGTTCCCACTTATGAGTGAAAAATACGATGTTTGATTTTCCATTCGTGAGTTACTTCACTTAGAATAATAGTCTCCAATCCCATCCAGGTTGCTGCACATGCCATTAATTCATCCCTTTTTATGCTGAGTAGTATTCCATTGTTTACATATACCCCACAGTTTCTGTATCCATTTGTTGATTGATGGGCATTTGGACGAGTTCCACATTTTTACAGTTGTGAACTGTGCTGCTATAAAAATGCATGAACAAGTATCTTTTTTGTATAATGACTTATTTTCCTCTGGGTAGATACCCAGTAGTGGAATTGCTGGATCAAATGGTAGTTCTACTTTCAGTTCTTTAAGGAATCTCCACACTACTTTCCATAGTGGTTGTACTAGTTTACATTCCCTTCAGCAGTATAGAAATGTTTCCTTTGTGCCACATCCATGCCAACATCTGTTACGTTTTGATTTTTTGGTTATGGCCATTCTTGCAGGAGTAAGGTGTTATCGCATTGTGGTTTTGATTTGCACTACCCTGATCATTAGTGATGCTGAACATTTTTTTGTGTTTGTTGGCCATTTGTATATCTTCTTTTGAGAATTGTCTATTCATATTCTTAGCCAACTTTTTGATGGGATTTTTTTCCTTGCTAATTTGTTTGATTTTTTTGTAGATTCTGGATGTTAGTCCTTTGTCACATGTATAGATGGTGAAGATTTTCTCCCACTCTAGTTTGTCGGTTTACTAACTGTTCTTTTGCCATGAAAAAGCTCTTTAGTTTAATTAAGTCCCAGCTATTTATCTTTGTGTTTTGCATTTCCTTTTGGGTTCTTGGTCATGAAATCCTTGCCTAAGCCAATATCTAGAAGGGTTTTTCCAATGTTATCTTCTAGAATTTTTATAGTTTCAGGCCTTAGGTTTAATTCTTTGATTCATCTTGAGTTGATTTTTGTATAAGGCAGGAGATGATGATCCAGTTTCATTCTCCTATATGACTTGCCAATTATCCCAGCACATTTGTTGAATAGGGTGTCCTTTCCCCACTGTATGTTTTTGTTTGCTTTGTTCAAGATCGATTGGCTGTAAGTATTTGGGTTTGTTTCTGGATTCTCTATTCTGTTCCATTGGTCTATGTGTCTATTTTTATACCAGTACCATGCTGTTTTGGTGACTATAGCCTTATAGTATAGTTTGAAATCAGGTTACTGTGTTGTCACCAGATTTGTTCTTTTTACTTAGTCTTGCTTTGGCTATGTGGGCTCTTTTTTGTTTCCATATGAATTTTAGGATTGTTTTTTCTAGTTATGTGAAGAATTACGGTGGTATTTTGATGGGAATTCTATTGAATTTGTAGATTGCTTTTGGCAATATGGTCATTTTCACAATATTGATTCTACCCATCCATGAGCATGAGATGTGTTTTCACTTGTTTGTGTCATATATGATTTCTTTCAGCAGTGTTTTGTAGTTTTCCTTGTAGATTTTTATTGCGTTGAGGTATGTCCCTTGTATGCTGATTTTGCTTAGAGCTCTAATCATAAAGCAATGCTACATCTTGTCAGATGCTTTTACAGCATCTATTGAGATGATCATGTGATTTTTGTTTGTAATTCTGTTTATGTGGTGTATCACATTTATTGACTTGCATCATGTAAAACCATCCTTGCATCCCTGGTATGAAACCCACTTGATTGTGGTGGATTATCTTTTTGATATGTTGTTGGATTCAGTTAGTATTTTGTTCAGGATTTTTGCATTTGTATTCATCAGGGATATTGGCCTTTAGTTTTCTTTTTTGGTTATGTCCTATGCTGGTTTTAGTATGAGGGTGATACTGGCTTCATAGAATGGTGTGGGGAGGATTCTTTCTTTCTCTATCTTGTGGAATAGTGTCAATAGGATTGGTACCAATTCTTTGAATGTCTGGTAGAATTCAGCTGTGAATCCATCTGGCCCTGGACTTTTTTGTTGGTGGTAATTTTTATGTTACCATTTCCGTCTCACTGCTTGTTACTGGTCTGTTCAAGGTCTCTAATTCTTCCTTATTTAAGCTAGCAGGGTTGTATATTTCCAGGAATTTATCCATCTCCCCTAGGTTTTCTAGTTTATGTGCATAAAGGTGTTCATAGTAGCCTTGAATGATCTTTTCTATTTCTGTGGTGTCAGTTGTAATATCTCCAATTTCATTTCTAATTGTGCTTATTTGGATTTTCTCTCTTCTTTTCTTGATTAATCTTGCTAATGGTCTATCAATTTTATTTATTTTTTCAAAGAACCACCATTTTGTTCTTTTGTATTTTTTTTTTTTTTTGTTCAATTTCATTTAGTTCTGTTCTGATCTTGGTTATTTCCTTTATTCTGCTGGGTTTGGGTTTGGTTTGTTCTTGTTTCTCTAGTTCCTTGAGGTATGACCTTAGATTGTCTATTTGTGCTTTTTCAGACTTTTTGATGTAGGGATTTAGGGCTGTGAACTTTCTTCTTACCACCACTTTTGCTGTGTCCTAGAGGTTTGATAGGTTGTCTCATTTTGTCATTCAGCTCAAATAATTTTTATATTTCCATCTTGATTTTATTGTTGACCCAGTGCTCACTGAGGAGCAGGTTATTTAATTTCCATGTATTTGTGTGGTTTTGAAGGTTCCTTTTGGAGTTGATTTCCAGTTTTATTCCACTGTAGTCTGAGAGAGTACTTCATATAATTGCAGTTTTCTTAAATTCGTTGAGACTTGTTTTGTGGCCTATCATGTGGCCTATCTTGGAGAAAGTTCCATGCACTGATGAATAGAATGTATATTCTGTGGTTGTTGGGTAGAATGTTCTGTAAATATCTGTTATGTCCATTTGTTCCAGGGTATAGTTTAAATCCATTGTTTCTTTGTTGACTTTCTGTCTTGATGACCTGTCTGGAGCTGTCAGTGGAGTATTGAAGTTTCCCACTGTTACTGTATTGCTGTGTATCTCATTTCTTACATCTAGTAGTAATTGTTTTATAAATTTGGGAGCTCCAGTGTTAGGTGCATATATATTTAGGGCTGTGATATTTTCCTGTTGGACAAAGCCTTTTATCATTACATAATGTCCCCCCGTGTCTTTTTAAACTGCTGTTGCTGTAAAGTTTGTTTTGTATGATATAAGAATGGCTACTCTTGGCCGGGTGCGGTGGCTCAAGCCTGTAATCCCAGCACTTTGGGAGGCCGAGGCGGGTGGATCACGAGGTCAGGAGATCGAGACTATCCTGGCTAACATGGTGAAACCCCGTCTCTACTAAAAATACAAAAAATTAGCCGGGCGTGGTGGCGGGCGCCTGTAGTCTCAGCTACTTGGGAGGCTGAGGCGGGAGAATGGCGTGAACCCGGGAGGCGGAGCTTGCAGTGAGCCGAGATCACGCCACTGCACTCCAGCCTGGGAGACACAGCGAGACTCCGTCTCAAAAAAAAAAAAAAAAAAAAAAAAAAAAAGGAATGGCTACTCTTGCTCGCTGTTGGTGTCCATTTGCATGGAATATATTTTCCCACCCCTTTACCTTAAGTTTATGTGAGTCCTTAATGTGTTAGGTGAGTTTCTTGAAAGCAGCAAATAGTTGGTTGGTGAATTATCCATTCTGCCATTCTGTATCTTTTAAGTGGAGCATTTAGGCCACATTCAATGTTAGTATTGGGACTTAAGGTACTATTCCATTCATTGTGCTATTTGTTGCTTGTATACCTTTTTTAAAAATTATATTTTTGTTTTATAGGTCCTGTGAGATTTATGCTTTTAGAGGTTTTGTTTTGATATGTTTCCAGGATTTGTTTCAAGATTTAGCACTCCTTTTGGCAGTTCTTCTAGTGCTGGCTTGATAGTAGCAAACTCTCTCAGCGTTTGTTTATCTGAAGAAGACTGTATCTTTCTTTCATTTATGAAGCTTAGTTTTGCTGGATACAAAATGTTTGGCTGATAGTTGTTTTGTTTAAGGAGGCTTAACATAGGGCCCCAATCCCTTCTAGCTTGTAGGGTTTCTGCTGAGAAATCTGCTGTTAATCTGATAGGTTTTTATAGGTTTCCTGGTGCTTTTGCCTCACAGCTCTTAAGATTCTTTCCTTTGTCTTAACTTTTGTTTTTTTTTTCTTTGACATGAAGTCTCGCTCTTTGCCCATACTGGAGTGCAGTGGCGTAATCTTGTGCAACCTTCACCTCCTGGATTCAAGTGATTCTCCTGCCTCAGCATCCTGAATAGCTGGGACTAAAGGCATGTGCCACCACACCCAGCTAATTTTTGTATTTTTAGTATAGATGGGTTCTGCTATGTTGGCCAAGCTAGTCTTGAACTCCTGGCCTCAATTGATCTGCCCACCTCGGCCTCCCAAAGTGCTGGGATTACAAGTGTGAGCCACCGTGCCTGGCCTACATTTTCTTAACTTTAGATAACCTGATGGCAATGTGCCTAGATGATGATCTTTTTGCGATGAGTTTCCCAGGTGTTCTTTGAGCTTCTTATATTTGGATGTCTAGGTCTCTAGCAAAGCCCGTGAAGTTTCCCGATTATTCCCCCAAATATGTTTTCCAAACTTTTAGATTTCTCTTCTTCCCCAGAAATGCCAATTATTCTTAGGTTTGTTCATTTAACATAACTTCAAACTTCTTGGAGGCTTTGTTCATTTTTTCTTATTCTTTTTTCTGTGTCTTTGTTAGATTGGGTTAATTCAAAAACCTTGTCTTCGAGCTCTGAAGTTCTTTCTTCTGCCATGTTCAATTCTATTGCTGAGGCTTTCCTGAGCATTTTGCATTTCTCTAAGTGCACTCATTACTTCCTGAAGTTTTGATTGTTTTTTATTTATGCTCTCAATTTCACTGAAGATTTCTCTCCTCATTTCTTGTATCTTTTTTCGGTTTCCTTAAATTGGGCTTTACCTTTCTCTGGTGCCTCCTTGATTAGCTTAACAACTGACCTTTTGCATTCTTTTTCAGGCAAATCAAGGATTTCATCTTGGTTTGGATTTATTGCTGGTGAGCTAGTGTGATTTTTTGGGGGATATTAGCCTTGTTTTGTCATATTTCCAGGATTGTTTTTCTGGTTCTTTCTCATTTGGGTAGGCTACGTTAGAAGGAAGGTCTAGGGTTCAAGGCTGCTCTTCAGGTCTTTTGTCCCATGGGGTGTTTGTTGTACTCTCCCAATTTTCCTAGGGATGTGGCTTCCTGAGGGCCAAGCTGTAGTGATTGTTATCTCTCTTCTGGATCTAGCCACCCAGCAGGCTTACCTGCTCTGGGCTGCTACTCACGGGACAGGGGGGCTGTCTGCACAGAGTCCTGTGATGTGAACTGTCTGCAGGTCTCTCAGCTGTGGATACCAGCTCCTGTTCCAGTGGAGGTGGCAAGGGAGTGAAGTGGACTCTGCAAGGGTTCTTAGTTGTAATTTTGTGTATTGCACTATTTTTGTGCTGGTTGGCCTCCTGCCAGGAGGTTGTGTTTTTAAGAGAGCATCAGCTGTGGTAGTACAGGGAGGATCAGGTGGTAGGTGGGGCCCTAGAACTCCCAAGAGTATATGCCCTTTGTCTTCACCTACCAGGGTGGGTAGGGAAGGACCATCAGGTGGAGACAGGGCTAGGCATGTCTGAGCTCAGACTCTCCTTAGGTGGGTCTTGCTGTGGCTGCTGTGGGGGATGGAGATGTGGTTCCCACATCAATGGAGCTATGTTCCCAGGAAGATTATGGCTGCCTCTGCTGTGTCATTCAGGTTGTCAGGGAAGTGGGGCAAAGCCAACAGTCACAGGCCTCACCCAGCTCCCATGCAACCTAAAAGGCTGGTCTCACTTACACCACACCCCCCCCACCCCTCTAATAGCACCAAGTCTGTTTCCAGGCAATGGCTGTGCAGGGCTGAGAACTTGCCCCAGTCTACCTGCCTCTCAACTGTGAAAGCAAGGAGGGCTTTCGTGCCTCCCCACCTGTGGCGTCTGCACACGGGATTCACACCCTCCCCCAAGTTCTGGCCAGGAGACATTGTGTTCAGTTGGAGTTGTTACAAAGTTTAGCTGGAGGTTTCCTTTTCCTTTTGGTCTTTTCCCAGTTCCTCTGGCAGCCCTCCCCAAGGATCCTTCCTAGGCAAGACAGAAATGACTTCCTTGTGGACCCAGAGAGCCTGCAGGGCTTTTCCCGCTGCTTCCTCTGCCCCCGTATTTCACTCGGCTCTCTAAATTGACAAAGCTCCAGGTAAGGACCCATGAATCTTCTCCCGTGATCTAGACCTTCAGGTTCTCCAATGAGGGTGTGTTTTCGGGGTGGGTGATTCTCCTTTCCTACTTCCATAGCTTGGGTACTCACAGTATTTGGAGTGTGTCTTGTGTCCTGCGGGAGTAATCTGCTTCCTTCGGAGGGTCTGTGGCTTTTCTCAGTTTATCGACATGTTTATTTTCCTGAATTGCTTTTCTGTGTTATCTTGGAGATCACCGAGTTTTCTTAAAACTGCTATTTTGAATTCTTGGTCAGAAAGCTCTTGTTAGGGTAACATATCGCCATCTTGTTAGGGTCAGTTACTGGTTTTTTGTTTGTGTTTTTTTTTTTTTAACTTTGGGAGATTATGGTTCCCTGTTTGCTCTTCTTTCTTGTGGATGTATGGCTGTATCTTTCCGTTGAATGATTATTTATTCCAGTCTTCTCTGTCTGGTTTCTTTTTTTTTTTAATGGGATATATTTGCTTAGCGATTCTTTACTGCCAGGTTGCTGGCTCCTTTTTGGCTCTAGGTGGTGCCTTAAGCCCATTTTCACCTTGGCTGTAGGAACTAATTGGAGTACTGCTTGTCTCAGATGCAGGAGGCCCCAAAGAGTATATCCTGGCAGTATGAGAAGGCTGGCTGGGGGTTTGTGCCCAGGAGTCAGTGGAACATCCATCCTGTGGTGTGGTGCTACTGAACAGCCACAGTGATTTGGTATCTCCTTTGGCTGAGTTACTGAGCTGCATTTCCAGGGCTGGGGATGATAGTCTCACCTCCCCACTTTGACTTTGCCTGTCCTCAAGGATATTTCTCTCTTCAGGCACTCGCAATACTTCCCATGGGTTAAAGTAGGGACAGGTCTCCTGCCAGGGAACCCAAGATGGTGGGGAAGCTGGTTGTCCACCTTAATCTCATGTTTCCATTGTGGATACCATGAGTTGCAGGGAAATTTTCTACGCCCTTGGTTATGGGTAG
The DNA here is from genome assembly GCF_024542745.1 of Macaca thibetana thibetana. Classification (NCBI taxonomy): domain Eukaryota; kingdom Metazoa; phylum Chordata; class Mammalia; order Primates; family Cercopithecidae; genus Macaca; species Macaca thibetana. The sequence goes on from NC_065595.1 coordinate 5,890,947, forward strand.
AGTGGGGGAGGGGTGTCACAGATGTGAAATCCAATTCTATTACCATCTGCTCAGGGTCTTTCACTTCTCTGTGGCCTCAGGAACTGCCTCATTCTCGTATTTGAGTTCTGGAATATTTCTGGTGATAATCTTAGCATTGTGCATTTGTTTTGGTTTTCTGTTGAGGGAAGTGAATCCAGCTTGCTTGTATGCTACCATGTTGGATCTGGAAGTCTAAGATACTGTAGTTTTTACAACTTGAAAGTTTGTGGCACCTCTGCATGGAGCACGTCTGTTGGTGCTGGTTTTCCAATAACGTGTATTCACTTCAAATTTCTGTGTCACATCTTGGTAATTCCCAGTATTTTAAACTTTTTCTCTGTTCTGGTGATTTGTAATCAGAGATCTTTGATGTTACTATTGCAACTGTTTTGGGGCACCTCAGACAGTGCCCATGTAAGATGGCAAACCTGATAGATAACTGTTGTATGTGTTCTGACTGCTCCACTGGCCAGGGATGTTCACCCATCCCTCTCCCTCTCCTCAGGCGCTTCTATTCCCTGAGAAACAAGAATGTTGAAATGAGGCCAGTTAATAATCCTACAGTGGCCTCTAACCATTCAAGTGAAAGGAAGAGTTGCATGTCTCTCACTTTATATCAAAAGCTAGAAATGATTAAGTTTAGTGAGGAAGGCATGTTAAAAGCCAAGAGAGGTTGAAACTTAGGCCTCTTGCACCAAACAACCAAGTCATTAATACAAAGGAAAAGTTTTGAAGGAAATTAAAGTGCCACTCCAGTGAACATACAAATGATAAATCAAAACAGCCTTATGGCTGATATGAAGAAAGTTTCTATTGTCTGGGTGGAAGATCCAGCTGGCCACAGTATTCCCTTAAGCCAATACCTAATCCAGAGCAAGGACCTAACTCCCTTTTATTCTGTGAATGCTGATAAAAGGTAGGAAGCTGCAGAAGAAAAGTTTGAAGCTAGCAGAGGTTGGATTATGAGGTTTAAGAAAACAAGAAATATCCGTAGCATAAAAGTGCCAGGTACGGCAGCAAGTGCTGAGGGGAAGTTGCAGCAGGTTTTCTGGAAGATCGAGTTAAGAACATTGATGAAGGTGGCTCCACTAAACAACGGATTCTCAGTTTAGATGAGACAGCCTTCTATGGGAAGGAGCTGCTATCGAGGACTTTCATAGCTGGAGAAGAGAAGTCACTGCCTGGCTCAAAGGACAGGTTGACTTTCTTGTTCGTGGCTAATGCAGCTGTTTAAGTGCAAGCCAATCCTCTTTTACCATTCTGAAATCCTAGGGATCTTAAGAAGGCTGCTAAATCTACTTTGTCTCTGCTGTATAAATGGGACAACACAGCCTAGATGATAGCATATCTGTTTATAGCATGGTTTACTGAATAAGTCCACTATTGAGACCCACTTCTCAGAAAGCAAGATTCCTGTATATTAGTCTGTTCTCACATTGCTATAAAGAAATACTCAGGATTAGGTAATTTATAAAGAAAAGAGATTTTATTGGCTCGAGGTTCTGTAGGCTGTACAGGATATAGAGTGGCATCAGCTTTTAAGGAGGCCTCAGGAAGCTTACAGTCATGGTGGAAGGCGAAGTGGGGAGTATGCACATCACATGACAAAAGCTGGAGCAAGAGAAAGGAGGGGAGAGGCCACATACTTTTAAAGAAAACCAGATTTTGCAAGAATTCACTCACTATCATGAGAATAGTACCAAGAGGGTAGCACTAAAGCATTCATGAGAAATCTGCCCCCTGATACAATCAGCTCCCACCAGGCCCTACCTGCAACATTGGAGATTACATTTCATCGTAAGATTTTAGCAGAGGTACATATCTAGACTATATCAATTTCTTTCAAGGTATTACTGCTTATTGAGAATACATCTAGTCATGCAAGAGCTCTGATGGAGATGTACAAAAAGATTAATGTTGTTTTCATGCCTGCTAATGCAGCATCCATTCTGTAATCCACAGATAAAGGGTAATTTCATCCATTAAGTCTTATTTAAGCAATACATTTTATAAGTCTATTGTCTTATAAGTCTTTTTACAAGTCTATAGTTTTATAAGTCTATAGTTTCCATAGATGGTGATTCATTTGATGGATCTGGGCAAAGTCAATTGAAAACCTTTCAGAAAGGATTCGCTATTCTAGATGCCATTAAGAACACACATGATTCAAGGGAGGAGGTCAAAATATCAACATTAACAAGAGTTTGGAAGAAGTTGATTCTAACCCTCATGGATGACTTTGAGAGGTTTAAGACTTCACTTGAAGAAGAAACTGCAGATGTGGTAGAAATAGCAAGAGAACTACAGTTAGAAGTGGGGCCTGCTGTGACTAAATTGCTTTAATCTTATGATAAAACTTGAGTGGATGAGGAGTTGCTTCTTACAGTGAGCAGGGAAAGTGTTTTCTTGAGATGGAATCTACTCCGGGTGAAGATGCTGTGAACGTTGTTGAAATGACAACAAAAGATTTAGCATATTCCATAAACTTAGTTGATAAAGCAATGTCAAGGTTTCAGAGGCTTGATTCTAATTTTGAAAGAAGTTCTACTATGGGTAAAATGCTATAAAACAGCTTCACATACTAGAGATAAATGTTTCACGAAAGGAAGAGTCAATTGATACCGCAAACCTTATTGTTCTCTTAAGCAATTGCTGCAGCTAGGCTGACTAGATGCAGCCAGGAGGAACATACGCCACCGAGGGACTGGGACGTGGGGAAGACAGGGAAGACTGGTGCCCTCTGAGCAGATCTTTGGAAGGAAGGCATTGAGAGTGGATGGAGGGAGGATACACATGCCGGGCTGCAGGGGAAGGGAGCTGGGGACCCTGCATGGGGCTACTGCACACCATGACATGTTGTTCCTGGCCCCCAACAACTCCTGGGGAAGGGGTGAGTTGAGCAGACGAGGAGTGACCTACGCTTTCCATGGGCCTCTGGAATCCTGGCAGCAGGAGATCTCATGACACCCACAGACACTTGATCTGGCAGGGAGAGCTGCTTAGAGGGATGATAGGGGCAGGACACTAGCCTGTGTGGAGCTGAGAAGGTTTGGTGTGAGAATGGCTGAGAAGGTTTGGTGTGAGAACATCTGCAGGGGAGCATGGCCAGGGACACCTACTCCCCAAGGCTTGCCAAGATTCTCTAGGAGACTCTAGCCTTAGGGGAACTGCTGGACCGGAATGGAGCAGGGTGATCTTGCCCATGAATTGAGGCCAGTCTCACCTGAGCACCCTTCTGTCTGCTGGCCTCTCCCAGGGCACCAGCTTGGCTGTGCCTGCTTGCAGTGCTGCCTTGGAAACCCAACCATGGCTTAGACCCACATCATAGCTCCTGCACTGGCAGACCACACCTGACCATCAGAGAGCTCCAGCAGAGTGGCCCTCGCTGACACGCACCAGCTGACACACACCAGCCCACATGCATTCATTCCTCATTGCAGACTACCCTATGCCACTTTGCTAGCATGCACTTGTCTGCGACCCCCCCCCTCATTGCTTTGCCGGCACACATGTGTGAGTGAACCTTGCAATACCTTTCTTTCCAGCATGTGGGTGTATGTGCGCTCCACCATGCTATTGCTGCTGGCATGAGCACACCCCCCACCTGTTGTCCATGTGCATTGCTGGCACAAACATGTGCATGGACAACAGCAGGCCTGCCCCCACCCTGTGTTGCCACTTCTGCTGGTATGAACACATGCATGGAGGTCGCCAGCTCTGCGCCTGCCAGCACCCTGCCCCTGTGCCAACACAGCTGTGGGTGTGAATGTGTGTATGGACCCCAGCAGCCTGCCCCCTTCTCTGCCCCACCACCCACTTCTCTGGGCCCACCAGCCCTGTGTCTCAGGTGACAAGCATGCACCCTGCTGTGCTGCTGCTGCTCGCCCATGCAAACAAGCATGGATCCTGCTGCCTCCACATGATGCTTTATCTGGCACCACCCATTAGAGTGTTGTGACCAGCATTCTGGGAACACTGGCTCCTCTCACACAGCAGGTTTCCATCCTCAGGGGTGTCAAAGAACAAAGCTGGGGTCCTGATATCAGTCTTCCAGAGTTAAAACATGCGGCCTAGGGGTGCTGAGCTGAGCGTTGGCCCCCACAAAATCTACCAGAAATGAAACCAGTCAACTCAATCTACCTTATGTCACAATCAAACCCCCAGGGACGTCAAAGATAAAAGCAAAAACATACACCTATCCAAAGGACAGCAACTTCAAAGATTGAAGAAATATCAGCCCACACAGATGAGAAGGAACTCGTGCAAGAACTCTGGCAACTCAGGAAGCCGGAGTGTCTTCTTACCTCCAAACGACGACCCTAGTTCCCCCACAATGGTTCTTAACCAGGATGAAATGACTAAAATGACAGAAATATTATTCAGAATATGGATAAGAACAAAAACCATCAACATTCAGAAGAATGTCAAAACCCAATCGAAGAAATCTAAGAACTACAATAAAATGATACAGAAGATGGAAAATGAAATGGTCATTTAAGAAAGAACTAAACTGAGCTGGTGTAGCTGAAAAACTCACTTCGGGAATTTCAGAATACAATCACAAGTAATAACAGAATCAATCAAGCTTGAGGAAGGAATCTGAGCTTAAAGACCAGCTCTACTGAAGAATTCAGTCAGACAAAAATAAAGAAAAAACAATGAAGAAGAATGAAAAAAATCTCCAAGAAGTATGAGATCAAAGAGACCAAATCTACTATGCATCAGCATCCCTGAAAGACATGAAGAGAAAGCAAACAACTTGAAAAACATATTTTATGATAAGGTCTGTGAAAATTCCCTCAATCTCTCTGGAGAGGCCAACATTCAAATTCAGGAAGTGCAGAGAACACTTGTGAAACACTACACAAGAAGACCATCCCCAAGACACATAGTCGTCAGATTCTCCAAGGTCAGAATGAAAGAAAAAAACATCAAAGGCAGCTAGGGGGAAGGGGCATGTTACCTACAAAGAGAACTTCATCAAACTAACAGTGGACCTTTCAGCAGAAACCCTACAAGCCAGAAAAGAATGGGGGCCTTTAGTCAGCATTCTTAAAGAAAGTAATTTTCAACTAAGAATTTGATATCCAGTCAAATGAAGCTTCATAAGTGAAAGAGAAAGATCCTTTTCAGACAAACAAATGCTAAGAGATTTTGATGCCACCAGACCTGCCTTACAAGAGGTCCTCAAGGTAGTTGTAAACATGAAAGACTATTACTGTCCACTACAAAAACACACTAAGTGCATAGACCAGTGACACCGTAAAGCAACCACACAAACAAATCTACATAGTAACTGCTAACAACATGACAGCAACAAATCTAGACACATCAACACAAATCTTGAATATAATCAGGCTAAATGGCACAATTAAAAGGCACAGAGTGGCAAGTGGATTTAGAGAGGCAAGACCCAATGGTTTGCTGTCTTCAGGACACCCATCTCACATGCAGTGACACCCATAGATTCAAGGGATGTAGAATGACAAAAATCTACCAAGCAAACAGAAAAGAGAAAAAAGCAGGGATTACTATTCCAATTTCAGACAAAACAGACTTTAAACCAACAAAAATCAAAATAGAGAAAGAAGGACATTACATAATGATAAAGGGCTCAATTCAACAAGAAGGCCTAACTGTCCTAAATATGGATGCACCCAACACAGGAGCACCCAGATTCATACAGCAAGTTCTTAGAGACCTATGAAGAGACTTAGATAACCAAACAATAATAGTGGGAGACTTCAGTACCCCACTAACAGTATTAGATCATCAAGGCAGAAAACTAACAAAGATATTCAGGACCTGAACTTGACACTTGACCAAATGGACCTAATAGCCATGTACAGAACACTTCACCCCCAAACAGGAGAATATATGTTCTTCTTATCTGTGCATGGCACATACTCCAAAATCAACCACACAACCAGACATAAAACAATCCTCAGCAAATGAAAATAAAGGAAACCAAAATCATACCAACCATGCTCTTGGACTACACAGCACAATAAAAATAGAAATCAATATTAAGAAACTATAACTCAAAACCATACAATTACATGGAAATTGAACAACTTGTTCCTGAGTGACTTTTTGGGAAATGATTGAGGCAGAAATAAAGAAATTATTTGAAACTAATAAGAACAAATATACGATATATCAAAATCTCTGTGACAAAGCTAAGGCAGCATTATGAAGGAAGTTTATAGCACTAAACATACACATCAAAAAGTTATAAAGATCTCAGATTAACAATACAACACCACAACTAGAGGAACTAGAAAACCAAGAGCAAATCAACCCCAAAGTTTGCAGAAGACAAGAAATAACCAAAATCAGAGCTGAACTAAAGGAAATTGAGACGTGAAAAATTGTACTAAATATTAATGAATTCAGGAGTTGTTTTTTTGAAAAAATTAAGATAGACTGCTAGCTAGAGTTATAAAAAATAGAAAAGATACAAATAAATACAATCGGAAATGACAAAGGGAACATTACCACTGACCCCAGAGGAATACAAAAACCCTGAGACTATTATGAACAACTCTATGCACATAAAGCTAGAAAATATAGAAGAAATGGATAAATTCTTGGACTCATACACCCTCCCAAGACTGAACCAGGAAGAAATTGACTCCCTGAACAGATCAGTAATGAGTTCAAAAATTGAATCAATAATAAAAAGCCTGCCAACCAAAAGAAAGCCCCAGACCAGAAGGACTCACAGCCAAATTCTACCAGCTGTATAAAGAAGAGCTGGTACTATTCCTAAGGAAACTATTCCAAAAAATTGAAGTGGAGGGACTCCTCCCTAAGTCATTCTGTGAGGCCAGTGTCATCCTGACACCAAAACCTGGCAGAGACACAATTAAAAAGAAAACTGCAGGCCAATATCCTTGATAAACATAGATGCCAAAATCCTCAACAAAATACTAGCAAACTGAATACAGCAGCACATCAAAAAGCTAATCCACCATGATCAAGTAGGTTTTATCCCCAGGATGCAAGGTTGGTTCAACATATGCAAATCGATAAATGTGACTCATAACAAATAAAACTAAAAACAAAAACCACATGATTATCTCAATAGATGAAGGAAAAGCTTTTGATAAAATTCAACATCACTTCATGATAAAAACCTTCAACAAACTAGGCATTGAAGGAACGTACTTCAAAATAATAAGAGCCATCTATTTCAAATCCAACATTATACTGAATGGGCAAAAGCTGGAAGCATTCCCCTTGAAAACTGGAACAAGACAAGGATGCCCTCTCTCACCACTCCAACATAGTACTGGAAGTCCTGTCTAGAGCAATCAGACAATACAAAGACATAAAGGCATCCAGATAGGAAGTCAAACTATCCCTGTTTGCAGACAAAATGATTATATGACTAAAAACCCCCATAGTCTCTGCCCAAAAACTTGATCTGATAAACAACTTCACCAAAGTTTCAGGATACAAAATTAATGTACAAAAATCAGTAGCATTTCTGTACACCAACAACATCCAAGCTGACAGCCAAATCAAGAACACATTCCCATCCACAAACGCCACAAAAAGAATAAAATACCTAGGGGAACAAAACACACTGGGGCCTGTCGAGGGGTGTGTGTGTGTGGAAAGAGAGAGCATCAGGATAAATAGGTAAGGCATGTGGGGCTTAATACCTAAGTGATAGGTTGATAGGTGCAGCAAACCACCATGACGCATGTTTACCTATGTAACAAACCCGTACGCCCTGCACATGTATCCCAGACCTTAAGAGAAAAAGAATAAAATACCTATGAATAGGAATACAGCTGACCAGGGAGGTGAAAGACCTCTGTGAGATTTATTTTGTAATTCTGTGAGAATTACAAAACACTCCTCAGTGAAATTAAAGATGACACAAATGGAAAAACATTCCATGCTGATGGATAGGAAGAATCAATATTGTTAAAATAGCCAGACTGCCCAAAATAATTTATAGATTCAATGTTATTCCTATCAAACTACCAGTGAAATTCTCCACAGAATTAGAAAAAACTATTTAAAAATTCATATGGAACAAAAAAAGAGCCCAAATAATCAAGGCAATCTTAAGCAAAAAGAACAAAGCTGGAGGCATCACACTTCCTGACTTCAAACTATATTACAAGGCTACAGTAGCCAAAACAGCATGGTGCTTGCATAAAAACAGACACATAGATCAATGGAAGAGAATAGAGAGCCCAGAAATAATGCCACACACCTACAACCATCTGATCTTCAACAAAGAGACAAAAGCAATGGGGAAAGGACTTCCTATTCAATAAATGATGGAGGGATAACTGGCTAGCCATATGCAGATGATTGAAGCTGGACCAATTCCTTACACCACATATAAAAATCAACTCAAGATGTATTAAAGACTTAAATGTAAAAACTAAAACTATAAAAACCCTGGAAGATAACCTAATAAATACCATTCTGGATATAGGACTGGCAAAGATTTCATGATGAAGACACCAAAAATAATTGCAACAAAAACAAAAATTGACAAATGGGACTTAAATTAAAGAACTTCTGTACAACAAAAGAAACTATCAGCCAAGTAAACAGACAACCTATTCAATGGGATAAAACATTTGCAAACTCTGCATTTGACAAAGATCTAATATCCAGCATCTGTAAGGAACTTACAAGCAAAAAAAAAAAAAAAAAAAAAAAAAAGTGGGCAAAGGACATGAACAATTTTCAAAAGAAGACATACATGCTGCCAACAAGCATATGATAAAATGCTCAACATCACTAATCATTAGAGAAGTGCAAATCAAAGCTACAGTGAGATACCACCTTACACCAGTCAGAATGGCTATTATTAAAAATTCAGAAAAGTGACACAGGCTCACAAGGTTGTGGAGAAAAGGGAACACTTATACACTGCTGGTGTGAATGTAAATTAGTTCAGCCATTGTGGAAAGCAGTTTGGCAACTTCTCAGAGAATTGCAAAGAGAATTACCATTTGACCCAGGAATCCCATTATTGGGTATGTTCCCAAAGGAATATAAGTTATTCTACCATAAAGACACATGCATGTATGTGTTCACTACATCACTATTCACAACAGCAAAGACGTAGAATCAACTTAAATGCCCATCAGTAGTAGACTGGAGAAAATGTGGTACATGTACACCATGGAATATTATGCAGCCATGTCCTTTACACCAACATAGATGGAGCTAGAGGCCATTATCTTAAGTGAACTAATGAACAGAAAACAAAATACTGTATGTTCTCACTTACAAGTGAAAGCTAAACATGGAGTACATATGAACATAAAGAAGGGAACAACGGATACGACCAGGTCCTCTTTGAGGGTGGAGGGTTGGAGGAAGGTGAGGATCCAAAAACTACCTATTGAGTACTATGTTTATTACCTGGGTGATGAAATAATCTGTACAAACCCCTGCAACATGCAGTTTACCTATATAACAAACCTCCACATATACTCCTGAACCAAAATAAAAGTTTAAAAAAATGCCACAGCCGCATTCAGCAACCACCATCCTGATCAGTCATCGGTCATCAACATCGAGGCAAGACCTTCCACCAGCAAAAAGATAATGCTTTGCTGAAGACTCAGATGGTCATTAGCATTTTTTAGTAATAAAGTATTTTTGAATTAAAATATGTATATTATTTTTTAGACATAATGCTATTGCACAGTTAAAAGAGTGTAGTATAAACATAACTTTTATATGCGCTGGGGAACCAGAAAATTTATGTGACTTGCTTTTTTTGTGATATTTGCTTTATTCCTGTGGTCAAGAACCAAATCTGCAGTACATCTGAGATATACTTGTTTTTAAGTTTCCCTCTAGTACCCTGGAGAAATGCTTTTATGTAGATCCTGCATCTTTCTCCATTTATTAATACTTATTTTTGTGTTGCCTTTGTGAACAAATTCTTATTTATGATGTTTCCATATTTTGTTAGGTTTGCTCTATATCCTATAGACTTTCTGTAATATACTTTCTATTAAAATACCAATTAAAAACTATTCAGTGCTGGCTGGGTGCGGTGGCTCATGCCTGTAATCCCAGCACTTTGGGAGGCTGAGGTGGGCGGATCACGAGGTCAGGAGATCGAGACCATTCTGGCTGACATGGTGAAACCCCATCTCTACTAAAAATACAAAAAATTAGTGGGGCATGGTGGCGGGCGCTTGTAGTCCCAGCTACTTGGGAGACTGAGGCAGGAGAATGGCGTGAACCCAGGAGGCGGAGCTTGCAGTGAGCCAAGATCGTGCCACTGCACTCCAGCCTGAACAATGGAGCAAGAATCTGTCTCAAAAAACAAAAAACAAAAACAAAACAACAAAACTGTTCAGTGCTTACTCTGTAAGACACAATAGAAAATGTCAAGGGTATGAAAACAAGGTTATGGGCCTTAGAGGTATGAAATTGTTCAGCTCTTTAGCAGCAGAACCTGATATGTGCAGGTGATCTCGTTATGAAATCCTTCTTTAATGTTTTTGGGTTTTTCTTCAGTTATTTTTGTATATATCATGTTATCATCTTTTTATTGTTGTAATTCCAAAAATAGGTGACTTTTTGTTCTTTCTTGATATTAACAAGTTTCTTGATATTAATTTTTTTTCTGTGTCTAGTTCAGGTTATACTCCCCAAGAATTTATAATAGGTAAAGCATTAGAAACAGTATACTCCTTTCTGAGTGGTAATTACCTAGAAAACTCAGAGCAGATAATTCATTATAGCATATTTATTAGTACTTGTTAGTACGTGTTTTCTTGGTTTGTACATCTGATGACTTGTTATGAAAGTAAGTGTTACAAATTAGTGTTTCTCATTTGATGAAATCTAATCAATTTTAAATTTCCTGGTTGTTTTTTCCTGTTTTAAAACTTTTTCTATCCCAGGTTATAAAGATATTCTTCTTTGTTTTTCCTACCATTGTTATGGTTTCAGCTTTTGCATTTTGGTTTGTTATCTGTCCTTAACTGGTTTTGTGTAAATTAGAAGATAGGTTGATGTTCTTTCCCAGTGTGGATGTCCAGTTGTTTTTGTACCATTTGTGAAAAGACTTTCTTTGCTCATCGAATCATTTTGATGACTTTGTCAAAAATCAATTGCTTGTAAAAGTGTGGGTCTATTTCTGAACCCATCTATTCCATTTTATTGATCTATGTGTCTTTTTTTGTTGTTGTTTTGAGACGGAGTCTTGCTCTGTCACTCAGGCTGGAGTGCAGTGGTGCCATCTTGGCTCACTGCAACTTCTGCCTCCTGGGTTCAAGCGATTCTCCCACCTCAGCCTGAGGGATTACAGATGCCTGCCACTGTATTTTTAGTAGGATGGTGTTTCACCATGTTGGCCAGGTGGGTCTCAGACTCCTGCCCTCAGGTGATACGCCTACCTCGGCCTCCCAAAGTGCTGGGATTACAGGTGTGAGCGACCACGCCCAGCCAATCTGTGTGTCTTTTTTTTTTTTTTTTTTTTGAGACGGAGTCTCGCTGTGTTGCCCAGGCTGGAGTGCAGTGGCCGGATCTCAGCTCACTGCAAGCTCTGCCTCCCGGGTTTTTACGCCATTCTCCTGCCTCAGCCTCCCGAGTAGCCGGGACTACAGGCGCCCGCCACCTCGCCCGGCTAGTTTTTTGTATTTTTTAGTAGAGACGGGGTTTCACCGTGTTAGCCAGGATGGTCTCGAACTCCTGACCTCATGATCCGCCCGTCTCGGCCTCCCAAAGTGCTGGGATTACAGGCTTGAGCCACCGCGCCCGGCCAATCTGTGTGTCTTTATAAACACAGTCCCACACTGTCTTGATTTCTGTTGCTCTATAGTAAGTCTTGAAGTCAACTTTTTTTTTCCTTTCCTAGATTGTTTTGGCTATTTTAGGTCCGTAGCATTTTCATATGGAGTTTAGAATCATCTTGCCAATATCATTATTTATGTAAGTATTAATTATTTGTAAACAATTTTCTCAAGTACCTGTTGGGATTATGCTTGTGACTGTGTGAAACTATAATAGATAAGTTTGGGTAATTGGACATCTTCACTATATTGGGTCTTCTGGTCTACAAACGTGGCACATCTCCACATTCTGCTTGACAATGCACTTGGCAGTCTTTAGACAGAATATTATTATTGAGATAAAGCATAGAGGGTACTTAACACACTTAGCTTGGCATACATAATCAACTACTGTATAATGTTAATATTTATTACCGGTTCCATTCATCCTCACAAAGCCTTATCAAGTGCTATTTGTATCCGTATTTTACTGAGTTTGGAACTTGACCATGGTTATACAGTTAGTAAATGGCTGAGCAGGGTTTGGAATGGGTCTTTATGAGTCTAAAGGCCATGCTTACAGGTACAGTGTCACTGGAAACCAAGGATGGTGAGCCTCAAATTGTATTTTGCTGAATTTTGCAGATGGTCTTGTGTATTGGTAAGTTAAGATTAGAGTCTCCAAGAACAGAATTTATTCTGAATGACTTAAGGAGCACGGGAATTTAATAAAGGATATACTTGCTTATAGTCGGTCTAGGAGAGCCACACTCTGTTTGTAGATGCAAAGCCGTGCTCTGTGGTTTGTCTTGTGAAACTGTGACCACTATAGTAACCACTAGCAGCCTCTGGACCTCTGCCCCTGCCAGCATGAGGAGCAGGCCGCTGCCACTGCCTCTGCCAGCAGACGGCTCTTCCCATTCTGTCCCTTCTCTCAATGCTCATTTCTGACCCCAGGTTTGCAGGAACACATGTGTCTCATGGAAGGAGCCTGCATCACCAATGACCTGCTTATAAGGAGGGCTGGGAGCGGAGGCTGAGCGTGGTGCTCACAGGCTGAGCCATTACCTCGAGTATCGGGAAGCCGTGGCGATTCCACGGTGCATTCTGCTTGCTGATTTCTAACAGACATTTCTCTTGGGAGTAATATGAAAACAAACATGACCATCTGAGTCTGCATTATAAATTCCTGGCTAGCAGATAATTACTTAGTGTATGTTTCACATATTTCTTACTCTGTTGTAACATAGACTCTGGACACAGAACAGGGTTTGGATCGTGTTTCTGCCATTGACCTTGGGCAAGTTACTATTAATCTCCCTGCATCAGTTTTATCACCTGTGAATTCAGAAAATTATAATGCCCAATTAATATTATTATTTGAGGTGTTAACGTATTCTTCTAAGCTATTAAGTGTCTAACTCTGTGGTTGGTATACAGTAAGTACTCAAAAACACACCTATTTTATATACACACACTTTCACACATCTGTTCCATGTGCAGATTGTTTAAATGTAGGAAGAGCTTAACCTTTCTCTGTCTTGTAAGTGGTTACAGAGGGTTGGCGGAAAGAGCTCTGACCTTTGGAGACACCACAGTGTTATAATTGTTCTGAAGTGGGAGAATACCTGGTAATAACAAAATAACAGTCTCTGCTTCCTACAGGGATTTGATGTTTATTAGCTCAGACAGTTGCCATTGAGACGTTAGTGGCTGCTACACTTTGGAGTGCATTTTCTGCCGTGTCCTGGGGACAAGCTGTGTGGAAGATGAGCTCCTGGTTTTCTGTAGGCACCGTCGGCTGCCTGCCTTTGCTGCACCAGTCGGAGGCCTCCCTTGATTTTGCACATGGCTGCAGTAGTGCAGGACAGAGCAGAGTCACATCTGGTCCATTCAGAATGTGATTACTGTGCCTCCACTGAGGCCTCGCTTTTCATACACTTCCTCCCTGCCTCCGTGAAGCCCTGCTGAGGTGACGAGGTGATGAGGTGACGGTAGAGCTGTTACCCGGGAATGGTCCGTGTCATTTGGCATTTCTTCCTGCTCCTGGGGAGAGTGGAAGGGAAGCTACACAGTTCTTGCTAATTACTCAGCAGTAGAGAGGAAAATGTGGGCTGCCTCTGTCCTTGGAACAGAAATAAGACGAGGAGAAACCAGCAGCGTGGCATCTGGGCGAGGAGCTCCCGTTTGCGGGCCTGGAAACCCTGCCTCTGTGTCGTCTCTCACTTAGAGGCCCCTGGCAAAGCGTGGGCTATAACCTGGTGACACTGAAGTTGGAGAACACTGCATAACATTTCTAGAACAGAGCTTTGGCTCCCAAGACAGCTTGGCTTTGGTTTTATTTTGTCTCGTGAAATAATCAGGCCAGGGCTGGAGAACACTTGCTCTTTTCCATGATTTTTCCGTCTGCTTTGCCCGGTGACTTGCACCTTCCCTTTGTTCAGACATCCATCTCTGGAGAACTCTCGGGTATGAGTTGTGTTGCTGTGCCTGACGGTCGCTTCTCGGGGTGCATTCAGACAGAACCAGGAAGCTTGTGTCTGTGAAGCCGAGTGGTGCCGCGGCTCTCCCTGCCACAGGAGGCCTAGGGCAGCAGGGCTAGCGTGCTGCGTGGGTGCGAGGGCTCCTCCATGTGGCCAGGCTGCCGTAGCTGGCTTGGAGCTGGCAGCAGAGGGCCACAGGGTTTGGCCTCCAACTAGGTGGGCATGTGCACGGACTCTCACTCAGTTACAAGCCTGTGCAGAGGTATTTTCGTGTGAGTTTTTTATTTCATATGAGTTTCTTCCATTCCTCTTCATGTTCGGCTGCTCTCCAGCCCCCTTGTTTCTTTGCCATTTCTCCACCTGCTTTCTTGAGCTCTGTAATTATAGATACCGGTTTCCAGCACTGTTGGCTTACCCATATCAGAAGAACCCTTTCTTCCTTCAGCAACCACCTTTCCATCAGCGACAGGTGGCTATCCAGGCTCACCTCAGCTGGCTTCCCCTGACTCACCTTTGACATCACCTTTCTGGGTACTTGTTAATGTTGCTGTCTCTGGGACACAGATGCATCGCTCTGGCCTCAAGCCGGAGGCTGGGATTGCTGTGCCCATGTTGTCCCCGTCGGTGAGGCCAGGACTTACCAGGGTGAGGTATCCTCATGAAGTCACTGACTGAACGTGCTTGGCTTGTTGTCCTGCATTGGAAGACAGTGATTGAAACAATCTTATGTCTTTTCAGGAAATATTGAAAATGGACATGTGAAGCTCATTGTTATACATTTAAAAAATAACAGAGAACACCTACCTCTTATTGGAAAAGTTGGCCTCTCGTGGAAAACTGATATTTTGGATGGCTGTATAAAGGTAAAAAACAGAACCGTTTTCTTTTCTTCAAGTAACTTGATTTCTATGTAATAAAAAGTCTGTTTATATGTGTAGATGATATAATCATATACGTATGATGTTTCTTTTATAGTTCTGGATTTATTGTTCTAGTTTCTGAAGGTTGGTGCACATTCTGTTAGCCATTGACATCCAGTGGATTCACTCATGAGATGCTTATTGAGGACCTTTCATGTGTCACTGAGAGTTGGAGGGGCAGATAGTCTGCAGCAGCATTTCAGAACACTGTTGATTACAGCCCCCTACTCCCTCAAAGCACCTCTGTTTTGTGGAAAGAGAGTGGAACTGAAGGTTGGACCAGGCAGGCAGCATCTACTCAAAACATCTTGATCATCCATGTACCAATTTAAAACTTTTTGCAGTTATAAATTCATAGTCCAGGATATAGGGATTTCCTTGAACTGTTATATAAAAGATTAGCCACATGGGTGGGAGAGTTGATTTAGTGGTTGGGAAGTGGCAGGGAAGGAGGGAGGAGGAGGAACAGGAGAAAGATGTTCTCACAGTTTTGCTGTCTTCTGTCCTTGTGCCCATGGCTGCTCCTGGTTCTTGTCACTCTCCGTCTTTATTTTGTGGGATGAACAAGATATTTATGGTCCCGGGGACCAGTGGGATCGATCTCCTGTGACTGCGGGGCCTTCCTGTAACATGGCTTTATTCTGCGCTGTGCGTGGGC
Source organism: Macaca thibetana thibetana (assembly GCF_024542745.1). Classification (NCBI taxonomy): domain Eukaryota; kingdom Metazoa; phylum Chordata; class Mammalia; order Primates; family Cercopithecidae; genus Macaca; species Macaca thibetana. The sequence continues at coordinate 5,906,803 of NC_065595.1, forward strand.
ACCTTGTTAGAACTGTTCGTGATGACGACCGGGACCAAGAGTGGTGTTATCCTGAAGCGCTGTCCCTTGAGCCACTTGATATTTGATACAATGAGATATTTTACAAATCCTATTTATTCATAGCAAATGTTTAAATTTTGGTAAAAATTATGTTTATCACACACCATATTGTTTCATGCCTTTAAGAGAACAGACCTACCTTCTTTCTTTGTCTTCAGATTTCAATAAAGCTTATAATAAAAATAGGTACTAAGATAAAATATTCACATCAAATAGACCTTGAGGATCAAGAAAGGCAGAATATGAATGTGGCGGTCTTTGAAAGGGTCAGCATAATTTTTAAAAATAAATTTATTCTGTGTTTTCTGGTAGTCCAGAGCGAGATGAGAGCAGTCGTTTAGTTCTCATTGGGAGAAAAAGGGGAAATGTAGTAATTATACAAAGAAAGCTTTATCCCACTTCTGATCATTAAAAACAAAATCTCCAATGGGACTTTATGTAGGGCAGACTAAGCTACATAATGGACTAACCCTAAATAGCATCTTAGCAGCAGATGCACTCACAGATTTCTCATAGAAGTTCTCAGAGAAGCTGAAGATACAGCTTCAAAATTGGACTTTTACATGAGCTCCAAGCAGTGATTCTGTAGGTTGCTAAACCAGTGTGACTCAGGTGCACAGGTTTTTAGAAAAACAGCTTGATCTGAAAGCAGGATTTTGAGTTTTTAAGGTAGGGAATGGATTGAATGTCCCTGGACAGTTTTCCCCATAAATTCCTCCTCTCAGATGGGCTTTGGGAAAAGATAGCGAATAGCTCAAAGGCTTGCACCTTCTCCCTTGGGCCTGGAGGGAAGATGTGGTTTATTTTCTGTTTGCCTTTTATGCTCTTGGGTTCAGTATTAAGACTAAGCTGTCCTCAGAATTCCCAAAAGAATAAAAAGTCAGATCAGTGATGTCATATTCCTTGTATTTGCTGTGCAGCTCAGATATTTCTCTCCAGGAGTCTGATCACCCTAAGAATAGTGAAATGATAACATATATTTTAAGAAATTGCTTGGAAGGAGTTAAAAACTTTTTTTAAAGCATGGAAAAGCTTAGAAAGTTTCTTAGGTACATATGACTTTTAAAAAAATGTAAAATAAAAACCCTACTCCTTCTGGAAATTGTAGACACAACCTCTGGTGAGGAGCTTCTACTACATAGTTTACGATGCCTGTCAGAGCATAGGCTACTGAGAAAGTGCATCACCCAAATATGATGCTGCTGGAAGGACAGAGAAGTGAGAAGATATTAACGATAATGACGGAGGATGCTGCCTGGTTGGGTCGTGTTGTTTGAAGTGATGTGCGGTCATGAAAGGACTTCTGATGTCCTTGGGACCTGCTGTTCCCATGAGAATCTCCGCCTTCCTCCAACCTCAGAGTTGAGTGACCTCCAACACTTAGTGCTGTGGAGGTAATTCAGGTGGAAAGTATCTTTAGCTTGAGTTTCTGGAGCAAAAACTCAACAGATCATACGTTTAATGTGGTAAATTATTAAACTTTAACATTTTTAAAAAATCACATTATAAGCAGGTCAGTTTTTTATTCCTTTTTTTAAAAAGTCAAGCTATGATATCAAATATACTTTAAAGATGCTTTCAGTGGCCATGTGTTAGTACTGAATCCATGCAGGACACTTGCTCTATAAGTGGTTACCATGCTGTTTTACAAAGTCATGTTGAACAGCTAGGCTATCCTCTCAAGGTAACCTTGCTGCGGTCTTCAGTATAAGTCAGGTAATCAAAGTGAAATACTCTCCTGCTCTGTCTCCTCCCAGTGCCTATCAGAATTTCAGACGGATGGATTTTCTTTTGGTGAGGCTTTTCCCGTATGTTTCTTTTATGTTTTTCTTTCACTCCTTGGCATCTTTGATGTTATTTTAATGTTACTTCTAAATCCGTATGGAGATTGGCATCAATTTTTATTTAGACTAGATATTTCAGTGGAGTTCTGTGGTTCTGCTTTGTGTAAGAACAGTTGAGTTCAGTAGAGCCTGCTGTGGGCACATCGTGGCTCAGCATGTTGTGGGTGGCCGTGACCCATGAGAAAGGCACCCTGGCCACTTTGCTTGACAAGTCCTGCAGCTGCATGGCTGATTAGCTCAGGAAGAACAGGACAGTCCCACATGTGCAAGTGCTGCCCTCTCCCCAGACGCTGAGTTTTGAGCCTGGCGTAGTTCACTGGTCCGTGGGGGCGCCGGTGAGCCCCAGACGCTGAGTTTTGAGCCTGGCGTAGTTCACTGGTCCGTGGGGGCGCCGGTGAGCCCCAGACGCTGAGTTTTGAGCCTGGCGTAGTTCACTGGTCCATGGGGGTGCAGGTGAGGAGAGATTTCCTCCTGCAAGGAGGGTGAGGTCTGCCGACTGCTCAGATGTGTGCCTCCTGGACTTTCAGGGTGCGAGGGACTGATTTAGGAGAGGACTGAAAACAAGCTCTGCGAGGAGAAAGAGGAAAGGGCCAGTGGGAGGAAGGCTCGTGGGAGGTTCTGACATGCATCCGCCTCCAGAAGATTGGGAGTGATTTCTTCTAGAGAAGGAACCCAGTGGAGAAAGAGATGCTTCGGACAGGATGGGAAATAAGGAGCGAGGTTCTAGAGGTGAGGGGCAGCTGGCCCGGGGAGGGGTGCGAGACCCATTGTGCCGCTGCAGCTGGTGCTGAGGTGGGCCTCTTCCTAGCTGGCTGTCCTGCCTGGGGTGGGCTAGTGCTCAGGGACAGGAGTGAGAGTGATTGGGGGGCATTGGAAAGGCTGCTGGGGCAGGTCAGGAGGGGCCTTGAAACCCTCAGGAAAGAATTTGGATTTTGGTGTATCTATGGATGTTGTTAAAGAGTTTGATGTGCGTATCGTGTGCTAGGCCATGTTTTAGGTTAGGAGGGAATTGGAGAACGCTGGACTTTGAGAACTAGGAGGGCTTCAGAAGAGAATCAGCTCCCAGCTCTTGATCTGGCAGCAGAGGGATTGGGAGAGCAGAAAGACTGAGACACCCACTGACGGCTTAGGGCTGTGAGCCGCGTCCTCACCAAGGAGCCCATGTGCCCCACCGGCTGCCCCTTCCTGACTTCTGCCAGCGTTTCTCCTCCGCAACCTTCTTGCAGGTGATGGGACCCAGGGCTCCACCTCCTTCCTCCCATGGGATCTAACCACCATCTCTATGCTGGTGGGTTTGGTGAGGTTGTAAGTAACACAGTCAAGTGACTGCTAGCCCAGTGGCTAAGGTTGTGCAGGGTGGTGGGGTGTGGAAGATGGGTGCACCATGCAGTCCCACCTGCTGTGTTATCTCAGAGGTGCTTAGGCCTCAGAGCCTTCTCTCTAAAATGGCCACAGTGGTAATGCCCATTCCAGGAGGGCTCCCGCTGCCTGCCAAGGACAGAGCCATCTGCTGGCCCTCAGTATTGGCTTCGACTCCCCCGTTCTCAGCCTCAGTGAGGCTGCAGCACAGGGTGTTTTTTCTTCTTCCCCACCTGCTCCCCACTCTGGTGTTCTCCTCGCAGCCCAGGCTCTGTGTGTAGTGGTCCCATCATGCAGGAAGCAGTGGGTGCTGTGGAACAGGCTGTGTGGGGCTAGGCACTGCTGTTCCAGGACCACTGCAGCTGATCGCCTGGGAAAGGCATCAGGGAGCAAGGTCAGGTGTCTGAGGGGTTCCTGGGTGGTCTCACTGTGTAGCTTATCTGACGTGAGGGGCCTTAGGCTCTGGCATGCACTCTCCCATCAGGGATTAGGATGTTTCATGCTGGCTGGTGCTTCGCTCGGGTCTCCTGCACAGATAGCAGCCAGTTCATGCCAGTCACTTATTAAACCATCTCATTTTTTCAATGTTTGGAATGTCTTTTTCTCCTTCAATTTCTCTAAGATATACATTTATTGAGTCGAGACCCTTTGACCTGATCATACTGAGATCTGAATGGTCAGCATTTTTGGCCACATCTGATTAGTTATAACTTGTGAAAGTAGTGGTATATAGTTGCTCAGTTTTTGCTGATATCTAAGAGTAGCATTTATATTACAATTAATAAAACATGAATATGGGGCAGAAGTCATGGCATGTAATGAGCCATCCTGAAAAGATAAGCGTTAGAAGATTTTATCCTTGATGTTACTTCTTAGCTTCCTTAGAATTAAATAAAATAGTGAATGTAAACTACTATTTTTCTAGAACATACAACACGTTAAAAACATGGCTCACACCATCTACCCTCATTGATAGAGGCGTTAATCACAGTAGCCAAAAGGTAGAAGAAAACCAAGTGTCCATTTGCAGATAAGTGGATGAACATGCTGTAGTCTATCCATGCAATCAAGTATTATTTGGCCTTAGGAAGGAAGGAAATTCTGACGCATGCTACAGTATGGAAGAACTTTGAAGACATGATTCTAAGGGAAATAAGCCAGTCACGAAAGGACAAATACTGTATGACTCCATTATTGAGGTTCCTAGAGTTGTCAAATTCATGGAGACGGGAAGTAGAATGGTGGGTGCCAGAGGCTGGAGGAGGGGAAGTGGGGAGTTAGGGTTTAATGGGGACAGAGTTTTAGTTCTACAAAATGAAGAGTTCTGGAGATGAGATAGTAGTGATGGTTATACAACAATGAGAAGGTATGTAAGCCACTGAAATATAGAAGACAAGTGGTGAAGGTGGTAAATTTTATGTTTATTTTACCACAATTAAAATATAGCTCATTCATAATATTATTGTAATAATTATCAGTATCTCCAACTGTGCCTCCTCCCCTGACTCAAGCCCCCACCTAGCTATATCTGTTCACTTGGTGGATTTAGTGGCTTGGGTTCCTCATGGACATTGTGGATTCAACATGTCTAAAATTTGCACGTTTGTTCTTCCTCATATCATCTGCTTCTGTAATGGATAAGCAAATGATTAGGAGACAAAACCTCCGTTCCTGTTACTCCCCCATTCAGATGTGAGATTCTGCTCTGCTTACCTCGTCAGTGTCTCTTCCATTTCTTCTTTCCTGGTGTTTGCTGCCCCTGATGCATTAGGGCTCCTGCTGTCCTACCTTAGTGTTTAATAACAACCAGCATCTCTATCACTACTCTTACCGCCTCCCTCCCATTTTATCACACTCATTCGTTCATTCGGCACATAGTGGCTGAGCTTCAGTGACGGTGTGCATATGCAGGTGGCCAGGGACACGATGCTGAGCTGAGCTGGCCTAAGTCCTGCCCTCGTGGTGCTTAGCATCCATCTCTACCTGCTCTGGCCGGGCCCAGTCGGTTTCAGCACTGCAGCTGCATCAAGTTCTGCATTCAACACACTGGTGTTTCTGCCCATTGGGTACATGGTCAGTTGAGATGAGAGTGTCAGGGAAACTTCCCCAAGGGACTGGTATTTGAACTGAATGCTGAGATGGACAACGAGAAGATGGGGAGAGGAGCTCTCAGCAGGGGAGTCTGGGTGGCTCTTTGTCAGCTGGGGGCATGGTGTCTTCAAGGGTGAAGGGTCAGTGTGGCTGGAGCACAGATGGCAAGAGGTGGCATTGTGTGCAATGAGGTGGGATGGGCAGATGAGGCCAGGCCAGGCCTTAATGGTAGCCGGAAGGCATTTGGTTCTTTCTTGAGAGCCATGGAAAGTTGTCTCAGGGTTTTAAGCTGTGGGTGGCATGCTCAGACTCATGTTTTGTGAAGGTGTGTCTTCTGAATGTGGAGAATGAGTGGGGGATGAGCTGGATGGCTGCCTTCTTAAAGGAAGAGCAGTCACTTGGTGTCTTAGTCGGCCTGGCCTGAGGTCACAAACCACCGTCAGCTGGGTGGCTTTTAGCACTAGAAACTTATTTCTTACCGTTGTGGAGGCTGAAAGCACCAAGGTCAAAGCATCAGCAGATGGGTGTCTGGTGAGGGCCTGCTTCCTAGTTCCTGGAGGCACCTTCTAGCAGTGTCCTCACCTGGGGGAAGGAGCGAGACAGCTCTGTGGGCCTCTTGTATAAGGACCTCAGTCCTATTCATGAGAGCTCTGCTCCCGTGACCTAATCACCTCCCAGAGGCCCCACCTCCTAAAAACAGTCACATTGGTGATCAGATTTTAAGACACGGGGTTTGAGGGGCACAGACATTCAGACCATAGCACTTGGATTAGGGCAGTGGCAATGGAGACGGACAGAAGTAAAGCTGTTGGAAAGAGAGGTAAGAACTAACAGGACTGGGTGAGGGTTGGCACGTCAGGGCTAGGAGGGAGTCCCCTAGAGTGACGCCCACATTTCAGGCGTGCACAGCCAGATGACTGATGATGGTTTCACCAATCCCTGGGATGAGGAGCACCAGGAGAGCTTTGCTGGGAGAGTCCTGAGTTTGGATGTAGTCCTGCTGGACTTGAGGGTCTCTTGAAAGATCCAGAAGTTGAGTATGCACTTGAATATTTAGGTCTTGAACTTGGAAAAGAAGTTCTGCTGGAGATAAACTTTTGGGAATCACAGGCACGTTGGTGATAGCTTAGGATGTGGATGTAGATGAGTTCCACTTATGGGGAGAGATTCCATAGGGTGAAAATAGGACCTAGGACCAAGCTGTAGAAACCTCAGCAATGGGAGTGGGTAGAGAGCTACAGGGCTTGTGGGTTCTGGATGCATTTGGGGAGGTGGAATTACTCTTCATGTTTTCTTGAAAAACTAAACACTGCTGAGAGGCAGACTGACAGATGGTCACTAGATTTAGTGGCCTTATCAAGAGATGTTCGGTCAGATGATGGAGAAAGGATACCAGGCCAGAGTGGTTTGAGGAGTGAATGGGTATTAATGGACAAATCCAGCGGAGACAGCTCTTTGGAGAGGGCTGTCTGGGAAGCGAGCAAAGAACAGGCATCTATGGGGCCCAGGGAGGCTGTTTCTCTCTCTGTCTCTCTAAGATGGGAGTTACTTGAATGTGTTGAAGGCTGAAAGCTGATGGGAGGACAGAAGTAGTCACTTGAGAGAGGGACGTTGTGCCTTTGCGAGATGGGCTGTGCTGCAGCAGGAGGTTACTGGGCCACACCCGGGAGGAGCAGATGAGAAACACATGCGAGGAGAGGTGGGTGCAGAGGAGCTGGGCTGTGGATCTGCAGTGGGAAGTTGAGGAAAACATCCTTCTCCCCTCTCTGTGAAGGCCGAGGTCCTCTGCAGAGAGCAGCCTCCTAGCAGCATGCGGAGGGCTGAGGAAGGAGGTGAGGCATTGTTCCATGAGGCGGAGAGGGAGCCACCCAGAGAGCCAGGGTGGGACCCTCAGGCCATGCTGAGGATGGTGCGGCTACATGGGCACCCAGCAGCTCTGTATGCAGCCCTCCCGCTGTGCTTGGTGCTCAGGTCCAGACAGATAGAAAATAACTGGGCTCCTCCAGGGCTGGGGTTTTGCTGGACCTGGACCTCAGTTGTGATGCAAGGGGAACAAGGGAGGTATGTGCATTGGCAAGAGTGTTATTCTAGCGAAGGCCCGTGAAATCTAAAGTGGAAAGGAAGAAGTGGGAGAAGGAAGGGCTGGCCGGTGGGTGGGCTAGGTCCATGGGCAGTGCTCTTCAGGCCTTTTTACATATCCACTGCGTTATGGGCATATACAAACCACACATTCATGTGCAATGAAAACAGCGTTCATGAAATGACGTTTATGCTTACTCTGTGCAATGCATGCTGACTCTGTTCTCTTTCATCTTGTTTCATTTTATTTTGACAAACAGTTGTGTCCTGCTAAGTGTCATTCAGGATGCATTAATAGGTCGTGGCTTGCAGGGTGCAAACACTGAGTGAATCTGAAGTACAGTTGTGGTGGAAATCGTCCGGTGAGTCAGCTGGAAGACGAAGGTGGCAGTTAGAAGACAGGGTGCCTGAGGCGTTGACAGTGGTAGTGGACCACTTCTGGGAGGTGATGTGTCGGCGGTGTGACTGTGGGAGTGAGTAACTGAGGTCAAGTCGAGGAGGAGGTCATGGAGTCGAACAGCTCAGGAGTTGAGAGTCCAGGATACTGAGGCTCCACCAGGGTCCCCACGGATGTTGGGATCACTTGGGATGACAGTGAGACTTGGAAGACTTGGGAGAGAGTGAGAGGGAGAGGCAGGCAGCAGGACTGGCGCCAGAGTCCTGGAAATGAGAGTGGGCACACAGGAGGCTGGCACATGTCAGAGATGCGCATGGAGCAGGGGTGCCGAGCTGAAGTTCAGAGCCTCGGAGAAGCAGGAGGCCTCTCAGAAGAGGGGAGGGGACGGCCTGGTGGTGGCCGTGAAGACCCGGGCACACAGCCACACTGCTTTTCAGAGTGATGCCGCCTCACGCTCGGAAGCACTGACTGGTTGTTGGTGTGATTTGTGTCACATCTGTAGCCTCTGTACTTTAAGTTCCACGAGGACAGGGACAATATCTGTGACACATTTCTCTGAGCTCCCAGTGCTAAGTAAATCCTAAACTGAGCCCTATGAGTGCTCCTGTGTATATTTGAGAATGAATATTAAGCGATGAGACACAAGCCCAAGTATTGTCTAGGTTATGAAGTAGGCCATGGAAAACCAATGACAGTATTCTGGATTTGGATGCCACATGCAGCATTTCTAGTCAGTTTTACAGAGGCACGATTTTCTGTGAAAATCAGGTCTGACTGACCTTTTTATCCTTGTCAATCTGTGTTTATTTTGCAGAGTTGTTCCATGATGGATGTGACTCTTTTGGATGAACATGGGAAACCCTTTTGGTGTTTCAGTTCCCCGGTGTGCATGAGATCGCCTGCCACACCCGCTGATGGCCCTAGCTTCTTGGGACAGACGTACAGCGTGGACTACGTCGATGCGGAAGGAAGAGTGCACGTGGAGCTGGTGTGGATCAGAGAGACCGAAGAATACCTTATTGTCAACCTGGTCCTTTACCTTAGTATCGCAAAAATCAACCGTTGGTTTGGGACTGAATATTAGCAGTAGGTGGCAATTTATTGTTGTTATCTAGTTGTTTATTTTTGACTGGCTTTGTTCTTCATGTTGAAAGTTAAAATAAAGCAAATCTGCAGAGTGCTGTGTGATGCCTTTCATCTCACATTAGAAATTACGATTTATGGGTCATTTTTAAGTTAATGTTTGAAAGATTCAGTTAAATTTTAAAAATAAAAATAACAGTGAAACTTCATATAAAAAGAAAAAAAGGTATTTACTTCTCTTCCGCCCTGCATTAAAATCTAAGAACTTCTGCTTAAGCAAATGATCATGTGATCACTGTGTGTGTGTGTGTGTGTGTGTGTGTGTGTGTGTGTAGGGGTATGTTCTTATAACGGTTTTTCTTTTTCTTTATTGGTAAGAAACTCAAATGAGAAAATATATGTAAATATTAATATAAACTTCGTTGTATTCACTAGAATTAGAAAGTGCTACATTCATGACAGTCAGCAGCCATATTGGTATTTAAGAAAGTGAAATAGACCAGTGGCCTCATTCACAAGGAAAGATGTATCCGAGATCGTAAGGAAGTTATAGCTTAAAAGAGCAAGGCACGGTACAAGTCCAGTGGGGACACCAGCTCTGTGTGAGTGGGGATGGAGACGTATGAGTTACCGAAACTTCCTCTGCAGAAATATTTTAAGAAAATTGACAGATGATCAGGATTCAAGTAGGGGTGATAAGTATCTAAGCCTATGTTATTTTAGGGCATTTGGTTCTACGTTTGTTTTAGATTGCGTTGGTTGCTTTGATTATATTTTTATTCCCCACTTGAAAGTTCCCCTCCAAGGTGATTTTCAACATCCTGCCATGTTCCTTCTCCTCAGGCGTGCATGAGCACATGGCCCGTCTCTGTGTTTCATTCTTCTCCTGTTTAGTGACTCGGCCACTTTCTCTCTGGAGGTGTGTGTATGATGGTGAGCGTGTGAGAGTATAGAATAAAGAGCCTGAAGACAGCAATCAAGTGAAGATGGGGAACAGATATTATGTTCTTGCCCCAAAAAACGTGAGAGTAAAAAGGATTTCTGCTGCTGACACCGTCCTCTGCACTCCTGTTCTCCACGACCTTGGGCCAAAGTCCTAGGGAAGAGAGGAGTCTGAAATGCGGTCAGATGTTGTGAGCACTGGGCTGTGTTATTTCATGGTGTCACCAGTGAGGGAATGTGGAGTGTCTGCCCCAGCTAAGTGAGCATCAGGGGAGGGAGGAGCCACTGGCCTGAGCACTGAGCCCAGATGAGGACCAGGAGTCAGGAGAGGCCAGGGATGCCGAGTGCCACTTACAGAACTGCGTTGGAATACAACCACGAGAAAATGCTGGAGGCCCCCTGAGCCCCCTGGGTTAAATTGTGAGGGACTAGGTGTCCTGACAGTACTGGAAACATAGTAGAACCAGAGAAGGAGCCCTGTTCTCTACCCCCTGTTTAATGATGTTTGGATGGAGGAGGGAAGCCAGGACCTCCAGGGATGGCAGAGTGGAGCTCTGTGGACGTGAGCGCCTGCCTTCCCTGCCAGACTGCTAGTCCTGTGAGAAGGGACAATGACCACTCTGGTTCACTGCTTCATCCCCAGCACCTAGGACCATACCAGGTGCTCCATAATTGATACTCAATAATGACTTGTCGAATCAATGGAAACTGTTATAGGGATATACCAGCAGCTATGGGAGCACAAAGGAAGCAGGGAGCAATTCAGACTCCGATGATTCTGGGAGTCCCTTAATCTCAGGTGACATCTGAGTTCACCCTGGAAGGGAGGTTTACTGGGCAGCAGTGGGGAAGGGTGAGGCGGAGGAGGCAGTGCTCATAAAGCCTTGGTGCTTTTAAGAGTCTCATCAAAACAGGTGTGCATGCCACACACAACCAAAAGATGCCAGCAGATACCCCTGTCCCAACGTAACTTACACATATCTGAGATATTAATATTCAGCTTTTAAATCTGTCTCATATTTGCCTCTGTATTTCTAAATATATTTAAACATATCAGATTATGAATTCCACTTTTTGTTTCTCCCAGGACACTTCAGCCCTGGAGTTCCATCTCTTTGCTGTGAACTGCCTGTTCTCCAGCCTTGCTGGGCAGCTGTCATTCTGGGGTTCCCTGCATGCATCCTCCATTTTATGGAATCCTGTCTTCCTCTTTCCTGGTTCATATCCTTTTTTTCAGTGGTACACATTCTCCTGCGGCTTTCTAAGAAAGATGACCGGAAGATACATTTTGAATCTATGAATTTCTGAAAAATGTCTGATGGATAGTTTAATTGGGTACCAAACTGTAGGAAGAAAAATGTTTCCACTGGGAACTTTGAAGACAGGTGTTATCATTGTTGCTGTGTCTCATGCCACTTTGCCTTTTCTTCCTCTCTCTGTGGTCTTCTCTCTTTCTCTGGTCGCTGGAAGCTTCTAGGATTTACTCTTCTCTCCTGGTATCTTAAAATCTCAAGATGATGTGCCTTGGAATAGGTTTTTGCGTTCATTATAGGTCATTTTAATCTGTGAACTTGTGTACTTAAGTCTTGGATTTTTAAAAAATCTGACAGTACTTTCTTTGCTTCTTTCAGTTTTGTTAATGAACTGTGATTCTTTCTGGATTAATTCTCTCAAATGCCTTATCTTTTCCATCTGTTCTTCTGTCTTTTAGTCTTTCGTTCTGCTTTATGGAATATTGTATCATTTTTGTATTTTATTTTTTATTTTGATGGTCAGGGTTTTACTTTGTAAGAACTCTGTTTTCTAATTCCTTCTGAAGCATTTGTGTCTGTTTTATAAATGTGATATTTTCTCTAAGGCAGGTGTTGGCAAACTTTTTCTGCCCAGGACCAGATAATAATTGAGGCTTTGTGGGCCATATGGTGTCTGCTGCAACTCCTCAACTGTGCCATTGTAGTGTGAAGTCAGCTATAGATGGGACACAAATGGGCATGGTTGTGTTCCAAAAGGACTTTATTTATAAAAACAGCAGCTGAATTTGGCCTTCAGGCTGTAGTTTGCCAAGTGTAGTTCTGCACACATCTCTAGGTTATTGATTTCAGTTTTCAATAAAGTTTTTATCTGAACCATTTGGCAAAACCATAGTAGTAATAATAGTCTTAGGCAAGAATCTTCAGTAGATACTAAAATATGTGGGTAAAAGTATGATGAGAAAGGAGATATCGACATAGTCTCAAAGATTTTGCCCCAAAATAATATTAGTTTACAAAGGAAAAAATAGGAAGTTCACAGTGAAGGAGCCTAGGACAGCACCTTAACCAGTGCTTAGCGGCGTCAGCAGTGGGCAGATGTTGCCTCCTGATCATGCCATGAGAAAGACACCTTATCATTTTGTGGCATTTTATCAAAAATGTGTAACAAGGATGATACATGGGGAAACATCAGACAAATACAGGTTGAAGGAAACTCTGCACTTATATTTGCACTTGTAGTCTACATTCCCCTTTAAAAGTATCGGGGTGGTAAAAGGCAATGTCTCCTCGACTGGAGGGGGCAGATGAAAGCAACACGTGATCTCAGATGGGACCCTGGATCAGAAGATGGCACTAATGGAACCACAGGTGAAATGTCAAGAGGGCCTGTAGATTATAGCATGTCAATGTTCATTTCCTGACTTTAATATCAAAATGCGATGTCAACATTTGGCAAGTCTGAATGAAGGGCATATGGGAAAGCTTTGTTATATTTTTGCAACTGTTAAATAAACCTGAAATTGTTTCAAAGTAAAAAGTTAACATAAAAAAAGGTTTTCACATCTTCCCATGCCCTTTGTTTTGTGGAATTCAGGCTGTCTTTGTCAGTCTATTTGCCTTGCTCTCAGGCTTGCCTGTTGGAGCCTCTGCTGTCTGCTCTTATTTAAGACTGAAGCCCTCAGAAACGCAGCAGGAGGTCTGCCGAGGGGACCCACTTGTCAGTTGATGGCTACACTGGAGTAATTGGACCTTGCACTGCGTTTGGTACTGGGACCTCCAAATATGAGTATTAGGAAGCCTGTTCTTTAGGGCTGCCAGTTTCTTCACAGAGTTCTCCCATTTCACAAGAGCCCAGGGTTGCGCAAGTGTCCCCCGTGTAAAGGACATGGAGAGGGGCTTGCTGTGGTCACAGCCCGGGGAAGGTAAACCTGACACAGCTTGGGCCGTGCTGAGAAGGGAACAGCATGTCCAGATAGAGTTGGACTTGATTCTTTACATAACAGGAAGTTTTTAAATGTTTTGCTTTGTTTTCATATACAGAGGTAATACATTCAAACAATAGGAAGATATAAATCAGAATATAAACAAAAATTTTGTTTCTAAACTACTCCACCTCCATCTGGCCAAAGTGAATTGTCATTGGTTGGACATGTGGTTTCCACACAGATGGGAAAGGATGGACTGGAGCAGGAGAACATGAAGGCAGGGATAACAGGTGGGAGGTCGTGGTGGGAATCTGAGCAGAAGTAACATTTGTGTGCTGTTGGCCTCCTATAATTAAGGGTGTGAGAAAGGGAAGTGGACCAGGACACGGAGCAAAGGATCTTAGGGGAAAATAGTTTACCCTAGTAGTATTTAGGTGGTCAGAGCTTTCCAAACATTAGCAATTCGAAAACAACAGGTAAATCTACTTTGGGATACACTTAAAAATGTCTTTCTCCAGGTTCCTAAATGACAAGACAATATATATATTTTTTTAAATCAAGGGGTTCAGTTTGATATTTATGTTTAGTATTTTTCTTTTGAAGCACTCTCAAACTTACACAACTGTTACAAGTGCAGTTCAAATAACTCTTTTTCTTTTTTAAATGACTGAATCATTTGCGAGTAAATTGCTAACAGGTTGCACCATCACCTCTCAGTACTTTAATGTATATTTGCTACAAACAAGGATAGTCTCCTAATAACATAATCACAGCCACTACAAATCAGGAAATCAACACAACTGATTCTGATGATCTCATACTTAGACGCCCCCATTCACGTTTCCCGAGTTGTCCCAATAATGACCTCATAGCAGAAGGTCCAGTTCAGGATCAGGTGCTGTGTTTGGTTGGCCCGTGGCTCTCCTCCCTTCATTCTGGAGTGGCTCCCCAGGCTTGCTGACTATTACAACCTTGACGCTTTTGAATGTCACAGGTCAGTTATTTAATAGAATGTCCCTCAATATGAGCTTGTCTCATGTTACGTATTTGATATTGTTTGGCTGTGTCCCCACCCAAATCTCATAATGAATTGTAGTTTCTATAATCCCCACGTGTCGTGGGAGGGGCCTGGAGGGAGGTAATTGAACCATAGGGGCGGTTACCTCCATGCTGTTCTCATGATAGTGAGTTCTCATGAGATCTGATGGTTTTATAAGGGGCTTCTCCCCGACTTCGTTCTGCACTCTCCTTGCTGCTGCCATGTGAAGAACGACATGTTTGCTTCCCCTTCCACCATGAAGGTAAGTTTCCGGAGACCTCCCCAGCCATGCAGAACTGTGAGTCAATTAAACTTCTTTTCTTTATAAACTACCCAGTCTCAGGTATTTCTTCAGAGCAGCATGAGAACGGACTAATACAGCATCTTTGTCAGAAATATTGCAGAAGGGGTGCTGTATTCTCGCTGCGTCCTATCAGGGTCATAGGATTTCAATTTGTCCCCTTACCAAACTGTTCCCGGCAGCCGCTGGATGACAATGGTGTCTGGCAGCTTCTCTGAAGTTACTTTTCCCACCTTTGTGATAATTATTTTGTGGGAGATACTTTGAAACTAGGTAACTCTCCTATTCATCAGCAAACTTTTAACATATTTATTTCTGTCAGTGTGGAATCATGGTTTTTTTTTTCTCATTGGGTTGTAATCAGTTACCATTATTATTTATTTCTGTGCTCAAATTTTCTCAGATCTGGCTGGCAGAAGCCCTGGTGAGCTGGCTTCTGTGTTCTCTGATATGTCCCCCACCACTCTCCGGACACTTCCTTTCTGGAATAAGGTGGTTCAGACTCATCCTGTACTTTCCCTGCCACAGCCCTGGAATCAGCCTTTCTTCAAAGAGTGTGCCTTCCTTCTAGTGGAGAGTATTTGGAAACAAAGATCTGGGTGCCAGGCATGCTCATTTCTACTGAGGTGTCACTGCCTCAGTTCCTCTCCAAGAACAGCATCAGGAATGTTAAGTATTCCCCCTCATACGTACGCTACACGTTCACTTATATCCTTTCTATTAGGTTGGTGCAAAAGTAATTGCGGTTTTGACATTTAATGGCGAAAACCGCAGTTACTTTTGCACCAACTTAATATATCCGCAGATATTGAAAAGCATGAATTCACCCCTATATCTTCAGTTTCAATACAGCACCACGAGTTCATTCTTGTTTTCTCCTTTGGATGCTTGGCGCTCCCATGCCCACCTGACTCCCATCATCCTGAATCTCTTTCCTCCTCGGGGCATCCCATCCCATCTCCCATCACCCCTCTCCTGCAGATGCCTCGCTTCCTCTCCTGGGCTCTGACAGATTGTGACGAGAGGCTCAGGCACAAGGAGACCCTCCGCACTACGCCAGAGCCCCACCCCTCATGCCTCAGGGCACCCACTCCTGTTTGTGCAGCCCTCACACCCACTCAGGCTCAGAAATGTCACACTCAACCACTGACCTGTAGGATTAAAGATTCTTTTTCATGCCCACAGCATCCTGGCATTCGGATGGATGATGGGCAGAACTCTTGGTTACTTACAGCTCTAAATAAGGGAAGGCTGCCAGATAGGGCCACTTGGGGGTTGCTCCTGGGGACAGGGTAACAGCAAGCTGGCATTGCAGGGGCAGCCTATTAATGGTGAGCTGGGTGTGGAGGGAAGCTAGCTAGGTCTCGCAGCCTCCCTGTGGATTGGCTAATTTGAATAATTCTGTGGTCATATCCTAGTTGTCTGGTACCTGGCCCCAGAGCTATTAAGGCTGGTATATAGTGGACATTGACGATGAGAGCCTGATAAGGGAATTGGTTGGGGTGTGGACTTAATTAACTGCTCAGAAAGGGAACTGACCAGCCTCTATCCTCAAAATCCGGTCAAGCATTAAATGGATACAGCATTAAAAAAAACTGATATGGTTTGGATTTGTGTCCCCACACAAATCTCATTTCAAATTGTAATCCCCATATGTCTGGGGAAGGTTCTGATGGGAGGTGATTGGATCATGGGGCCAGTTTCCCCCATGCTGTTCTCGTGATGGTGAGTGAGTTCTCACGAGATCGGATGGTTTAAAAGCGTGTGGCACTTAACCCCCCTCGCTTTCTCGCTCTGACTACGATGTGAAGAAGGTCCTTGCCTCCCCTTCATATTCTGGGAGGCCTCCCAGTCATGCTTCCTGTTAAACCTGCAGAACTGTGAGTTAATTACACCTCTTTTCTTCATAAATTACCCAGCCAGTCTCACGTAATTCTTTATAGCAATGTGAAAATGAACTAATACAATAACAAACCAGTTTCCAGCCACTCCTTCTAAGCCCTGCCTCCTCTACCACACACCCCAATCACTCCACCTGGGCCTTAAGGAGTGCTTATTCCACCAGCTTCAGGTGCTGCCTTGCTCTGCTCCACTTAATGTCTTTAGGAATCAACAGTGGGTGAAGGGGAGATATTTCTATAGGATTAAATATGCTAACATCATGTAAGTTCTGTGTGTCATAAACGTTCACAGATTATACCCAGTAGAAATACTAGCTTTTTGCGGGGACTGACCATCTTAATACTGTGTGTGTTGAAATGCAGTTGTCAGACACATGAAAAGAAAGCATTTACTAATCATACTCCTTTGTCAGAGAGAAAGCTTTTTGTTTGCAAAGCAAGAGGAATTATTGTGCTGGGGTATCTTGACTACAAAGAAAAAATCACGAGGCAGGGCTTGTTGAGCTGAATCAATTCAAGAAAAGTAACAGGTGCAAACTCTTAATCATGCAGTTGGCAAAGAAAATAAGTTTGAGTTACAAGAAAGCATACCTACCACTAGTGTGGAAAAAAAGGACATGTTTTTTATTTCAAGTAAACTCCAGATGCAAAATCTTGTCTGATTCAAAATTAGGTCAGAGATCTGACCATCCTTTGGAAAGTTGACTTTTATATGTAACTTCATAGTTGTCTCTTACTTTCATGAACATCCACCTAAGTTTAATGATCATAACTTCTTCAGAAACAAAATGTTCTCATGGGAAAATCTATGGAAACTATTTTCCCAATGCTTGTAATGGAAAGAGGTTGTGCCTTTAACACATTGGATGGTTTCAGGCACCTGTGAACCTTTGGTGCGTGGAATGTCATGGCATTTACCTGCAGGCTAGGGAGTGTTGTGGTCTTCTGTGGCTGCAAGGAATAACCCCAGGTTCCTGTGAGCTATGGGGAATATGAGCCAGGTCACTGCCAGGTACCTCTCGAGCTGCAAAAGCCCCTGGGGCTGCGAGGCAGGCTCACTAATCACCGCTCTGGGAATTCAACACAAGGCAAGAAAGGAGGGGGGTGCGTAGGACACCCAAATAAATGAGGGCTGCTATGGGGAAATGAAAGGCATGTTCGAGAGCAGCTGAATGGCAGCTCTACTTTGCCCACTGCAGCCATGGAGGTCCACCAGGCTCCCAGGGAAGAGCTTAGCAGAAAAGGCTGGGCTGCGGGCAAAGCGGGTTAAAGGTGCAGCCACAGACCATGTCAGGTCCCCTGCCACCAGCACAACATGCAAGCCCCAGCAGGGATGCAGGATGCTTGCTCACACACCCATCACTGCAGCTGCGCAGGACGTTGTGGGTGTCAGTTTGTTCCTGAAAATGACATGCAGAGATGAGTGCATGCCCTGAGAAATGTGTAAACACTGGGGATTTGTCAGGTTTTAGAGTCACATGGGGTGGGGCACACAGGTCATCAGCCTCTTTCTCCTGCCTCAGCCTGGACAGCGGGTCTGTGCCAACCCCCTCACTTTACCTTCTGGCCTCCTGGCGATGATAAAAATGAACTCTGAGAGGTGCTCCTCGGGAAAATGCGTGTTTACCGCTTGACATACAGTCACATGATTGAGTTAGTGAAATGGCTATAAGAAATACATGAATCTTTGGGTGTTTGGTTCAGAAAAGTGCCCAGAGATGCAAGATGAAACACCTGTGATTTCTCACTGACTTAATCTTGGGAAAGGAGAAAGTGAAAAATTCACCATGGAATAATAGTAGCTTTCATTTTTAAAAGTTGGAACCTTATTGTGTACCAGGCATTATGCAACAAGCTTCACCTATATTTTTTAAAATCCTCCCAAAACACTATGGGCAGTTGGTATGAAAAGCGGCATTTACAATGAGGAACTGAGCAGAGAGGTTAAATACCCAGAGGTACATATCTGGTACTAGACAAAGCTAGGATTGGCCTGGACAAAGCTAGGATTGGCCTGATTCTAAAGCCCACGGCCTGTTGTCCCATATCTCCACCTGTGCACCCATGGTGCCGGGCGGTGGATGATGGATTATGAACATTTCACACAAGAAAAGGTCGTCATGTAGGTATTTAGCAGAGCTTAAATAAACACATGCAGTAAAGCTCATTCTGTCTAACAGGGATAAGGCTGTTTGAAAGAACTATGTCTTAAATCAGTGAAACTGGCATATACTAACACAAAGAACTGAGAATAACCAAGTCACTTTGAAGACGTGGAAGGTGGCAGGGCTTGCTCTACCACATGGGAAGGCTTTCTGTAACGCCACAGGAAATTAGAGTGCCCTTTGGTGCAAGAAAAGAGTAAACAGACAAATGGGGCAGAACACAGAACTCAGAAACAGACGCACACCGAAGGACAGCTGTTTTATGGCAAAGGTGGCATCTCAGAGCAGTGGGGGAAGAATGGACATTTTCATAATGACGCTGGGACAATTATATAGCCATCTGGAAGAAAGAAAAGTGGACCTACTTATACCAAGCCCTAAATGTGGAAAGCAAAGTAAGGAAGTTTCAGGAAGACAATATGGGCAGTATTTCCACGTTCCGTCATCTCTGACGGGCACTCAAGTTGGGAACCATTCTTTTACTTTTTTAGAAATAGGACTCTCACTTTTCTTAGGAAACATACTCTCTCTTTTGATAACTCTTGCTGGAATATTCCTCTCCAAGTTGAATCAGCCCAGAGGCGACACCTGCCCATAAGTAACCTTCAGAAAAGTATGACTCATTGGTCTTATTTCCCCCCACTGGGGGTTCGTAGAAGTCTAACCCTGACTGGCCTCACCTGAGTTTTTAAAGGGGAAGAGGCGATGGGCCTCAAAGCATCAACTAAAAAAGCTGGAGGAACATTCTATGTTGCATCGAAGCAGACAGTGCTCTATCTTCTCAGGGCTATAAGGGACATCTTAGTCATCTACAATCAACTCGGAAAAACAAAAGGAAAGTTTTATTATGTAATGTATATATAAAGAGAGCAGGGCATTTGACTCTGCCATTTTAGCCACAATGATGTTTGTTGGGTGCATTATTTTAACAAACTAGACTTGGTGGAAATAACATCTAAAATAAAACTCAGAGGAGTTAAAACTTCACATAAGAACATTAGCCTGGGAAGAAATAATGGTCATTTCAGAAAATGCTCAGGGGCAGACAATTTGATAGGGATCAAAAAAATCAATGAATCAAATTTATATTGTGAAATTTACATGGACAAGAATTGGTCCCAATGAGAAGGAAAAACTGAAAACAGTTCACTTACGCAGTCTTGGTAATTAATCAAACGATCAAGTTGCTTTAATGGCATTTAGTCTTGCTATAATTCTGAGAAAAATATTTTATTGATAAATAGAGCCTAAACATCCTCAGGGTTAAAATAGTAAGGTTAAAACATTCTAAACATTCTAAACATTCTATATTAATTTAAAATATCAAGTACCTCTTAACTGCACCGTTCTTTAAGCAAAAGTTAGGTATTTTAATAACAGACTAGAAGTAATAATGAACAAATAAATGCAATTTGATTTGTCGAAGTCACGAGATTCTAAGTACAGTTTATTTGTAATTTTATTAATGTTGCTATAGTAAAATATTTTAAAATGAGAAATTTAGTTCACGGTTACATTAATTCCACTATTAAACTCTGATGTAACTAGACTCGAGCCAGCAATAAAAATGATTGGATCTTTTATTTACATGTAACCTACATCCCAGCAGTCTTATATTGGCCCCAATTCTTGTGTTTGTGCAATGCACGCTGATCTTTGCACTATTAGGGCAAGAATTGCTGTTGTCTTGGAATAAGATACTAAGTGACTGTCTGCTTGCTTACAGATTTATAGACCCCATCTACCCATTTTCCCAGAACAAGATACTTTCTTTCCATAATAAGATTCCGTTGGCCACTGTTTTGCAGCTAAATTGCGAATTTGTTCTATTATTGGTTTCGCTTAAGTGGAATGAATGGCCATGCCGGAGAAATGCGCTTCTGTGGCAGCCCTGTAAAATGACTATGCTGATGTATCTGTTTAGTAAGGGCTCCATGGACAGCTGAAATAGACCTGTGTGATGCCTGACCTGAAATTGTAGGCGTTTGCTCTTCTCTTTCACAAGGAGATAATTATGGTACATCTATAACTGTTGTAAAAAGAGATTCTCAAAGCTATATTGTATAAAAAAGTCCCCAGTCCCCAGATGGTAAAACTTTGTTTCACGGAGGGGCAAAAACGGAAAACCTGCCACACTGCCATTAGGAAAATGTTGAAAGTTTTATTCTGGAGGCAGATAATGCATTATAGTCTCATGGTTTATATTCCCATCGCTTTTATTCCTCAAGGGTGTTATTAGGAAGTATAACCATGCATTTTAATCACTATGATTTAAGAAAATCCTAATAGCAACAGTGAATATTACTTCTGTGTACAGACTCTCCCCTGTCCCCATCTGTGGATGTGAGAAAATCGTTCCCTTAGTTGTGAATATGGGTTTGAAACTTGTTCCTGTATCAGGAGTTAAATATGGCTTCTCGGACAGAATACTTAGGATTGCCTTCAATTATTTTAAATACTCGAGTCTCCCCATGAAAATGGTGAGAGGATCGTGTAGCACATGAATGTGAGCCCTTTGTTTCAGATTTCAGCATGAGCTCCGGATTTTAGATGTACACATTCTCTGTGAGCCACAGCTGATACTTCACACTTAAGTAGCAGGCTCTTGCTCACACTTCATGCCACTCATTCTAAAACTCAGGCCAAGAAAACTGTTCTTCCCCTAACAATAACAAGGGACCCTCAGAAGGAAAGCCAGCAGGCATTTATTTTGTGCTTCTTCAGCACAAGGCAACACCCTGGCTACTTTGGATTCCAAGAGGAAAGGACATGGACAACCAGAGAAGCAGACCATGACGTGTGCCATGTCCCAGTTCTGTGCTCTGTGCAGGGAAGAAGGGGAGATGAGGTCTGAGGAGGGAATGAAAAAGTCACCATGGACCTTTGATGCAGGGCAGGTGAGCCCCAACTTGGGGCCTAACCCAGGAGGGTTCCTGGCTTCAGCTAGGAAAGAATTTAAGGGTAAGCTGGTGGTAGAAGAAAACAGGTTTATTAAGGTGGCAGTTACAGCTCCGTGACTGCACCTGCAGAGCAGGGCTACCCACAGGTGGTGCGCTGAGAATAGCTGCTCAAAGGCCCTTCTGCAGCCGTATTTATACCCACTTTAAATTACATGCAAACTAAGGGGCAGATCGTGCAGACATTTCTAGAAAAAGGGTGGTAACATTTGGGTCACCAGGTTGTTGCCATGGAAAGGGGCAGTGGCGTCTGCATGTTACTATGGCAATGGTAAACTGACATCCACACTGGTGGGCGTGTCTTAGGAGAGGTGTATCTGCCTCTTCCTTGTTTTAGCTAGTCCTCAATTTGGTCTGGTGTCCAAACTCCACCTTTGGAGTCCAATTGTGCTTCCTACCTCATCTTGAAATACGGGTTGATTTTTGTTTTGTAAAACTGAGGTTATCCAGGTAGGGAGACAAGCATAAGAAAAAAGAAAAGGGAAGAACATGTGGGGAAAATGCAGCTTCCTTTTCAGTGTTCAATAGACCCAATTTTTAAACTAAGTATTGAGTATAACAGTTGATCTCAAAGTGCAGCAAGTGCTCAACAAGTGTGTGGAAAGGAGAAGGTAGGAGATAAATCACAGGGCCGGGAGAGAGGTAGGCAGAGGAGGAGGAGAACTGGAGAAAAAGAAAGAGCTGGGGTCGGGCTTTGGGTAGAGGCCAAAAAGACACCAGGCAAGGTGGCCTGGAGCTGAGGAGGGCCCAGGGGAAAGTGGAATGGGCAGGCTGCTTTCTCCCAAGGCCCAGTGTTTTCCTCTTCTTTGCCTACATAATCCAAATATTTTAATATTCTTATTACAAAGTCTTTTACTCAGATATTTTTGATATGGGTATAACATTTTAACTTTGTTGTTTGTCAGTGTTTGTCAGTAATACCAGTATGATTCTTTATTTTTTCAATCCATGCATGCATACATAGTCTATACATTATCTACTGGCACTCTTTTTTTTTTTTTTTTTTTTTTTCTGAGACAGTCTTGCTCTGTTGCAGTGCAGTGGTTCGATCACGGCTCACTGCAGCCTCAACCTCCTCAGCTCAAGTGATCTTCGCACCTCAGCTTCCTGAGTCGCTGAGACTACAGGTGGATGTCACCACCTGCAGCTAATTTTTCTATTTTTATAGAGATGGGAGTCTCCCTATGTTGCCCAGGATAGTTTTGAACTCCTGAGCTCAAGCAGTGCTCTTGGCTCGGTCTTCCATAGTGTTGGGATTATACGCGTGTGCCTCCACACCTGGCTACTGGCACTCTTTAGTTAGATATTTTCATAGATGCCATAAATACTTGGTGTATGTTGCCAGAGGCGATGACGCATTTCTGAGTTCTATACAACAGGCAGAAAGGTTCATGTCCACCATTTCAGGAGCACAATTTTGGGAAAAAATATTAAAATACTATATATTTTATATAGTTTGCTATAATTTCTTTTTCTAAATAAATACATGACCACATCCAGCTTAATTGATTTCACACATGAATCACCTCAAACCTTCAAGTTTTCCCTTTTTAGATGACCTCAAATATGTACCCTTCATGCTATATAGGCCACACAGCAGCCTCTGTAAAAATAGAGTGGAAACATGTTTTTGTGCAAAATTCAAATGCTCCGTCTTCTCTGTTAGGGCTGCAAGGGACGTTCCTGGTCCAGGAGATATTCATGGTCTGGGAGGCTTCCTGTCTCAAACTCTGGCTTAGAGGTCAAGGCTGCCACTGACTGTCTGGGCCAAGCCAGGCTCTGCCTTTCTTTGGCCCTGTGATGTCAGGTGGGTTCCTTCAATTTTCTGTGTCCCAGTTTGCTTGTAAGTGAAGTTGCCATGGCAGAAGAACCTCATGGGGTGTGAGAGGAATAATGGGGCTAAGCACCTACACCAGTAACTGACTCCCATGTCCATCTGGGAGGCCAGCTGACCAGATGTTGAGGTGAGGGAAGGAAATCACTGCCTTTGCAGTACTGAGAACCTGTCAGCTGAAGCTGTTGGTCTCAGAGTGCGAAGCGTTGTTCCCTGTACCTTGGAGGACGTCTGTGAAAGGGCCACTTGGGAGAGCTGTGGTGGGAGAATGTTCGCTGGGCCCCACAGCAAGAGAGCATCGCGCTTTGCCCACAGGTCAGTGGCAGACACCCTCATCCGGGCCGCAGCCTGTGCTCGTCACCCACTCTGATCTGCAAACCCTCGGTTCCTGCATGGCACACTGCAGGCACCGGCGGTCCCAGCCTGTCCCCAGCCTCCCGAACGCAGCTTAGCGAAGGATCCTGGGGCTGGTCAGAGTGACTAAGTGGGGCCCCAGACGATCTCTTGTCATTTGGTTCAACCCCAAAGCTTAGAGCCAAAGGGAAGCCCAGGATAAAACAGCGAGGGAGGGACATTTAAGTGTTTAACAGCTAAGCGATGAATGATCAAGATCCAAGGAGGAGCCACGTCCTCAGGAAGGCCCCCCTCTTCTCCCACCCAGAGCCACTGCACTGTGGTCGGCGCTGTCTGTCATAGCCACAGGCCATCCATTGGCCACAGCGTCAGCAGTCTCTTCTGCTCTGGTGTGATGGAGAAACCAAGGCACTGACTCTGCAGATAGATTGTGGATGCAGCCAGTGGGGAGGTGGCTGTGCCACTGACTCACGCCAGACACAGTAATGGGCAGTCACCGCAGGTCACGAGGCCGCTGGCAGTCATCCTAGCAGTGCATCCTCATCTGCTGGGACACAAGGGCCAGCAGGGTGTGTGGCTGATGGGGCTGAGGCTTTGCTTTCATTGCTCAGATGGAGATTTCACCTCATCTGTGCCTGTCATATTTCCTACCTGGTACTTCTGTCTTTGTGTTTGTCTCTATATTCTATTTCTCTCTTCTTCTGTCCCTGTCTCTCTGATTCTGTATCTGTCTCTCTGCCCCCCACTTTTTGCCTCTGTCTTTGTTTTAGTCCCTGTCTCTCCGTTTCTGTTTTTCTCTCTTGTTTTCTCTGTCTCTTCCCCCATCCTCATCGGGGACACAGAATTCTGGCTGACCACACTGATTTTAGGGGTGGGTTTTAGGTGGAATCTGCTGTATGTTGACAGGCCTCTTCTGTGCAGTGCAAACACCAGGATGAGTGGAGAGCTCATTTCTTACCGCTGTCTGGGTCTAGGAGGCTAAGTGCAGAATGTGTGGTGAAACCAAACCAGCACAACTCTGTGGAAGTGGCTGTGAGAGGATTGTTAGCCGATTAAACACCAAGACCTTAGATTAATTTAATAATGCCCATGTTTTGATAGACTTCAGAGATGTTTGAAGGCAACAGCTCAACTGATCCCAGGAAGAAGATGAAGGGTGATGGAAAATAATAGTGGAAGACCTCATGAGAGCATCAGGATGCCCCGATCTGCTGAGGCTCTCCTCTGTCAGCCCAGCCACCACTTTTAGGCTGATTGTTTTAGGCTTGATGGTTTAAGAGATTAAAAAAGAAAGGGGGGTGTTGAGAAAGACCTGATCCTGCTCCTCTCCCATCCCAGCCTTATCTTAGCCACCTGCTAGTATTTACCTTTGCTGAGTGTGGGAGTCAGTCACCTGCTGAGCTTGTTACAGCACAGCTGTGGATTCAGCAGGGCTGGGCTGGGCTGGGGCTGGGATTCTGCAGTTCCAAGAAGCTCTCAGGAGATGCTGACTGTGGGTCTGTCCAGGGACTGCGCTTCCAGCAGCAAGGGCAGGAAGTCGAGAAGAAGCTATTCCTGTTACCCAGAGCGAAGGACATTGGCTGACACTCATTTTACTCAAAGTCAAGATTACGGTGCCTTAAAATTCAGAGCCCGGGGTTGGCACCTCTTTTCTTTTGTGCTGCCTGCCTCAGAAACAGACGGGATGTGGCTTTTGGGAAAAGTCGGACCCTGCATCCTCTCCTTTTTTTAGGAGACTCTGCACAGACAGTTGAGCCGGTAAGTAGGACAGGAAATATTTCAGAGCTGGTGTTTTGTATCCCTGAACTTGATCTCAAGCCTGGGGGGGAGGCAGCAGATCCCACGCCCAAGCCACATCCTGCAGCTGAGCACACACACCTCTCAACTGCCACATGGTCGCGTTGTATCTTCAGACAGTTTTGCTATCTAATTGAACTTTGTAGCAAGAGCATTTGTTTTATTTTTCAGATTTTGCCAGGAATTTCAGGAAAGGGAATTTCCTCCAATGTAATTCAACTATTTTTGGGGTAGGAGAGATTCATGTAATTAATTAAACTATTAGGCATATTAATAAAAAATAAAATATATTAATAAATATCAAACTTAGATTTAGCTAATAATTAGACAAATGACCTTCAAGTCAGAGATTCTGCCTTATTCACTGAATATCCCCAGTGCCTAATTTAGCGTCTAATAGCTGCTCAAGAAATACTGACTTCAATTCCTAGTGCAGGTGTTGCTGTGGACTGAATGTCTGTGTTTCCCCAACCCAGGTTCATACGTAGGAGCTCAAATCCACAGCATGATGTGATTTGGAGATGGGGCCTTTAGGAGGTGAATAGGTTGTGGGACTGGAGCCCCCTGATGGGATTAGTGCCCTCATATGAAGAGACACCAGAGAGATTCTCGCTCTCTCTCTCTCTCTGCCATGTCAAGACACAGAGAAAAGGTGGCTGTCTGCAAGCCAGGGAGAGAGTTCTCATCAGAAACAGTCAGTGGGCACCTTGGTCAGGCATGGCAAACTTTCAGAAGTGCGAGAAATAAATGTCTGTTGTTTAAGCCACCCAGCCCCTGGATTTTTTCTACTGCAGCCCAAGCTAAGGCAGGTAGCAAAATGGATTGATTTCATGTGAGCTTCTAGCCAGGTGTTCCTGGGGTGAGACCTTATGAAGAAGCATCATACTTCTGCCTTTGTGGAGGTCTTGACAGTCCGTATCCAAGGACTTGGGTGTCCTGGAAATTGCAATCTTAGTTGAACTGTTTTATCTAATGCTGGTCCCCGGAGAACTTTTGCATAAGGGAAATCTGTCTTTGTTGTGTGCGATGGGTAGCTTTATGTGTCCACTTAGCCAAGCCATCGTACTCAGTGAAGTTATCAAACATGAATGTAGGTGCTGCTGCTGCGAAGGCGTTGTGTGGATGTGGTCACAGTCACAGTCAGCTGACTCAGCAAAGGAGATGCCCCTCTGTAATCTGGGCTGCGTCCAGTCACTTGAGGGCCTCAAGGGCACAGATGGAGGTTTCTGGGAGGAGAAGGAATTCTGCCTCAAAACTGCAGCATCCGTTCCTGCCCGAGTTTCCATTCGGCAGCCTGCCCTATGGATTGTGGCCTTCCTACCCCACAAACATGTGAGCCAACTCCTTCAGGTCCCTCTCCTGTTGGATCTGTTTCTCTGGAGAAGGCCGATTGACACCATGTGCTCTACATTGTTTGCTGAGCCCCCGCCTCTGGCGTCCTTCCTTCCTCTCTATGCCCAGTGGCCTCTCGCTGTCACCTGCTGTGTGTCCCCCCTACTCAGATGCACTCTTCCAGTAGGCCCACTCCGTGCTCCAGAACTGACCTTGTTGCTCAGGACCATGTGTCTCGACCCAGGGAGCTCTTGGGAGGTTGTCAGGAGAGAGACAGTGGATTAGGGCAGTGGTCCCCCAAGTCCAGCTTCCTGTGAGTCACTGGAGTCAGTTAACATGCAACTCGCTGGGCCCCACCCCCAGAGTTTCTGGCTCAGAGCATCTGGGTTGGGGCCATGGAATCCGAATTTCTTTTTAAAGAAATTTTTTAAATTATACTTTAAGTTCTGGGATACATGTGCAGAACATGCAGGTTTGTTGCATAGGTATACATGTGCAATGGTGGTTTGCTGCACCCATCAACCCATCATCTACATTAGGTGTTTCTCCTAATGCTATCCCTCCCCTAGCTCCCAACCCCCAGCATCACACACATGGGGCCCTGCAGTGTGTGATGTTCACCTCCCTGTGCCCATATGTTCTCATTGTTCAACTCCCACTTATGAGTGAAAACATGCAGTGTTTGGTTAGCTGTTCCTGTGTTAGTTTGTTGAGAATGATGGTTTCCAGTTTCATCCATGTCCCTGCAAAGGACATGAACTCATCCTTTTTTATGGCTGCATAGTATTCCATGGTGTATATGTGCCACATTATCTTTAACCAATCTATCACTGATGGGCATTTGAGTTGGTTCCAAGTCTTTGCTATTGTGAATAATGCTGCAATAAACATATGTGTGCATGTGTCTTTATAGTAGAATGATTTATAAACCTTTGGGTATATACCCAGTAATGGGATTGCTGGGTCAAATGATATTTCTAGTTCTAGATCCTTGAGGACTCACCACACTGTCTTCCACAATGGTTGAACTAATTTACACTCCCACAAACAGTGTAAAAGCGTTCCTATTTCTCCACATCCTCTCCAGAATCTGTTGTATCCTGACTTTTTAAATGATTGCCATTCTAACTGGTGTGAGATGGTATCTGATTGTGGTTTTGATTTGCATTTTTCTAATGAACAGTGATGATGAGGTTTTTTTTTCATTTGTTTGTTGGCCGCATAGATGTCTTCTTTTGAAAAGTGTCTCTTCATATTCTTCACCCATTTTTTGATGGGGTTGTTTTTTTCTTGTAAATTTGTTTAAGTTCTTTGTAGATTCTAGATACTAGCCCTTTGTCAGATTAATAGATTGCAAACATTTTCTCCCATTCTGTGGGTTGCCTATTCACTCTGATGATAGTTTCTTTTGCTATGCAGAAGCTCTTTAGTTTAATTACATCCCATTTGTCAATTCTGGCTTTTGTTGCCGTTGCTTTTGGTGTTTTATGAAGTCTTTGCCCATGTCTATCTCATGAATGGTACTGCCTAGGTTTTCTTCTAGGGTTTTTATGGTTTTAGGTCTTAGGTTTAAATCTTTAATCCATCTTGAGTTAATTTTTGTATAATGTGTAAGGAAGGGGCCCAGTTTCAGTTTTCTGCATATGGCTAGCCAGTTTTCCCAACATCATTTATTAAATAGGGAATCCTTTCCCCATTGCTTGTTTTTGTCAGATTTCTCAAAGATCAGATGGTTGTAGGTGTGTGGTGTTATTTCTGAGGCCTTTGTTCTGTTCATTGGTCTATATATCTGTTTTGGTACCAGTACCATGCGTTTTGGTTACTGTAGCCTTGTAGTATAGTTTGAAGTTGGGTACTGTGATGCCTCCAGCTTTGTTCTTTTTGCTTAGGATTGTCTTGGCAATGTGGACTCTTTTTTGGTTCCACATGAACTTTAAAGTAGTTTTTTCCAATTCTGTGAAGAAAGTCAATGGTAGCTTGATAGGAATAGCATGGAATCTATAAATTACTTTGGGCAGTATGGCCATTTTCACAATATTGATTCTTCCTATCTATGAGCATGGGATGTTTTTCCATTTGTTTGTGTCCTCTCTTATTTCCTTGAGCAGTGGTTTGTAGTTCTCCTTGAAGATGTCCTTCACATCCCTCATAAGTTGTATTCCTAGGTATTTTATTCTCTTTGTAGCAATTGTGAATGGGAGTTTACTCATGATTTGGCTTTCTATTATTGGTGTATAGGAATGTTTGTGTCTTTTGCACACTGATTTTGTATCCTGAGACTTTGCTGAAGTTGCTTATCAGCTTAAGGACTTTCGGGGCTGAGACGATGAGGTTTTCTAAATACACAGTCATGTCACCTGCAAACAGGAATAATTTTACTTCCCCTCTTCCTACTTGAATACCCTTTATTTCTTTCTTTTGTCTGATTGCCCTGGCCAGAACTTCCAATACTATGTTGAATAGGAGTGGTGAGAGAGGGCATCCTTTTCTTGTGCCGGTTTTTGAAGGGAATGTTTCCAGCTTTTGCCTATGCAGTATGATATTGGCTGTGGTTTTGTCATAAATAGCTTTTATTATTTTGAGATACATTCCATCAATACCTAGTTTATTGAGCGATTTTAGCATGAAGGGGTGTTGAATTTTATTGAAGGCCTTTTCTGCGTCTATCGAGATAATCGTGTAGTTTTTGTCATTGATTCTGTTTATGTGATGGATTATGTTTATTGATTTGCATATGTTGAACCAGCCTTGTTGTGTCTCTGCCAGATTTTGGTATCAGGATGATGCTGGCCTCATAAAATGAGTTAGTGAGGAGTCCCTCTTTTTCTATTTTATGAAACAGTTTCAGAAGGAATGGTACCAGCTCTTCTTTGTACCTTTGGTAGAATTCAACTGTGAATCCGTCTGGTCTTGGGCTTTTTTGGTTGGTAGGCTGTTAATTGCTGCCTCAATTTCAGAACTTGTTATTGGTCTATTTGGGGATTCTACTTCTTCTTGGTTTAGTCTTGGGAGGGTGTATGTGTCCAGGAATTTATCAATTTCTTCTAGATTTTCTAGTTTGTTTGTGCAGATGTGTTTATAGTATTCTCTGATGGTAGTTTGTATTTCTGTGGGATCAGTGGTGATATCCCCTTTATCATTTTTTATTGTGTCTATTTTATTCTTCTCTCTTCTTTATTAATCTGGCTAGCAGTCTATTTATTTTGTTGATCTTTTCAAAAAACCAGCTCCTGGATTCATTGATGTTTTTGAGGGGTTTTTCAAGTCTCTGTTTCCTTCAGTTCTGCTCTGATCTTAGTTATTTCTTGTCTTCTGCTAGCTTTTGAATTTGTTTGCTCTTGCTTCTCTAGTTCTTTTAATTGTGATGTTAGGGTGTCGATTTTAGATGTTTTCTGCTTTCTCCTGTGGGCATTTAGTGCTATAAATTTCCCTCTACACACTGCTTTAGCTGTGACCCAGAGATTCTGGTACATTGTGTCTTTGTTTTCATTGGCTTCAAAGAACTTATTTATTTCTGCCTTAATTTTGTTATTTACCCAGTAGTCATTCAGGAGCAAGTTGTTCAGTTTCCATGTAGTTGTATGGTTTTGAGTGAGTTTCTTAATCCTGAGTTCTAATTTGATTGCACTGTGGTCTGAGAGACTGTTTGTTATGATTTCCATTCTTTTGCACTTGCTGAGGAGTGTTTTACTTCCAATTATGTGGTCTAATTTAGAATAAGTGCGATGTGGTGCTGAGAAGAATGTATATTCTGTTCTTTTGTGGTGGAGAGTTCTGTAGATGGTCTGCTCTATCCAGAGCTGAGTTCAAGTCCTGAATATCCTTGTTAATTTTCTGTCTCGTCATTCTGTCTAATATTGACATTCGGGTGTTAAAGTCTCCCACTATTATTGTGTGGGAGTCTAAATCTCTTTTTAGGTCTCTAAGAACTTGCTTTATGAATCTGAGTCCCCCTGTATTGGGCGCATATGTATTTAGGATAGTTAGCTCTTCTTGTTGCATTGATCCCTTTACCATTATGTAATGCCTTTTGTCTTTTTTTTTTTAATCTTTGCTGGTTGAAACTCTGGTTTATCAGAGACAGGATTGCAATCCCTGCTTTGTTTGCTTTCCATTCGCTTGGTTAATCTTCCTCCATCCCTTTATTTTGAGCCCATGTGTGTCTTTCCACATGAGATGGGTCTCCTGAATACAGCACACCGATTGATATTGACTCTTTATCCAATTTGCCAGTCTGTGTCTTTTAATTGGGACATTTAGCCTATTTACATTTAAGGTTAATATGATTATGTATGAATTTGATCCTGTCATTATGATGCTAGCTGGTTATTTTGCCCATTAGTTGATGTAGTTTCTTCATAGTGTCGATGGGTCTTTACATTTTAGTATGTTTTTGCAATGGTCGGTACCATTTTTTCCTTTCCATATTTAGTACTTCCTTCAGGAGCTCTTGTAAGGCAGGCCTGGTAGTGACAAAATCATCCCTTAGCATTTGCTTGTCTGTAAAGGATTTTATTATTCCCTTCACTTATGAAGCTTAGTTTGGCTGCATATAAAATTCTGGGTTGAAAATTCTTTTCTTTAAGAATGTTGAATATTGGCCCCCTCTCTCTTCTGGCTTATAATCTGATGGGCTTCCCTTTGTGGGTAACCCGACCTTTCTCTCTGGCTGTTCTTAACATTTTTTGTTTCATTTCAACTTTGATGAATCTGATGATTATGTGTCTTGAGTTGCTCTTCTTGAGGAGTATCTTTGTGGTGTATTTTCTGAATTTTGAATGTTGGCCTGTCTTGCTAGGTTGGGTAAGTTCTCCTGGATAATATCCTGAAGTGTGTTTTCCAACTTCGTTCCATTCTCCCTGTCACTTTCAGGTACACCAATCAAGCATAGGTTTGGTTTTTTTACATAGTCCCATATTTCTTTGAGGATTTGTTTATTCCTTTTCATTCCTTTTCTGTAATCTTGTCTTCATGCTTTATTTCATTAAGTCGATCTTCGATCTCTGATATACTTTCTTCTGCTTGATCTATTCAGCTGTTGATACTTGTGTATGCTTCTTGAAATTCTCGCGCTGTGTTTTTCAGCTCCATCAGGCCATTTATGTTCTTCTCTAAACTGCTTATTCTAGTTAGCAGTTCCTGTAACCCCATATCAAGGTTCTTAGCTTCCTTACATTGCATTAGAACATGCTCCTTTAGCTCAGAGAAGTTTGTTATTACCCACCTTCTGAAACCTACTTCTGTCAATTCATCAGACTCATTCTCTGTCCAATTTTGTTCCCTTGCTGGTGAAGAGTTATGATCCTTTGGAGGAGAAGAGACATTCTGATTTTTGGAATTTTCAGCCTTTTTTGCACTGTTTTTCCCTCATCTTCATGGATTTATCTACCTTTTGGTTTTTGATGTTGGTGACCTTCGGAAGGGGTTTTTGCGTGGTTGGTCTTTTTGTTGATGTTGATGCTATTCCTTTCTATGTGTTAGTTTTCCTTCTAACAGTTAGTCCCCTCTTCTGCAGGTCTGCTGGAGTTTGCTGGAGGTCCACTCCAGACCCTGTTTGCCTGGGTATCACCAGCAGAGGCTGCAGAACAGCCAAGATTGCTGCCTGTTCCTTCCTCTGGAAACAGTCCCGGGGGGCACCCGCCAGATGCCACCTGGAGCTCTCCTGTATAAGGTGTCTGTCGACCCCCGCTGGGAGGTGTCTCTCCGTCAGGAGGCACGGGGGTCAGGACACACTTGAGGAGGCAGTCTGTCCTTTAGCAGAGCTCGAGTGCTGTGCTGGGAGATCGGCTGCTCTCTTCAGAGCTGGCAGACAGGAGCATTTAAGTCTGCTGAAGCTGTGCCCACAGCCACCCCTTCCCCAAGGTGCTCTGTCCCAGGGAGATGGGAGTTTTATCTATAAGCCCCTGACTGGGGCTGCTGCCTTTCTTTCAGAGATGCCCTGCCCAGAGAGGAGGAACCTAGAGAGACAGTCTGGCTACAGTGGCTTTGTGGCCCTGCGGTGGGCTCCACCCAGTCTGAACTTCCAGGTGGCTTTGTTTACACTATGAGGGGAAAACCACCTACTCAGTCCTCAGTAATGGCAGATCCCCCTTACCCCACCAAGCTAGAGTGTCCCAGGTGGACTTCAGACTGCTGTGCTGGCAACGAGAATTTCAAGCCAGTGGATCTTAGCTTGTTGGGCTCCGTGGAGGTGGGATCCACTGAGCAAGGCCACTCGGCTCCCTGGCTTCAGCCCCCTTTTCAGGGGAGTGAACAGTTCTGTCTTACTGGTGTTCCAGGTGCCACTGGGGTACGAAAAAAAACTCCTGCAGCTAGGTCAGTGTCTGCCCAAATGGCCGCCTGGTTTTGTGCTGGAAAGCTAAGGCCCTGGTGGTGTAGGCGCCGGAGGGAATCTCCTGGTTTGTGGGTTGTGAGGACTGTGGGAAAAGCATAGTATCTGGGCTACATAGCACTGTCCTTCACGGCACAGTCCCTCATGGCTTCCCTTGGCTAGGGGAGGGAGTTCCCTGGCCCCTTGCACTTCCAAAGTGAGGCGACGTCCCACCCTGCTTCTACTCACCCTCTGTGGGCTGCACCCACTGTCTAACCAGTCCCAATGAGATGAACCGGGTACCTCCGTTGGAAATGCAGAAATCACCCGCCTTCTGCATTGGTCTCACTGGGAGCTGCAGACCCGAGCTGTTCCTATTTGGCCATCTTGGCTGGGAATCAGAATCTGAATTTTTAGCATGTCCCTGGATGGTGCCACTGGCCGTCAGGCCCAGTGCTGAGAACCCTGGAGTCTCCCATCAGCGTCTCACAGCTCAGGAGTCACCAGAGAATCTGGAACCATAGCAGAGGAAAGGTCAAGAGGGTGTCCTCACTTTAGGAAATAGCTCTTCATCCACATATAGGGTGAGAGGAGTGGGGTGGGGCATAGTCAGGAGGATGGGGGTCGGGGGATGGTGGGGAGTCCAGTGAGAAATGGCCCTGCGAGAGCCTAAACCAGGAGGGGCAGAGGCTTGGGGAAGAGGGTTTATACCCTGGTGCAGGATGGGGGGGGTTGTATTCACCATTGTGTCCCCAAAACATGTTCCTTTGCTCATGAAAAAGACTTACTCAGAAAATGCTCATTGAAATAGATTAATATCCCCCTTTGAAAGTCCTGACTAGATGACAGACTCCAGGGTAATGACAGATATTTGGTCAGGGTGGGAAGATTTTTCCCTGTTTGTATCTGCCCTGAATCAACCAAGTGATGTTTATCCATCTCCCTGAGAAACTGCAGCTAGCAGAAGGAGCTACACAGCAGAAAATGTGTCTGAGAGGTCTACATTCATGCGTTCATTCATCCATGTACAAAACTCTCATTAAGTTCCTAGGGTATAAAAGGCATTGTTCTGTATATGCGGGGGACAGCCCAGATCTTCACTGCCTTTAAGACTCACACAACCTAAGCCAGGGACTGTTGAAACTGTGATCTCAGTGTGGGCAGAGGCAGCACTCTGACCGAGCTAAGGAGTCTGTTGATCTCTTAGCGGGTCAGATGGAGCAGCACTGACTGCAGGACAGGAACCATCCTGCCTTGGACTTGGGAATATGCTGCCTGCCTGGGGGACATTCCAGGTGCTCAATACCAAAAGGTTACTGCTGTTTATCCTGGCATTCCATGCTGAACAACGACATTACTCTCTGAGCAAGCAACTCTACATTTCTTAATATGATGACAATCTTCATGTCCCACAACCCACAATGGAATTCTCCGAAGAAATCAATGAGAGATGAAAGTAACAGTTTCTGATGTGGTACAAGTAGAATGCAACTCAGCAGCACTCGTCCCTATATAAAAACTTGCAGGGTGATAGAGTGTGGATTTAGTAGCTTGCAATGACAAACACACAGTAACACTCTTAATACACAAAGATATATTGTGTCTGCACACTCCCTCTCTCCTCTCTTTCCTCCAGAAACATTAACAGGGCTAATTTTCTGGGAAAATATTCCATAAGCGTTCTGAATCTTAAATCAAGGCCATCAGGACTTCACCCTGAGGTAGATAATTGTGTGCTCACTCTCCCATTGGTGCAGTGTACAGAATGACAAATCACATCGTAATGAGAGGAGAATCCCTTGTGGGGCTAATGCATGTCCTTAGAAAGTCTGGTGGAGGACAGGGCTCGATACTGAAAAACACAGGAGAAACTACAGCTGGGAGCCAGTAAAAAACTGCTTTTATTCACACCCCTTCCCAAGGTATTACATTCAATTCAACAAATAGTTACTGAGTACATAACAGGTGTAAATTATTACCTGTCTCCCTACAATGTTTACTCTATTATGATCCATAATAAGATCTGTCTGTGATTCAATAGTCATTTCCATGTTTTCAACCATCAGTGTCTATTTAACTTGAAGATAACGCCTACATTTTCAGAGCCCAAATGAAAGTTCCCGGGCAACTTGTGGCGAGAATATAGACACTTTCTATGAATTAAAAATGGGTTCATGACTCTGTTTTTTTTTCCACTTGCCATGTTGGAGTCTTAGAGAAATGGCTCCACATGAGAGGAAGTCAGCGATGCCTATCCTGGGATCAGAAATCCAACGTATATATAACAAGCAGCTGCAGATGGTGCTGGATGCCGCAGTGTAGTTCTTTCCCTCCTCCTCAGCAACTCCCCTGGCATGTGTCTAAAGGAAGACGGTGGATGTGTGGATGAGCAAGGCGGGATGCAGCTGAAAACGTTCAATTTTAGAAAGTTACAAGCATTGTGACTGCATGGAGGTTAGAGTGTTTATTGTAACCATCTGGACACTGGAGAGGGACTTGACGATGTTATCTGTCCTGCTTCTAACTTTGAGGTTCACTTTCAGAAAGACCTTTAGGATGTCATTGAGAAGAGAGTCTTGCTGACCAAGTTGGCATGCTAAATAAAGCCCACAAAGAGAACACGTTGAATTGATGAAGCTTCAGACTTCATTAGAGTTTGCCAAGGGAGAGAGATTGCAGTAATGAACTGATGTCATCCTTCACACAGTAGACAGTCAACAGATGTGAAATCCAAGCAAGTTTGTGGCAGTGAATGCAGCTACACATCTTCTCCTGACTTGACTCAAATAATTAAGCCGCTAATATCCATTAGAAAAGCAGTGCTTTGTTTATGTAATTAGGCAAGTTATTTTTAGAGACAAATGAATACTAGAAATTGTGCCCACATCTCTGCCCGTGGGACATTGTATAGCTGCCTGTGTCCAGAGAAGTTAACAGCTTAGTTTTGGGGATGTAGCTTTAGTGTAATTCCTCAGCCAGAGCTGAGATCTCTGAAAGACCTGTGTAATTGGGATGGAATTCACCTAAGAAACAGTGGGATAAGCCTCCTTTTATTAATCCATGAATCTTACATATGATGTTCCATCTTTTGTCATTTGTAGATTTACCTTCCAATCCACCAACTCTGCAGACAATGTGGAGCAGGGAAGAAGGGATGATTAGTTAGCTAATCTGTCTTATGAGCAGTAAAAATAGAAATTGATAGTTATATCTGACCTGTGAGGATGACAGTTTTCACTTGTTTGCTGTACAATTTAAAATACAAGATAAAGGCCAATTGAGACCATGTGGTAGTAGTATTTAAAATAAAAACTGAGATGCAGCTAAGCAGCATGGAAAATATAAAGTAAGGTATTGATAGATGACTCCTGGCTAAAAAAGCAAATAATTTTCCTAATACATTGCATTCCTACATTCTTTCACAGAATATTAGAATTTGGTGACAATAGTTAAATCCACTTTCTTTCCATTGGGGAAGTGACTTTTCTAAATATGTTGCCAAACATTTTATTCCAATACCGAGATGAATTATTTCCATAAAGATGAACATTATGCTGACTTTCAGGATATTACATGCTTACTTTTCTTCATACTTTTCTTTTCTTTTTTTTTTTTTTTTTTTTGAGACAGAGTCTTACTCTGTTGCCCAGGCTGGAGTGCAGTGGTGCAGTCTCGGCTCACTGCAACCTCTGCCTCCTTGGTTCAAGTGATTCTTCTGCCTCAACCTCCTGAGTAGCTGGGATTACAGGTGCATGCCACCATGCCTGGCTAATTTTTGTATTTTTAGTAGAGATGGGGTTTCACCATGTTGGTCAGGCTGGTCTCAAACACCTGACCTCATGATCCACCCGCCTCGGCCTCCCAAAGTGCTAGGATTACAGGCATGAGCCACCGCGCCCAGCTTCTTCATGCTTTCATAATCTTAGTATGCATTCCTAAGTGTTTCAGTTTCTTCTGTTTGTGAACCTTATATAAATGGCTTGGATGGAGGTCGTGGACAGTGCAGGAAGTTTGGAAAGAGAAAAAATGAATAAGAATTAGAAAGCGGCAACTAAGCTATTATTTGCAAATGATGTGATTTTCTACATCGACACCCCAACTAACCTATTGACAAATTTTAAAATAAGAAAGTTCAGTAGAACCTCTGGATAAAATATCTATGTATGAAAATCAATTTAATTCTGTTAAAAACTCACCAATCAGAAAGTTAAACGAAATAATATGTTATTTATAATTGCCAAAAAGCCTAACTGAAACTCCATGATACTTGGGAACAAGTTTGACAAAGGACATATAAAAACCTATATGGAAAAAATTTACAACTTTCTCAAAAACCACAAACAAAAATGTAAATAAATGGAGAGTTACCATTTTCATAGATGGAAAGGCTCTAGCAATGTCTGTTCCCACTAAATCTCCAAATACAATATCACTGCAATCTAATTGCTAAAGAATTTTTTTATTTAATAAGTGAATTAAAAAACATGGAAAACTACAGGGCTAAGAATGGAGAAGACGATTCTGAAGAACAGTGGAGGGGCATACTTTCAAGACGTAGCTTGAGGGTAAACGTTGCTTTATAAACAAAGTCATGCATAATGCAAACAATTTACAGCAAAATAGCATTATCAATTAGATGGAAATGATAGACCATTTAATAAATTGGATATCCATATGAAAAATAATAAAATTAGACTTTTACTTTACACCATATGCCGAGATACATTCCAGGTAAAGATATAAGCAAAATTTCAAATTTGAGATGAAAATACTGGAGAATATCTAATCCCAGTGTAGGGAGGGATTTAAATAAAGACACAAAAAACACAAGCCCTGGGAAGAATGCAGATCAAATTGTCTATATTTAAAACAAAAATTTCCATACATAAACTACAGAATGAGAGATATTTGTAAAACATATAACTGATAAATGATTGGTGTTGAGAATAACTTAAAAAACCCCAAACTCCTTCAAAGCAGTAAGCTGCAGACCAGAAACTCACTAGGAAGATGATAAAGAATATGAACAAACAAGTCACAGGAGATGAACCAACATGAAAATAATCAACATCACTAGTCCTCAGAGAAGTTCACATTAAAACCCAAGTGAGATACCATTTCACATTCTTCAATTGGCAAAAATGTGAAAATCTGACAATTCCAAGGGTTAGTCAGGATGTGGAGCATAAAAACTCACATGCCCTGTGATGGGAGTACAAACTGGTATAACCATTTTGTAAAATAATTTTGCATTCTCTAATAAAGTTCAAAATGTGCATAATCTACAATCTACTAATTCCATTTCCAAGTACATGCCAATGGAAACTTGTGCACATGTACACAGGAGAGATGAAAAATGTTTATAAAAATATTGTTATAGCAAGAAATGGGAAACATCCTATATATTTCTCAACAGGAAAATGAATAAATTGTGCTATATTCATAAAATTGTAATATTATACAGCAAAGTGAATGTGCCAGAGCCACATGCATGAATATGGATAAATCTAAAAAACAGAGCATTGCAGTATGATATCATTTATGTAAGACTCTAGGACCTTCAAAACCAACACTCAATATGTTTAATGAAAACATGCATTTATAGTAAAATCATTAAAAATATGAATGGAGATGATAAACATCAATTCAAGTGAGAGATTATGTTTGGGAGGGGAGGGAGAGAGGGTTAGTGGGACTGAGAATACTTTAAAAAGTGATATAAAACCAATATGGCAAATATGAAAAAGCAATGAAGAACGATGGTATGCTTGAAATATTTCACACAGAAAGGAAAACCATCAGTATGTACTATCATCTCACTGTGCTCAATTTTGATATCTAAACAGTGTTCCTTAGTAAGGTCATATCATAGACATATTGAATAGCAATTTCATGATCATACTTATATATGCATATAAAGTTTAGATTGATTTAAATTTTTAGAAACCGATATAGTTAAATAAGCCCAAATATGCAATATATAAATCATATACACCTACAAACTCATTTACTATAATTAGCAATTCTCAAGAACATCACATTAAAAAAAAAAGTGGATAGATGTTGTTAACCTCTGACCTCCTTCCAACTCTTCTCACTCAGCCCTTCCATGCCAATCCCCTACACCTGAAGGCCTGAGGAAAAGATACTGTCAATGCAAGTTAAACCTGAGATGTAAAAGTGGGATCTAGGAAGCATCTGCAGAGTTTTAAAATATTAATGTATCAGGCCAACAAAAGAGTGATGTGATTGCAAATGTTTCCATCACTTTCCTTGATGTTGTTTTCTTTATATGCTAGATTGACAGCCATTAGACTACACTAGGAGTGACCCAGTCTTTGACTGGAAGAGAATTAACTCTGTGTAACACTAGAACTGATGCAAAACAATGGGTAATTTCTGCTGTGAGAAAGTAACCAGTAATGTGCGACTGTGTAATCTAAGCTCTGCGGTAACTTACAGATTTAAATGGGAAGAATGACAAAATACCACTGTCTTAATTTCTCAGGCAACGACACCAAAATACCATTTATCAGGTGGCTTCGACAGCAGACATTTATTTCTCACAGTTCTGGGAGCTGGAGGTCCAAGATCAGGTTCCAGCTGATTTGGGCACCCGCCTTCTTGCTGTGTCCCCACATGGCAGGGGAAGGAGAGAACTCTGGAGTCTCTCTTTATAGGGACATTAATCCCATCAGATCAGGGCTCCATCCTCATGGCCTCATTTAACTTTAGTTTCTTCCTTACTCCAAATACAGCCACACTGGTGGTGAAGACTTTAACATACAAATTTTGGAAGGACACATAGGTCCATCCGTCCCATATTACCAACTAAGGCAATTGTCCTCAAGCCACCTGGGGCCATTTGTTATTATGTATCATTTGCACAACCAGTTAGGCGATGGATACATCAACTGGGCTTGGTTTTGAGTGCTACTCCGTGTACTTCCTGCTGCTCTCTTGTTAGGAATGAATATCAAAGACATTGGCATCAACTTTGGGCTCTCATAAAGGGGTTTGAAAAAATAGGACTATGCTACCTTTCAGAAAAAAAGATGGAAATTTAGATGAAAATTTTCAAAAAGATCTAACCTAATAGCTCTAACCTAATAGCTCTTATTCAACTGCTGGATGAAAGATTGTTCTGAATAGTGGAGACAGACGAAATATTTGGGCTTCTCGTTCCTCCCTAGAGCACTGATAAAACACAGTGCCTGGCACACGTCAAATACCCAATGAAAATGTAATTTACACAATGAACAAATGAATGAAAATTCATTAATGTTTTGCCACCATAGCCCAACTTGGCTTAGGGAGTGACTTGTTAATGGCTTATATTTCTGAATATACCACACTGTCTTCTTTGCTATGCTTGGCAAGTTCCTTAACACTTCTACTTTTTTGTAGGTCAAGGAGATAATTGCTACTTAATATTTAAAAGCAAATTGATGTCTTGGCTAGTGAAGGACAGTTCTGAGGCTTTTTATTTATAGCTGTATCTCCCATGTCCCCATTTCATTCTCTGACTTGTCCTTTTGGTTCTAACCATTATTTGCTTGGTGTGAATCAGAAAGCCCTAAAGAAGCTGCAAAGAATAAATGATATATCCAGTGGGCAAGTGCTTTGGAGATGATACAATGAAACACTGTAAATAAAATGTTTGGCCTTATAATTTTGATGACTTTTTTTTTTTTGCAGTGATAGAAAATAGGGGACGGGCCACCATCCTTTGGTTTTGGTTGCCAGGACCTGCAAGGTGGCAGGCATTAGGAAGAGGGCAGGAGTTCTGTTGGGCCGGAGAGAGCACAGAGAGGCCAACGGGCAGCTGGGTCTGAGGAGGCTCTGGCCAGGTAACGCTCTGATTAAAAGGCACTAATTTAGGAGCTTTCGGCCCCACAAGAAATTGTCTTCACCCCCACCTTTGCACTTTGGCTACCTCTGTTGGCTATATTGAAATAAAGTCACTTTAAAAATCTGAGTTACTGGCCGGGCGTGGTGGCTCAAGCCTGTAATCCCAGCACTTTGGGAGGCCGAGGCGGGTGGATCACGAGGTCAGGAGATCGAGACCATCCTGGCTAACCCGGTGAAACCCCGTCTCTACTAAAAATACAAAAAACTAGCCGGGCGTGGTGGCGGGCGCCTGTAGTCCCAGCTACTCAGAGGCTGAGGCAGGAGAATTGCGTGAACCCGGGAGGCGGAGCTTGCAGTGAGCCGAGATCGCGCCACTGCACTCCAGCCTGGGTGACACAGCGCGAGACTCCGTCTCAAAAAAAAAAAAAAAAAAAAAAAAAATCTGAGTTACTTAGAGAAACTGCTTGATAAACTTGTCGAAATAGGAGATGACGTGGAAAGCATGAGCACTTGGAAGTTGGACCAATCCAGATCCCAGTCGTGGCTGTGTCAATGACTAGAATGTGATCTGGGTAACATTTTTAAGTTCAGATCCTGAGTTCTCCATCCATCGACAGGAAGCAACACCTGCCTGTGGCAGTGGGTTGTTGCAGAGCGAATGGGAGGAAGGCAGCTGGCCGTGCATCTGCATGTGGGAGGCACGGGTGCTCCTTTCGTTCCTTTGCCATTCCAGGTGGAATTTGGGAAATCTGAATGGACATGAAGCCAGACGAGCAATGTAAAGTGGAGAACTAAGACTTCTTGGGAGCTGCCAGTGGCCCAGGGTTGGGCCAAGAGCGTCACACCCAGAGGAGTTGTGGGCATGTTTCTGTGATAGAATATTGGACGAGCACACTTTAAAACTCTGACTTTGCTTTTTTCAGTTATATTAGAATGACACTTGATGGTACTGTGTTTTTATCATATGCTCTGGACTTCCACATATGGTTTCTCTTGTGTGATGTGGAAGTGACAAGCTTGTGCCTTAAGGGTGCAGGAGGAAAGGGAGACCCTGTGCTGCCCCCCCAGGCTTGAGGGATGTAGAGGTGGATACGGGATTTATGCACGGAGTCATACAACAGCCTCGGTTGGATAGACGCTGTAATTAGCACATTTCTTAAAATATATTTTATGACGGCTATTTATACTGTGGCATTTAGTGTGGTTTGCCTGTCTTAATTTGCTAAACTGCTTCTTGTTTCTTTTTAGACAAGAAAATGAAAATGGGGGGAAGTCATAAGGATAGGTCTTTGTGTGTGTGCGCATGTGTGTAAGCAAGAGAGGACGAGGGAGAGAGAGCTTTTTAAATTTAATTTAATGTGATTTTAAGTTCCTGGATACACGTGCAGGATGTACAGGTTTGTTACACAGGTAAACGTGTGCCATGATTTGTTGCACCTATCAGCCGATCACCTAGGCATTAATCCCTGCAAACATTAGCTATTTATCCTGATGCTCTCCCTCCACCACTACCACAGGCTCCAGTGTATGTTGTTCCCTTCCCTCTGTCCAAGTGTTCTCATTGTTCAGCTCCCACTTATAAGTGAGAACATTTGGTGTTTAATTTTCTGTTTCTATGATAGTTTGCTGAGGATAATGGCTTCCAGCTCCATTCATTTCCCTGCAGAGGACATGTTCTTGTTCCTTTTTATGACTGCATAATATTCCATGGTGTACATGTGCCACATTTTCTTTATCCAGTCTATGATTGATGGGCATTTGAGTTGATTCCATGTCTTTGCTATTGTGGATGGTGCTGCAATGAATATACGTGTGCGTCTATCTTTATAATAGAATGATTTATATTCCTTTGAATATATACCCAGTAACGGGATTGCTGGGTCAAATGGTTTTTCTGGTTCTAGGTCTTTGAGGAATCGCCACACTGTTGTCCACAATGGTTGAACTAATTTACATTCCCACCAACAACATAAAAGTGTTCCTATTTCTCTGTAGCCTCGCCAGCATCTGTTGTTTCTTGACTTTTTAATAATCACTATTCTGACTGGCATTAGATGCTATCTCATTGTGGTTTTGATTTGCATTTCTCTAATGATCAGTGATGTTGAGCTTTTTTTTCATATGTTTGTCGGCTGCATGTATGCCTTCTTTTGAGAAGTGTCTGTCTGTTTATGTCCTTTGCCCACTTTTTAGTGGGGTTGTTTTTTTCCTGTAAGTTTGTTTAAGTTCCTTGTAGATTCTTTGTCAGATGGATACACTGGAAAACGTTTAAGGAGAGAGAGTTTAATAGGAAACATTGACGCCTTCAGAGAAGAGAAGGAAATATTTAAATGTTTTGAGAGAAAAGGCATAATTAAGTTGAAAAGGTTGTCTAGCCTCCATATAAACATCCCCCCCAAGTTTTTAGAAAAGTTTTATTATTATTATTATTATTAAGATAACTTTATTTTGAGATTTTGGTGTGGTGATTTAATAGCAGAGAATAAAGAAAAAAATGTGATAGAGACCAGATAATTTAAAAAGTTGAGGAGTGTTAGTCTGTTAGTCTCTTTTGCGGTAAATCACTACTAGTCTTTCAAATTCAGTTTGCATTTGTTTGTAGTTGGCCTTCAGGGTGGAGCCGTGAGGACGATGGCTAGAGCGTTGCTTTATCCACTGGAGCAGCTTTGTTTCTGTTCTGCGCTTTGCTGCCCATTAATCGAGTCACCTTGTATGTGTGATTTGGTTCTCTGGGTCTCACTTTTGTCATTTGTGAAATGTCATCTGTGTAATGACAGAACATGTCTCATAAGATTGCTGTGTTAAATAACACAGGTAGCACCTGGCCCATAATAAATGTCCAGCTAATACAGTTATCATTTCTGTGTTTCTACTGAGCAGTGTATTACAGAGAATTATGTCTGTGCGTATTATTT
Organism: Macaca thibetana thibetana; assembly: GCF_024542745.1. Classification (NCBI taxonomy): domain Eukaryota; kingdom Metazoa; phylum Chordata; class Mammalia; order Primates; family Cercopithecidae; genus Macaca; species Macaca thibetana. The sequence continues at coordinate 5,950,592 of NC_065595.1, forward strand.
AGCAGCATGGCTGAAAAGGAAAAAGTGGAGCAGAACTGGGACTCAGGTACAGAGACTTGGAATTTACTGCAAGAGTTGGCATTATTTCTTTTTGCTTTGTTTCTCTTCCTATCCTGTTGAATCATGTCCTTGGAAAGCTGAAATTAACCTCGTCCTAAAATCTGAAACTGCTAGTATAATACATACAAAATACATACTCTTCTCATAGTTTGCATTCCTTCTGATTTAAAATAAGTTATTATTGAAATATTTGTTTTCTTTTTCCAGTTCATTTATGTGATCATTTCAATGCACTTTTACTGGCTTTCACAGTGTGGTATACATTCTGCTGAATATGAGCCAGAAAACTGAGAAAAGAGGAAGAAAAATTCAAAGAGGAAGAGTAGGAGAAAGCTTTGGTCTGGGAAGAGCTTGCAGACCTATGGGGCAAGTGGTCCTGAGGGCGGTCCATGTGTTGCAGTCTATGGGCAGTGGTCTTTGCATGCTGTAGTCTCCACATGCAGTGGGCTCCGCCTGCTGTGGTCTCTGCATGCTGTGGCTTCTGTGTGCTGTGGTCTCTGCATGCTGTGGCTTCTGTGTGCTGTGGTCTCTGTGAGCTGTGGTCTGTGTGTGCTGTGGCCTCCATGTGCAGTGGTCTGTGTGTGCTGTGGCTTCTGTGTGCTGTGGCTTCTGTGTGCTGTGGTCTCTGTGAGCTGTGGTCTGTGTGTGCTGTGGCCCCCGTGTGCAGTGGTCTCTGCATGCTATGGCTTCTGTGTGCTGTGGCCTCTGCGTTCTCTGCCTGTTGTGGTCTCTGCTTGTTGTGGGAAGGCCTCCACAGGAGCCACGTGGAGCAGGCCTGCTGCCCTCTGCTGGCGGAGTGAGGAGGCATTACAGAGACTGTTCTGTGGTGGGAAAAGGAAAGTTGTAGAAGAAAAATTTCACCAGAGGCCTGTTAAAAATGGCAAGAAAGACTTTACCCAAGACTATTGCAAAAGGAGAGAGAGAGGGAGGGAGTAAGCAAGCGCTAGAACTCAGCTCTGTTGAGATGAAAAGCAGGAGTGGTTTGAAGGGTGGAAAGCTCTAAGTATGTCAGGGCAGAGGCTGGTCATGGGATTAGGAAACCTAGGCTTGCTAAGTGGCCTTTGTTTTCAAGGTTCCTACCTTCCCATAGAGACTGAGGAATAAGGATACTATCTTTCTGTCTTTCTTTTCCTCCAGCTTTATTGAGGTATAAGTGACAAATACAAATTGTATTTCTTTAAGGTGTACTTTTTGGTGTCTTAATATCTGTGTGCACTGTGAAATGATCACCATAATCAAGGAGGTATCGTTCTTAATGGTTATATTTCAAAGTGATGGCCCCCAGGTTCTTGAGGAAGACAATCCTGGGCTATAAAACTGGCTAGAGGCTGGAGGAAGCTTTACATCTCAAAGGGGCAGATAAAGGAATCACAATGGCAAGTTTTCTAAAGTAAATGCTCTAGGAAAAGGGAGATCAGGCTCTACAGTCAGGAGGAAGCCTGCCTAAAGTTTAGCGCAGCTGAGGGGATAGTGAGGCCCTGTGGATCACAGTGAGGGGGCCAGGGAAGGATACGAGGGAGGACAAAGGGGCTTAAGGCCCAGAGAGGCTATAGAGTGAGAATGCCCAAGCCATGGCTCCAAAAGTCACCTGCTGGCTCCAAATCCAACTCCCCCACTTCCTAAGTACGTGACAGAGCCAAGTGACTTGAGCTCTTGGGCCTTGACTTCCTTTCACGTAAAATGGGCATATTGTTAGAAGGATTAAATCAAGTAATTCCTGTGAATGCTTAGCCAACTGCCTGGCGTGTGCTACGGGGTAATGTAAGGGTTTTATTTGACACGATTGCATAGAGATCCCAGGCAAAGAGTGTGCTTTTCTTGAGTGGCAGGGGTTGGAGCTGAATATCTTCACCGGGCCAGGATGGGAGGGCCTGTGTGTGTTCCTAAGAAGTTCAGCTTCAGGGGGGACATGAGAGTTTTAAGCAGGGTTGTGACATGGTGACATTTAGATTCTTAGGACAATCTGTTGTTCATGAAGAGGGTATGTGTGTTAGTCCATTGTCACACTGCTATAAAGAAATATTTGAGATTGGGTAATTTATATAGAAAAGAGGTTTCACTGGCTCATGGTTCTGCAGGCTGTACAGGAAGCATAGTGGCATCAGCTTCTGGGGAGGCCTCAGGAAACTTAAAATCATGGCAGAAGGCAAACGGGCAGCTGTCACTTCACAGGGCCAGGAGCAGGAGGAAGGGGGAGGGGAGGTGCTACACACTTTTAAACACCAGATCTTGTGAGAACTCTATGGCAATACAGTACCAAGGGAGGAGGATGCTAAACCATCATGAAAACTCCGCCCCCATGATCCAGTCACCTCCCACCAGGTCCCACTTCCAACACTGGGGATTACAATTCGACATGAGATTTGGGCGGGGACACAGATTTAACCATATCAGTCCATTACATACACAGAGCAGTACTGTTTTTCTGTTATTTTTGGGAATGAGAATTTTTTTTTTTTTTTTTTGAGACAAAGTCTCTCTCTTATTGCCCAGGCTGGAGTACAATGGCATGATCTTGGCTCACTGATTCAAAGTTGATCACATGAATACGTTCTGAGAGGATATTTGACACATGTCCCACTGTATTCATCATGTGTTTTATTTTCTGTATTTTTTGATGCTTCAGCATCTTGGGAGCTTTGGTTGTTGCGGTGAGACAGCCCTTCCCAGGGTTGGTGAGTTCCTGGAGACAGCAAATGACTGCCCTGAGAGTGCGCCTTTCATATGAAAAGCAACAACCCAAAGCCTGTACCCTGTCCACTTCCTTGATCTGCCTCTCACATCCGCAGCCAGTGTTTCCCCTGCCTTGAACCACCCCAGGGCCAAACACTGAACTGAGGATCACCTGCCCCTAAAGTCCGCTGAATAACTCAAGCTGTCCAATCCTAGACTTGCTCACACTTGCCTCTCCTGCCACACCCACTCCTTCCTGTGGCCCACACAGTGTGGGCATGGGACCATCCTGTCCTTCCACGTCTGCTGCCTCCTGACTGCCCTGGTGCTTCCTTCCACCCATGGCCCTGTGCTGCGTGTCCTGTGGCCCCTTGCCTCGGGAGCTGTAAGACAGAATCCTTCCTTCAAGGGCATTGATCTGTCTGTCTAGTGCAGTTACCTCTGCAGATTAAATCTTGGTGTGATGGACCATATGCCTCACCCTTCTGTTCTTCTCCTGTGCTGCCATCTCCTTTCCTCTTCACAGGCAGCTGTTGGCCCTGGGTGTTCCCTGGCACCTGCCTGCCTTGATGGTTCTTCCTGCTTCCTGGTGGGCTCACATCCTCCAGGTTTAATGGCCCACGGCACACACTCAGCAAGGCTCCAACCTTCCTGCTCTCGTGGGTGCATGGCCAGTGTGGAGATAGGACATCTGCCTATGAACCACAGCCACTTCAGAGAGCTCGCGACCTCTGCTTCTCCCCGAGACCTTCTTCAGTTCAGAGACAGAGCCTTCTGATTTTGTGTGCATTTTAGCTATGAGGGTTTATTTCATGCCTTGCTTGTTGGATGGATGCCAAGCCATTTGGGCAATATGCTGGGCCAAGAGGAACCGGAAAAGAGGGATGGCTCAGCCAGGAGGGGAAGCAGAATCAGAGGTAGGCGGCTCATCTTCTTTGAAAAGCGACAGCTATTTGTGTTTTGGGGGCAGCGATGAGAACACTGTGGGACTTCTTTAGAGTCCTTACCCAGTCTGAGCAGGGGTGACGACATCCTTCTTTCTCACTGAGGGTCGGGGACTCTTCAGGGAGTGAGGGCAAGGCTGGAGAATGTCTTTCCAGGGAAGGCAAGCAGAGCCTATGACAGAGGAGTGAGTGGAAGAGGCCACCCAGGCTGCAAGGACAAGTGAGGACATGCAGAAACACACAGGGAGGTCATTGCAGAAACAGGGAGGTCATTGCACAGTGAGAGATGTGAGGACATGGGGCCAAGAGACATCAAAGTCCTAATCCCCAGCACCTGTGCATGTGACCTTATTTGGACATAGGGCCTTTGCAGAAGTGATCAAGTAAAGATGAGGTCGTTGAATGGAAGTTTACATGATCATGATCATGTTCTTATAAAATGGAAGTTTACATGATCATGATCATGTTCTTACAAAAAAGGGAATTCTGGACACAGAGACAGACAGTCCTGGAAGGAAGACGGAGGAAGACGGAGAGAAGACACAGGGAGAAGATGGCCATCACCAAGCCAAGGAGGGCATCCAGATCAGGTCCTTTTCTCATGACCTTCAGAAGGAACCAGCCCTGTGACACCTTGATCTTGGACTTCTGATCTCCAGAACTGGGAGAGGATATATTTGCATTGTTTTCAGCCAGGGGTCCCCAACCTCTGGGCCACAGACCAGTACCAGTTCATGGCCTGTCAGGATCTGGGTTGCACAACGGGAGGTGGACAGCAGATGAGTGAGCGAAGATTCATCTATATTTACAGCCACTCCCCATGGCTCACGTCACCACCTGAGCTCAGCCTCCTGTCAGATCAGCAGCAGCATTAGATTCTCATAGGAGTGCAAACCCTGCTGTGAACTGCACACGGGAGGGATCTAGGTTGCGAGCTCCTTATGAGAATCTAAGACCTGATGATCAGTCACTGTCTCCCATCACCCCCAGATGGGTCTGTCTAGTTGCAGGAAAACAAGCTCAAGCCTCCCACTGATTCTACGTTATGGCAAGTTGTATAATTACTTCATTACATATTATAATATAATAATAATAGAAATAAAGTACACAATAAATTTAATGCGCTTGAATCATCCTCAAACCATCATCACCAACACTGATCCGTGGAAAAATTGTCTTCCACAAAACTGGTGCCAAAAAGCTTGGGGACCACTGTTTTAGGCCACCCTGGTGTGATATTCTGTTCCAGGAGCCCCAGGAAGTGAATGTGCCTTGTTGAGGGTTAGCAAGCTCCCTCTAGCATCTCTGGATATTCCTTTCCTCAGGAAGATGTCTGAAAAACCAACTAAATCAAGGGGAAGTTTACCAGCAGGACCCTGGATGTCCTAGGAATCAAATGAAGAGGGATACAGCCCCACCCTGGCAAGACCAGCAGGAGTGGACCACAGGCTGCCAGCCATGAATCAGAGTGAGAAGAGCCGGGGTGGGGGGTGCTTTTTCAGCTGTTTTCTTTTCTGTTTTTCCTGTCCCTGCTTGTTTTCTCAACCTTCTCAAGCGTTGGGGGATAGAACTGCTGGCCTCTTTGAAATCACAACCTTGGGACTCCTCAGCAAGACACAAGGCAAAATTTTCTCCCTTTTCAGGTAATGCCCTGGGAGGGGCCATCCCTGGCTGATGGCAGGGATGGAGGCAGGGGCAGAACTCTGATGGGCAAGTGGAAGAGGAACCGTTCCCAGAGTAGGGTGGTCAGCTGGCTGGCAGGCAGAAGGGAGGGCTGGCTCTGATGCATGCTGCCTGCCCCGTAGCCTTCCCTCAAGCCCCAGTTGGCATGGGAGGAACGCTGCGCTCCATGAAGAGGGCACGGGCCTTTCTCTAAGTATTTATTTCTGTGGCCTCTGGGGCAAGTTTGTGTGTTTCACCCATTTGGTCTGGTTTCCAGCTATAACCCTTTGTTCTGGGTTTCTGCTGCAAGTACCTCCCTGGACCATGTCATGATCGGACAACTTCAGCTCCAATATATACACAGCTCCTGTCTTGATTCCTGCAAACTCAGCCAGTTCCAGCCTTCAGTGTTTCACTGATTTTATTGAAAGTGTGAGAGTGAAGGAAGGCCCTTGTGATTCTGAAAAGGAAAATGTAAAGTTCATTAGAAGCTCCCAGAGAACCTGGAATCGGTCATGATCCTTCTTGAGGGGGAAGATCAAGCTGTTCGTCCCTAAGCCTTGCTTTTCCACCATGCTGGAAGAACATCGTTTGCTGCTCTCGAAGATCAGTTTCTTCACTTCTCCTCTCCCCTTCATAAGAATCTTCATCCTCCAGAGAGAAAGGCCAGGTCCTCCTTGATACCAATCTAAGATCAACTTCATTTCTCCACCTCCAGATGAATAAGAGGAGGAACACCCATTTTCTTCAGTGTCAGATTGGCTTCGCATGACACAAGGAAGATATTCACAATGCAATCCACTTCTCAAAGTCTGAGCTATGCAATAGTAAATGCAGAAGAAGCCCCTGTACCTGAAGTACTCCAATATTTGGACAGTTAATTAAAAGAATCAGTTAAATGGGGAATCATAAGGAAATGCTGCATGCATGCCTGAATTTATTTTAACTTCAAACATAAGTATGTGGTTTCATTTGCCAATCTTTAGATGAAGAACCAAGGTTAATTCTCTGAGTATAGTGTTTAATTCTGTGTCATCTGTCTTGCATAAACCATGGCCATATTTCATCATCTACTGTGTTCAACTTTGCTTTCTTGAAAGTAGTATAAACCAAAACTATCTGAGACAGGTCTCAATCAATTTAGAAAATTTATTTTGCCAAAGTTAAGGATGTGCCTATGATACAGCCTCAGGAGGTCCTGATGACATGGGCCCAAGGTGTTTGGGGTACAGCTTGATTTTATACATTTTAGGGAGACATGAGATGTCAATCAAGGCATGTAAGGTGTACGTTAGTTCAGTCCAGAAAGGGAGGACTACTCAAAGCAGGGGCTCCCAGATCATAGGTGGATTTAAACATTTTTCCAATTAGCAATTGGTTGAAAGAGTTATTATCAATAGAAAGGAGTGTCTGGGTTATGATAAGGAGTTGTAGAGACCAAGGTTTTATCATGCAGATGAATCCTCTAGGTAGAAGGCTTCAGAGAGAATAGATTTCAAATGTTTATTATCAGACTTAGAGTCTGTTCTATCAGTATTTCTAAAAGGAAAGGGGGGTACAAATGAGGTATGTCTGGCTCCCCATTCCCATCATGGCCTGATCTAGTTTTTCAGGTTAACTTTGGAGTACGCTTGGCCAAGGGGAGGGATCCATTCAGATGGTTGGGGGACTTAGAATTTTATTTATGGTTTACAGTACAGTGAGGACTTAAAGACGCTTGCAAAGGAATCTGAGTTCAGAATCCCTTTAAAAATATATTTTTGATTAGTTGTAGAGAGTGGGATTAACCTGATTCTTCAGGTCATAATGGACTTGTCATAGGCTCCTGCAAGGGTCCTGTCTTTGTTATGCTGTATTATGAAATGAGATTACATCGTGTCATGTTATATTATGCCACATTGTGGAATTTCTACTCTTCCTCACCTGTCTTGACTCCTGCTGCCCTCCCCTAGGTTCCCATTCTTGTTGATTACCCTTAAACAGATGTGTATCCTTGTAAAGTGGATGGTGAATTTTTCTGTTTTCAATTCACCAAAATGGTGTTAATTTATGAATCTCATTCTTACTCTTTTTTTCTGTTCACTTTTTTTTTTGTAGACTATTCATACTGCTAAATATATACCTAGTTTGGTTTTTTTTTTTTTTTGACCAGAGCATCATAATCCACAGTCTATATTTTTCCACATGTTTCTTATTCATTTCCCATAATGATAGCACAATTATTTCTTGCTGCATCACAAAACGCCTCAAAGGTTTGTGCCTGAAGATGATGCTTTACTTGCTCATGATTCTATGGGACTACGGTTTGAGAACTGAGCAGTTCTTCCAGCCTGGCCCCGGATCTCTCATATGCCTGTGGCCATCTGGTTCCTTGGCAGGGGTTGGATCATCTCAGGTCCCAGTACCATGTCTGGAGGCAAGTGCTGGCTATCTTCTGGACTCTGTGTCACCAGTGTCTAGCAAGTAGCCTTGGTTCCTTTACAAACCCCAGTGTACAAGAACTTTCAAGCCTCTGCTATATCATGTTTGCTAATATCTTATTGGCAAAAGCAATTCAAGTGGCCAGCCTGAGAGTGCGTGAAGATGGGTGTGCATACAGGGAGGCGCGATTCATCGGGAGCTGTTGCCGTAACGACCTACCACAGATACTGGGATACCTTGACATCCTGTTACCCAAACAGATGGATAGGCTCGTACATGAGTCTTACAAATCTGTTTGAGTTGGGGTGTGTGTGTGTGTGTGTGTGTGTGTGTGTGTGTTTTCTGGGAATTATAGGTAGGAGTGAGACTACTGGATCCTGGAGAGAGAGAGAGAGAGAGTGTGTGTGTGTGTGTGTGTGTGTGTGTGTGTGTATATATATATATATACTTTCTTTAACAAAATTGTACCACTTTGCATTTCAGAGCTGTGATAACAGTTTCCATTTCACCAGTTGTGCACAGAGTTTCTACCTCCCTACTTTCTCACCTATATAGTGTATGATATTATCTGTCTAACTAAAATTTTACCATTTTGGTGGTTGTAAAATGATACACTATTTATTCCATATTTCTTTGATTACTTGTATGAGACCAATGAACAGTTCATATATTTCTTAGGCATTTGGGCTTCTCTTTCTTTGAATTGTATATTTCTATCCTTTGCCCATTTTCCTATTAAGTTTATTTTTCCTTGTTGATTTGTAGGTGCTCTTTATATATCATAGGAATTATATTTTGCATTCTCTCATCTGCCAGCTTTTCCCTCATGGTTTGTGTTTTTGTACTTTTAAAGAAGTTTTTCTCCTCCCCACCCAGATCATAAAGTTATTCCAGTGCATTTACTTCTAGTAGCTTTTTAGTTTTACACTTTACATATAGGTCTTTAATTTGTATGTGGTGGAAAATAGAAATCCACCTGTTTTTCTCCTTGCAGAGTATGTGAAGTTTTCCTATCATTAATTACCTGTTTGTTTTCTATTTTCCTTGTAAAATTACAGGCAAATCTGTGAGCTCTCTCTTTTATCCCATGGGGATCTGTCTCTGTCTCTGTGCTAGTACAATACTACTTTTGTTACCCTAATCTGTAGTATGTCTTAATATCACATAGGGAGAGTCCTCTCTGCTTACTCTTCTTTTAAAAAGTTTACTTAGCTATTTGCAGACCTTTATTATTCTTTATGTATTTTAATATGAGTTTGAGAAATTCTTCAAAAATTTTCTTCTGGAATGTTGGTTGGGATTATATTGATAATTTATAGATTATTTTGGGGGGGGGGATTAACATCACACAAGCCCAAAATAATGAAAGCACAATGATAGCAGCAAAAAACCTAAGAAAATTTGAAGCAGTAATTATAGCCATTACCCCCGCATTCCTTGATCCATGGGTGAGCTTTAATAAACTTTCAAACACACCTATTCTGTTTCATCATGCACTAATTTTGTCATTTTATATTTTTATAAAAAGTTATAGTACAAAAATATATAAGTGTAATTTATTTTTGTATAGTGATTTTGGGTTTCATGACTTTGATAAACTCATTTATTTGTTCTGATTGTGTGTGTGTGTGTGTGTGTGTGTGTGAGAGAGAGAGAGAGAGAGAGAGAGAGAAATAGAGAATTTCCTTGGGATTTTCTGTGTCCAAGGTCATAGATAGTTTTACTTCTTTATTTCCAAATTGGATGACCCTATTTTTCCTAACCATTTCTTTGGCTTTTTCCTCTTCACTCCTCCTCTTCTTCCTTTCCTTCTCCTCTCTCTTCCTTCTTCTTCCACATCTCTTTCTTTCTCCTTCTTCTCCTCTTTCTTTTTATACTTATCTTACTGCATTGACTAAAACCATTCAGTTCAGTGTTCAATAGAAGTTTCTGATCTTGTTCGAAAACTTAGGAACCAAAGCAATCTGTCTTTCAGCAATAAGTACGATACTAGCTGTTGGTTTTTCATAGATATCCTTCACCAGGCTGATGAAGTTCCCTTCCATTCCTATTTTGTTGAAACTTGTTATCATGAATGGATTTTGCATTTTGCCAAGTACATCTCCTGCATCTATTAAGATGATCACGTGTTTTTTTGTCTTTTTGTCTATTAATATAGTTTATCGCAGTAATTGATGTTCAAATGTTAAACCAACCTTCCATTCTTGGGAAAATATCACTTGATCAAAATGTATATTCCTTTTTATATGTTACTGGATTTGGTTTGCTGATATGTAATAAGCATTGCTGTGTAAGTTCATGTGGAATATTGATTTGTAGTTTTCTTGTCCTGGGATGTCTTTTTATGGCTTTGTAATGTTGGTAGATAATAGTAGTATACCAGGAAGTACTACACATTAAATGATTTGAAAAGTCTTCTCTATTTTCTGAAATTGTGGGGGATTGGCATTATTGCTTTAAATATTTGCTAAAATTGGACAGTGAAGTCACCTGGGCCTTGGTTTCTCTTTGTGGGAAATTTTTTATGACCATTTCACATTATTTTCTTGTATTGGCTTGTTATTTTCTTGTTATAGACTTATGTTAGAATATAAATTCTTCTTGAGTCAGTTTTGATAGTTTGTATTTCTAGATTTTGCCCACTTCATCTCAGTTGTCTCATTTGTTAACATATCATGGTTCCTATACTCTCTAATAATTGTTTAAATTTCTCTAGTTTCCTTAATGACATCCTTTTTCTTTTTCCAATTTTGCTAAGTTTTGTATTCTTTATTTTCCTCCTGGTCTTGTTGAAGGTTCGTTTTTGTTTTTTTTTTTTTAGATTTGTGTGTGTGTGTGTGTGTGTGTGTGTGAAAGAACACACTTTTGATTTCATTGATATTTTCCTGCAGTCTGTTTTCTATTTCATTGATCTTTTTGATCTTTGCTCTAATTTACTACTTAGTTTCTTCTGTTTACTTTGGGCTTAATTTGCTCTTCTTTTCCTAGTTTCTTAAGGTAGAAGCTTAGGTTATTTATCTGTTACCTTTTTCTTTTA